>NW_027187419.1:95262916-95279614 GCF_028583685.1 Petaurus breviceps papuanus
TATATATATATATATATATATATATATATATATATATATATATATATATACACTATTATTACTACTACTTTACATGTAACTGGGAAATAAGATATATACAGGCACTGAGGCATAGGGATCCACCATGCCCTACTGGAAAGTCAGAGGGGGAATGGGGGAAGATATGGGAGAGAGCAGATTGGGGGAGGGCATATTCAGTGGGATCACTGTTTTGGGGTGGTGGGTTAGGGGGAAAATGGGGAGGAAATTTGTAACTCAAAATCTTGTGGAAATGAATGATGTAAACTAAAAAAATAAAAGAGAAAAAAGAAATGATGAACTGGTGGACTTCAGAAAAATCTGGAAAGACTTATATGAACTGATGCTGAATGAAGTGAGTAGAATCAGGAGAACATTATACATGGTAACAGCCATGGTGCGCAAGGACTGATTTTGATAGATTTAGCCCTTCTCACCAATGCAAGGACCTAAAACATTTCCAAAGGATTCATGATGGATAATGCCATCCACATTCAGAGGAAGAACTATGGAGTTGGAATGCAGAGAGAAAGACAATTTTCTCCTTAGTTTTATTTTGTTATGTTTTGTTTTCTTTCCCATGGTTTCTCCCATTTGTTATAATTCTTCTATGCAACATAACTAATGTGAAAATGTGTTTAATAGGAATGTATGTGTAGAGCCCATATCAGATTGCATGCTCCCTTGGGTAGGAAGGGGTAGAAAATTTAAAACTTATGGAAGTAAATGTTGAAAACCGAAAACAAATAAATTCATAAAAAGAAAAGAGGAACAATCTACACTTTAACCTCAGGTCTTTCATCTCCAACTGCACTTAATCCCTTGATTGAAGAAGTGGAAAGTGGGGAATGGGACTTCTTTCTCCTATTGGACAAGTTCAACTGCCATCTTCCTCTGTACTCCTTTCTTGCCTTATCTCCACCCTCCCTTCTTTGTTTGTTGGTTTCAGCCATGTCCCACTCTTCATGACTCTATTTGGGGTTTTCTTGGCAAAGATCCTGAAGAGGTTTGCCATTTCCTTCTCCAGCTCATTTTACAGATTAGGAACTGAGGCAAACAGGGTTAAGTGACTTCCCCAGGATCACACAGCTAGGGAGTGTCTGGGTTAGATTTGAACTCGGGAAGACTCTGCTTGACTTTAGTCCTGGCACTCTATCTCCTGTGCCACCAGATGCCCCATTCAGAGAGAAGAAGAGTAATAAAGTAAAGCCTCCTATCTGGCCATCATACCACATGCCTTCTATCTCATACTACATTTTTCTCCAGTCTAATCTCCAACTTTTGTTGGGAAGAGGAGCATTCTCATGCTTGATCAAACCCTTCACATTCCAGTCACTGAGCCCCTTTACATATTCATCCAAACCCCATCCCCCACCTCACCACCCAGTTTCTTATTCCCATCCCCCTCAATTCTCCCATCCCAAAGTTTTAACTGAACACCATCTAACCCTTCCACTGTGTCCTATTCCATAGTCAACAAACATTCCTTCGACTTAAGTATTTTCTTTTCCCACTCCTTCCATGTACCAGCCTTTACGGAAACCTGGCTCTTCCATGAGGACACAGCATTGCTGGTCCCTCTTTCCAGGACTGGCTGTACCCTCACTAATGTCCCTTTGCTCACTGGGTGAGGGTGGAGGAGTTGGAATACTCCTTCTCACTGCCACTTCCAGGTTCTCTTCTAGTTCGACCACTCAAATGTGACTCCTCTGATTTTTCCAGAAATCCTATTCATTCTGTTTCCTCTAACATAATAACCCTTTTGTCATTCCCATTAGATCACTTATCTTCAATCTCTCCATGAGTGCTGTTCATTCCCTATTGCCGACAAACATGCCCTATGTCTCTCCTATCCTGAAAAAAAAAACAATTTTATCCTTCCATCTACACAAACTATCATCCTATATTTCTTATAGGATGTAGCTAAACTAAAAAAGGCTGCTAAAATAGAAGCCTTTACTTTCTTTCTTCTTAATGTGTTCTTAACCCTTTACAATATGGATTCAAACCTTATCAGTCCAAGAAAAACACTTTCTCCATTTACCAGAGATCTCTTAGTTGCCAAATTGAGTTGTTTTTTTTTTCTCAATCATCATTCTCCTTATCCTCTCTGGAGGAGAAAGTGAGGCTGGTGACCTTGTACAGCCCTCCCTCACTCAAATAAAGGTCAATTGCAAATCCTGTCATCATTTCCCTGATGCCATGGTCCTCTTTGAAAATGAAGGACAAAGACAACGTCACAACAATAACCTCTCTGCAGCCTTTGACCCTGTTGATAGCCTTTGTCTTTCTTGATACTCTCTTCTCTCTGGGGTTTCAGGACACTACTCTGTCCTGATTCTCCTTTATGCCTGACTTCTCAGTCTTCTTTGCTATACGTTAATCCAGATCACAACCTCTAATCAGATATCCCTCAAGATTTTGTTCTTTTCTTCTTCCTCTATACTACTTCACCTGGTGATCTCATCAGCTCCCATGGATTTAATTATCATCTCTATATTTATGATTCTCACATCTACCTATTCTGTCCCAGACTCTGCTAACTTCCAATCTCACATCTCCAACTGCCTTTCAGATGTCTTGTACTGGATTTCCAGTAGACATCTTAAATTAAACATATCCAAAACATAATTCATTATCTTTTACTCTAAAACCTCCCCCCAACTACCTTTCCTCTTTCTGTAGAAGGCAACATCATCCTCCATTCCCTCAGACTCACAACCTAGGTGTCATGTTCAACTCCTCACTGTTTCTCACCACTATTCTTCTCACTCCTCATATCCAATCTATTACTAAGACTTATCAATCTCACCTTTACAAGATCTCTTCCCTCCACTAACACTGCTGCATCACTCCACACCTAGCCTATCGTAATAGCCTGCTGGGTCTGCCTGCTTCAACTCTTTCCCAACTCTAGTTTATCATCCATTCAGTCACTAAAGTGATTTTCCTAAAGTTTAAATCTGATCATGTCACCCCTCTGCTAAAGAAATTCCAGTTGTTCTCTGTCACCTCCAGGATTAAAAACAAAATGCTATCTTTAGTATTCAAATCCCTTCATAGACCTTTCTAGTCTCCTTACACCATACTCCCCACCACATGTTTTTTGATACTGTGCCACTGGCCTCCTGGCTGTTCCATGAACAAGATACTCCATTACTCAGCTCCAAGCATTTTCGCTGGCTCTCCCCCATGCCTGGAATATTTTCTTTCCTTGACTCTCTGCCTGCCAGATTCCCTTGCTTCCTTTAGGTCCCACCTAAATTCCCACCTTTTACAGATAGCTTTTCCCAATCCCTCTTAATTTTCATTCCTTCCCTCTGTTTATAATATCCTATTTATCCTGTAAATATATATATATACATATATATACATTAGTCTTATATACATTATTTTTTATATACATTAGTTTTTATGTTTTCTCTGGTAGATTGTAATCTCCTTGAGAGCAGGAGCTGTCTTTTGCCTCTGTTTGTAACCCCAGAGTTTAGCACAATGTCTGGCACAAAGCAGGTGCTTCATAAATGTTTATTGATTGATTGGTATTTTTTGTTTGTTTTGTTTTGTTTTTGCTTTTTGGAAGGCGATTGGGGTTAAGTGACTTGACCAAGATCAGACAGCTAGTAAGTGTGTCAAGTGTCTGAGGTCAAATTTGAACTTAGGTCCTCCTGACTCCAGGGATGGTGCTCTATTCACTGTACCACATAGCTGCCCCAATTGATTGGTATTAAAAAGTAAGTTGCTAAGAACACAGTGAACCTGGAGTGAGGATTACCTAAATTCAAATCCAACCTCAGACACTAGCTTTGTAACCTTGGGCAAGTCACTTCACCTCTTTCTGCCTGTTTCCTCAATTATAAAATGGGGATAATAATAGCACCACCCTCTCAGAGTTCTTGTGAAAATCGTATGAAATAATATTTGTAAAATGCTAAGCACCATGTCTGGAACATATTATGAACTGTATAAATATTTATATAAAATTATAAATAATATTATCATAATATTACATTATTATTTATCATATTATATATGGTAATGTTATAATTTGTTATAATATAATATTACACATAGTATATAAATATTTATATAAATATACTATACATACCTATTATTATTTTTATTATTAATAACTACTGGTTAAATTATTCAGGGAGACTATATTTTCCCTCCTGAAATGGGATAAAAATACTATAAATATTTATGGGATATGACTAAATATGCTGTGAAGAAACCTCCTGAAACCAAATATTATAATAGGTTTATTATTACTTTTTCTCTTGACTCACCCATGTGCTCTAGGAACTTGATCAAAGCAAATAATTGAGTTGTCATATTGTACATATGTGTTGCACATATGTATGTATTTGATAAGACTTGTTTTTTCATATAATACATGTATTGTGTCATTTTTAGAAAAAAAAACATTAATATTTCTGAAGACACTGAGTGAAGAGGTCCCAGAGTTGAATTTAGGAAGTCCTATGTTCAAATTCCACCCATGACACTGATCAGATATGTAGCTAGGTGGCACCTTACACAAATGCTAGACTGGGAGTCAGGAAGACCTGAATTCAAATCCTGCCTCAGATAGAATTACTTGCTATGTACCCCTAGGCAAGTCATTTATTTTTTTTTCAGTTTTAGTATCCCCATCTGTAAAATATAGATTAAGAATAGCACCACCTTTGCATGGTTTTGTGAAGATCAAAAGAGTTAACATTGTGAAGTATGTTTTCAAACCTTCAAGCTCTATGTAAATGTTTTGTTGTTGAGGTTGTTGTATTATTAATTATAACTATTATTAGTGAACATGGGAAAATCACTAAACTGCTCTGATCCTCAGGCAACTTAATACAACTCTGTGCTATGGATAGTTTGTAATTTTCATCTGGATATGACTCAACCCATGTGTGGTACCATACAAAGTAAGATAAACTTTATATAGTACCTTTGAGCTTATAGTATCTGAGAGACATGAACTAAAGTAATCTGAATAAAATCATAAAACAAAGCACACTGAATGTCAATAGTTTATAAACTCAAGAATGTAAACTACTTGGGGAAGAATTCTTGGGAAAAGTGGAAGTAAGCATGACAGAAAATAAATTTATACCAGCATTTATGTCACACACTAGAAGTTCCAAGTGTATATTCAACTTAAAAAAAAGTTATATTATAGAATGGAGGAAAAGGGATGGAGGTGTCTATTACAACTAGTGCTAGAGTGACAGTTCATGAGCAAAGAAGGGAGAAAAAATAAGTAGATAATTTTAATTACATGAAATTGAGATTTTGCATGAATATATATATATATATATATATACAGCTAAGATAAAAAGGGAAACTCAAATGAGAAAATAATGTGTGCATCAGATATCTCTGATGAGGGTCTAGCATCCAAAACATATAGGAATTAACACAACTATTTAAGACCAAAAACTATTCTCTAATAATTCTCATCTTCCATAAAGTTGGAAAATTGTCAGCTTCATCAGCACTGTACTATTTAACAAAAACAATACAATTCTATCATCATCTATTCAGTGCCAGACCCTCTCACTGTCCATTCACAAGATTTGTCCAAAATACATGTATCGATGGACTATTATTAGTCCATCTAACTACTTGTCACCATCTAGGCAATAGACCTATTTCACATCCTCATTTTTTTTTCTGATTTAGATTACTATGCCAGTCTCTCGAGCAGTCCTAGATTATTGGTCAGATAATATGAACAGTTTTCAAAACAACTGCAAATTATTTATGAAGTTATGAATGACTGCTCCAAAATATTAAAAATATTTATTATACAAGGTAAAACAACTCTTGGGTTTTATCTCACATTCAACAAACAGACAGAGATGAAAAAATATGGAAATTGTTGGTGTTGGAGAACTGTGGGAAGACAGGCACCACAATATCAGGGGAGATATGAACTGGTCCAACTATTCTGGGCTGGAGATAATTAGAAATGAGATTTTAAAATTACTGAAGTTGCCCAGAGATCTTACTACTAGGCATCTACACCTAAGGAAGGAAATACATAAAGGCCCCATGGATACCAGAATATTCTTAGCAGAACTTTTTTGTGGCAGCAAAGAACTAGAAACAGAATGGTTGCTTATTGCATAGGGAATGGCTGGATAAACTGTAGTTCCTGAATGTAATGGAATATCCCTGGCCCATAAGTAATGATGAATATGAAGAATTTATAGAAATGTGAGAAGACTTATGTGAATAGGTACTAAGAGAAGTAAGCAAAATCAGGAAAACAAGATGCACAATGATTTCAACAACATAAACTGAAAGAAGAATAAGATAATATTGGACATTGTGGGGTTTTGATGATCAAGTTTGGCCCTGTAGAAGAACTGAGAAAATGTGCCTTTTACTTTTCATCATAGAAATGGGAGACTTGAGGTATGGAATACTAGGTACTATTAGATATGGTTTATATGTTGATTACCTGTGCCAATCTTGTTTGCCTTTTATTTTTGCTATTAATTTATTGATTTACTTATCTATGTATGTATATGTATTTGCTATTCCTTTCTTTACTACAAGTATATATAAATATACATACACAAATACTCAAACACACACATATATGTAGATATAATGTACATAACATATGATGTATACATATTTGTGGTAAAAAGAAGAGAGAAAATTTATTCAGAATAAATGTAATATAAAAATAAATCAATTAAATTTAAAATGATATATCAAATACAAGCAAAAGGGCAAGTGCCCTTTAGGGATGACCTGACTTAGGAGAGGAGTAAAAAAAATAGGACATTGAAGTTTGGGGGGTTTGATAGAGAAGGATCTGGAAGTTGATGGAGCATTAACTCACCAGCTGTTTCTCTTTTAATGCATTTTATTTTATTCATTTATTTATTTATTTTTGTTTATTTGGAAACAATATGTGACAGGCACCATACACCCCACCCTCTTTGTCTAGTTACAAAGGTCTCTGGTGTTGTCTTTAATGCTGCTTCTTCAATAAAAGTTATCACTGATGATGTCCTACAGCACCAATCAGTCACCAAGCATTTATTAAGTACCTACTATGTGCCAGACACTGTTCTTGGTGCTAGAGCATACAAAGTATAAAAATTAAACAACCCCTTCTGTCAAGCTTTCAATGTATTGGACAGGACTGCATGTAAATATCAATGTGCATACAGAATAAATGTCAAATAAATACAATATAATTAAATAGGAGATCATTTGGGAGGGGGAGAAACAGAAGTCGGGATGGGAGGTGTCAGGCAAGCCTTCAAGTAGAAGGTGATGATTGAGTTGCATCTTGGAGTAAGGGATACCACAAGGAAGAGTTGAAGAAAAGTGCATTCTAGGAATGGGGGATGACCAGAGCAAAAAGAAGGAAGAGCATAGATGGAGTGCCATATATGAAGAACAAAGAAAAAGTCAGTTTGCCTGAATCTTAACCTACAGGAAGAACCCATAACAAGACTGGAAAAATAGAGCATGGATTTTGTACTTCTTTAGGTCATCTATAGTTTTCATTCTCCAGAGATCATGACAGTATGTTATTCATGGTAACATAGCTTAGACCAAAGTTTTTTTTAGCAGAGAAGGGTGCAATTTATAATGATTGAAAGCACTGTACTGTTGAACAAACATGGTTCAGCTTTATCATAATTTAGACTTGTGCAGGGTATACCAATAACTATTTAACAACCAACTCTCTGGGGGTTGGGGGGTGGAATATAAGCAGGACACTCTTTTAGGTTTCATATACATTATTAACATTTTCTCCATCACTTCCTTCAGTCTAGTCAATCAATAAAAGAAAGCGTGAGTGAGCTAACTCAAGTAGACTACAGGTTCTGACTTGAGACAAAGAAAGGCTCCCATCAAACAACACTGCTTCATTTCAGTGTTACTTAACTTCATGGGTTTATAATCCTAAGGGTGAGGGACAACAGAAAATAAGGAATGTTGGGATAAGAAAACAACAAAAGAAATGAGGTCATAGGGGACCAAAAGGGTAGAAATGGATGAATATAAAGAGATGAACAATTTAAGTAAATTCAAAGAATTGGGGATAGGAAAAGCAATTGAAAAGGAAAGGAGAACCAGTAAGCTGGTAAAGATAACAAAAGATGGAAACAATAAGCTTTGGGTGAGGCACACTAATATGCTGTTGGTGTCTCTGTGAATTGGTCCAACCATTATGGAAAGTTATTTGGAATATAACTAAAAATGTTACTCAAATATGTATACCTTGACAAAAAGATCTCACTTCTAGGAGTATATTATAGTGCTGTCAAAGTCATAAAGAAAAGTCCCATATGTACCAAAATCTTCTTAGCAGCACTTTGTTGTGGTAGCAAGGAATGGGAAACCATGTAAATGCTCATGGGTTGAGGAATGACTAAAGAGATTGTGGACATAAATGTGGGAGGATATGATAGTATTCATCTGTTCCTGTGACAATACTGTGTTGTAAGAGATGATGAACAAGAATATTTCAGGGGATGGTAAGAAAACATATAAAATGATACAGAGTGATATAATCTGAACCATAAAAACAATTTACCCAATGACTATGGCAGTGCAACTGGAGGGAACATTAAGCTCAAGCTAAATGCTACATAATTTTAATGACCACATTGAGTCCTAAAAGCAGTGTTGACAAAATGCACCTTCTCTGCTTCTCTCTAGTTGTGGAGAACTATGTGTGTGGAATGTGGGGTACATTGTAGGCACTTAATGTATTTCTGATTGAGTCTGTCAGAACCAGTTGATGCCATTTATTTCCTTAAAGACTTTTATAATTACATTTGGTTGATTGATTTTTGTTGAACTGCCTTTATGCTCTTTTTTAAAATCTTTTTTTTTTACAAGAAAAGACTCCTGAGGTAATAGTGGTGGGAAAGAATAAATTTGGAAATAAAGGGGCTATAAACACAAAAGATTCCAACAAAAATAAAAGAGAAATTTAACAAAATAAAATAGAGGTTATTTTTTAAATGGTAGCAAATGTATGACATTATGTTTCTATTCATTATCCTCTTTCCAATTTTAACTTAAAATATTCTTCTGATATTCTGATTCTGTTGGGTCTCACACCAAGTTTTGTGAAGATTCATTTCCCTTTCCACTAGTTTTTTTTTCTACTTTGTTGTATGACCTTGCTTTTAATCTTCTTTTTAAACTTTCATGTTTATAAATGTTGTATTTGTATTCTGTGTTTCCCCATTTTGCAGATGGAAGAGCTTCTGGCTTCATTATTTTGATGATTGATTAACATTGGTTAAATTTAAAAGGAAATAGGGTCAATTTCTTTATTTTTGTCTATTTCTAATTTGTCTTTCTTTTTTCACTTTTTTTTATTTCACATTTTCTTTCAGAGTCAATAGATCAATCATATTGGTCATTTTGGAACTGTTGTAATTTAATTTAGTAACTCCTCATCCCCCTGTTTTCTTTTGGATTCAATGTTAATTTTGACTTTTAATATAAGCAACTGATTTTAATACACACAAGAAGCCAATTGTGAAGTGACTTCAAGGATGATAACCAGTAATTGCCTATTTTTTTAATTAAAGCAATCAGGGGTAAGTAACTTGCTCAAGGTTACACGTCCAGTTATTTCTGAGTGTGGTGCTAAGTATCTGAGCCTGAATTTGATTCCCAGGTCATCCCGACACTGGAGCTGGTGCTCTTACTTGCTGAGCCACCTGGCCGCCCCTAATTGCCTATCTTTTAATATATAAGAAGTTTCATCTTTTTGTGCTGCTATTGGTCAATGATCTTTTTTCTTGAAGAAACTTTTCATTATATACTGGCATATGTTTTGGGATATTCAATAATGTTTTGGGATCTTTTTTGTTTATTAATTCTGAATCATATATTCCATCATGCTTTTCACCATTCTTCCCTGTGCCCACTTTTATACTGAAAGTATCAAGTGTCAAAAGAACAGCTTGGTTGGAACATCTTGCCAAGATTTTCAAAGACTGGTCCCAGTTCTTCAACCTCTTTAACAAAGGTTGGTATGTAAAATGCAGCTTTCTTCATGTTAGCCTATTGGCTATGCTTATCATGAGTAGTATAAGGTAAGTTGATCTTATATCTAATGATCTATTGAAGTAGTATTTCCTGTTTCCATAGAATACACAATAAATTCAACTCAACAATTTCTTCCTTATGCACCCTTCTTGGAAGAATCTGTGAAGCAGTCTTGCACTAGCTGCAACTTCTTTATTTCTTCTAGTTTCATTTATGGCAAGAATGTCCATATGGATATAGTGTATCAACAAACATTCATCTTTAGACAAATTTCTCACATTTATATACCAACTTTTAAATTAATATCTTTTAGATTGTCCAAAAACTTGAAAGCATTCTCAGTGCCTCTGTTTCCTTTTCCACATTCGTAATCATCACTGCAGAATTGAACAGAGGGCCATTATAAAATCTTGTTTCCCTCATAATATACCATGTCCAAATAATACTTTGCATCCTATTCTGTCCTAATGATCTTAAAAAATGCATGAGCCAGCCATCAAATAGTAGGCATAAGCTATTTCTGGGACTATACTTGAAGATTTTACAGCTGGTCCTTTGCTGCAATAACTTGCAAGAATACAGGGTCACCTCTGTGCAATGATAAAGCATCAGGGCAGGACTTTGTTGCAGATCAATACTAATGATACTAATAATAATGATAACTAACAAATGAGTCCTTTAGTCTGGAAGCCAGGATATGGAGGATTAAAGGATGATCTTCCTTGCCAAAAGCTACTGAGAAGTCAAGTAGGATCAAAGTAAAAATAATGTCCTGTCAATGAGGTCAATCAGTGACCTTGGCAAGCACTGTTTTATCTGGAATGGAATAGGTGAAAATCTGATGAGAATATGATTTTTAGCATCTTGAGAGAACTACAGAGGTCTCAATACAATGGCAACATGGAACAAGATATTCATCCCATAGTTTGTAATTTCTGGAAAAGTATTAGACCTATGTTTTAAGAAAATCACTTTGGCAGTTGAGTGGATAAAGGATTGGAAGAAATGTCTTATGGCAGGGTGACCAACCTGAAGGTTATTTTGATAGTCAAAGTAAATAAGTCCAATATAAACAACAGGGCAACATTAGGGAGAGATGGGTGGCAACATGTGCCAAGCAACTCAAACCACCATCATCATCTTTACTGCTGTCTTTCCATCAGATTCTGATGAAGACAGTCTATGATCCTAAACCTTAGAGCCTTGGAAAGAGTAATGTTTCTATCCAAGTGGCCTCAGAAATCATTTTTGTGGGTGGGAGATGGGGGGATTTTGTAGAGATGCTGCCTGGCCACTGCTCCTACAGGTGCTACAGCTACTGAAGACCCAGAAAATAAAATTCTTGCTACCTGAGTTCCTGACACTGTCCAGAAGTTCAACATCAGAAACTATCATTTTATCAGTGGAAATTCTTTAATAAGAGGCATTACCATCTGCTTTGCTACTGCTCCCTGAGAACCATATGGCTTTTCCATTTGACTTACAACTGAAATCTTCCATGTGTATTGTCTTCCCTGTTAGAACATGAGAGCAGGAACCATCTTCTTTTCTATTGGTATTCCCAGGTCTTAGCACACTGATTTGCACATAGTAAATACTCAATAAAATGCTTCATTCAATCAATCATTCATTCATAGTCCGGGTGAACAGGTGACGACCTGAACTATAATGATGGCTATGTAGATACAGAGGATAAATACACAAGAGTCATTGCAAAGGTAGAAATGGCAAGATTTGGGAATGAATTTGCTTAAGAGTGAGGAATCAAAGATGACATCACCATTGTGAAATTATGTCCCTAAGTAGATAGTGATGGCCTCACAAATAATAAGGATATTCAGAAAAGATAACAGTTTTGATGAAAGAAAATGAGTCGTTTTGGACATAATCTGCTTGGAAATTGATGAATGGAGGATATTTTAATGAAGAAGACCCTGGAATTTTAATGCCAAAAATTACCTTTGCCAGAACCATCCCTAGAGAAAATTGAGAAATTCAGTGATAGTGCTATTCCTTCTCCCCTAATGGTATTTCTCTCCTTTTTGACATGTGCAAGACAGTAGGGAAATACTAAGCACATTGGGTTTGATTTCTTTTATGGGTCACCATATCATCCACCAGTAATTGTCATTTGACTTAAATGGACCAAATTTCATGCACTGAAAATATACAAGATTTGGAACCAAAGTATGGGGCAACTTAACTCTACATCATTTTCCTCATTTGTACAATGAGGAGATTGGATTAGATAATTTCTAAGGTCTCCTTAAAACATAAATATCATGATCCCTTGACATTAAATATTTTTTGTAAAAGAGGAGGAAAAATGCATGGAATGGTTAGGAGAAGAAGTTATTAATTCATTAAGCATTAGAAAGTTTATTATAATTTATCTGATTTTTTTTAAATTTTGAAAGTAAAGTTTAGTTTTCACAGAACAACAAAAATTGCCACTTTTAAAACTCAGGTGAGGATACCAAAAGAATATTACTATTATTTCACACTTTTGGTCTTTCTGAAGACCTTTTTTTTGTCTCATTTTTTGCTGCTACACATATAGATTCTATAGTTAATATATACAGTTGTGGTAGAAAGATAGGCAAAAGATGCCCAAAATGTTAACTTGTTCCTTGAGGTAGCTTCCAGTACTTTGCAATATGTTTTGCATCTTGGGAGAAAGTTTAAAAATACTCAAGGAGTGAACTTCAGAGTAAAAGGCATAGTATGGAAGTGAATTTAAATCACCAAATCATAGGATGAATACTTTAGAGATCAGGGTTTTACTACTCTGAAACTGCCTTAAGTACTGATAGTGCAAGGAAATTCATCATGAATTAAAGTTCTGAGTATAAAATAGCTTTCTAGAATATGTCCGCAAGAACCTATTTTGATTTCATTCAATTAAGATTTATTGAGTTTATACTAGCATAAATTATCTAAGTATACTAGACCCTGCAGGGGAAGACAGATCTTGTCCACAAAGAGTCTTTGATTTAGATGGGAAGACAGGCTTTACCCACCTGGAATTTTAGGGGTTAAGGACAAAATAGAACATAAGTCAATTTGATATGGATAGTGAGTGAACAAGGTGATCAGGCAGGGACTGAAACTAGGACAGATTAAGTGCTGGAGAGGTCCTGAAGCACCCCAAATACAAAGGATCCCTTCCAATGACTGGTCATTATTTAACTTGCAATTGTAATGCAGAATACAATTGTGGGACTTCTCTTGGGGGTAGTGCAGTCATTAAGGCCAATTATTCCAATTCAACCTTTATGAATATACCCAATCCTAATTCAATAATGCCAGGGATGCTGAAAAAGGACTGCATATTGAAGATCTGCAATTTCCTAAGCTGGCATAGCAACCTGTAAGCCCCTGGACAGTCTATTAAATTGGGTCCTTTAATCTGCCTAATTAATGCCTTTTTAAGTCCAAAAGCAGTAGATGAATTGTTTCAAATGGAGGAAAATCTGCTCATTTTTCAAATCCACTTGTGAGCTAAAATAATTGGGAAAGCTTCTCGAAGGTAACAGAAAGTAAGATGGGATTTGAAGCATGAATGTTAGGTAACATTTGGTATAACCAAAGCAAAGCAAGGATGCTACTCTGCTGCCAGAGCATGAAAAACTATAGAGGCATGAATGAAAGCATAGCTTGTGTACATATGTGTGTATCTGTCTGTCTGTCTGTATCTGTGTGTTTAGTGGGCAATAGGAGAACATTCTTTACAAAAGGACTGAAAAATTGAAGCTATTGGGTGCTTCCTCTGCTCCTGTCTACCTATTATAAAATCATATTTTCAAAGGATTGTTGTAGATGTCTTTAAGTATGATCTAAATCATCCTTCTAATTAAAACCTTTCAAATCCATCACCAACACCTCGATTCTGCCAGATCTCCCCCACAGTGATGATATTAACATTCAGACAGCTTGGAAAATAAATTTCATGCTCACATTTATTTATTTTTATGTTTATTAAGTGACTGTTCTCCAAGTACCAAAGACACTTTAGAAAACATAAATTGTCCAGTGGTATTAATCCTCACAACTTTACAGTAAAACAGGCAAGCGATAAAAAGTATGACTCCATAGATTTTGTTCTTACTCAACAGAAATTGTGCTTTGTGCCAATTATCCTGTAACTTTCCAGAAAATTATGATGTTCTTACCCCCAGAGGCTAAAGTTCTATAAAGAGACTCTATGTGTGAGTGCCAGTAGCAGCTGTTGGAGATTTTCCTCCAGCTCAAATAGTCAATCTGCTGCTTTTACATGACATGGTTTCCTGTTCAAATCCCAGAAATTAGAGGGGGGGGGGTTCTGCTTTTTCCCCATGAATTAAAAAGACACTAATTAGGTAGATTAAAGGGCTTGATTTAATACATTAGTCAGAGGTTTCCACGTTGCAACAGCAAGTTGGGACAATAAGGAACTCTAAATAGGTAGCTCTGTTGCAGCATCTCTGGGATAATTTAATCTCATGCTCTTCAAACAGGTGTGATCATGGGGGCTCTGCACGGACTTTCGTTTGACATTGAACTTGTTCAGAGAGGCTGACAGTGAAGACTTGGATAATTAATTCAGCAATTGCATTATAAAAGTGGAGCAGCACTTTGGGGTTCAGTTAAAGCACAGTTGCAGAGAATGTGTCTTCATAATCTCTTCTTCTGTTTTCTTTTTCTCCTGTGTGTTAACATTCACCCTACTGCCAAAGTCCTCCTAAAAGACCTCAAGCCTTAAAGAAGTTAAAAAAAATGTATCATAGGGGCAGCTAAGTGGTACAGTGAATAGAGCACTGGTCCTGGAGCCAGGAGGACCTGAGCTCAAATCCGGCCTCAGACACTTAACTTACTAGCTGTGTGACTCCAAACGCCCTACCTTTCCCCCTCCAAAAAGGGGAAAAAAACAAGCCAAAAAATGTATCATGCTGGGGATCTGCCTTATCTCTCCCTATACAGCCATGTCTCCCAATGCTTGTGTTATAAATATTTATAATTAAGGTCTCACTTTAAAGTGCTTGATAATAATCAGAATGACTTTTTCAAGAAGTGGAACACTCAAGTCAAGTACTATACCTGTCCAACTACTGAACATAATTATGGGGGAAAATGAACTGGCCAGCATACACACAGTCTTCACCAGAACGTGAGAGGAAGGCACAAAGGGCAGACCATTACTATTATTCTATCCTTAAAACTTTTAAATTTAAGAGTTAAGTTTGGATTTGCAGCATTTTGATAGCACAGTGGATAGAGTGTCGGCCTAGAATCAGGAATGTCTGAATTCAAATCCAACCTCCAACACTTACTAGCTATGTGACTCTGGGCAAGTTCCTTAAGCTCTGTCTTCCTCAATTTCTTCATATGTAAAATGGAGATAGTAACAACATCAAACTCTTGGGGTTCCAATGAGATAACACTTGTAAGGTACTGAGAACAGTGACCTGGCACATAGTAGGCAATACATGATGTTAGTAGTTTTATTATTATCATTTTCCTTTTCCATAATCCTATTAAATGTGATCTTTTTTTGTTTCCAGGTTTAATTTATAGCAAAACTTTCAAGACTGATACAATGCAGTATTCTGTTCACTTGTTTGATCTCTTCAGAAGGAGTTCATATCAGGAACACCAAGAACTAAGTTAACGTTTGTACATGGTCTAAATCTAGATGATTCTTAGTATCTTATGCCTCACTATCCTTTTATTCTGCCACTGCCACTGTGGAAGCAAAAGAGGATCATAGAGAACCAAGGACCATTTTGTATTTTCCTTTGTTTTGTGGGTCGCCACATCCAAAGATTCCAACACCAAAAGGTTGGCCTGCTGGCCTTCATACACATTGAACAATTGTTAGATATAAAGGACATTTTCATTTTTCATGAGTTAATGAAACAGGTAAGTATAAACTATAGTTTTATATTTGTGTATAGTTAGGATAACACAACAAGGCATAGCTAAAGATCATGGCAATATGACCTTCCAAACTGCTGGTTCATACTAGTAAGAGTTTGAGAAACTCCTTGAGATTTATTAACAGATTTTCCCTCAGAGAATTAAAAGAATTATAGCTAATAAGTGATTTGTGAGTCTTGCTTTTTGAAATTTGCTTTCACTCCATCTGGTTCATATAGAGAACTCTGTTTGCTATCAGCTAAAGACAAAAACATGAGAAAGATTTAGTACACAGACAATATGTTTGGAACATTACCTGGTATTGGAAAAATAAATATATGCCCTGTACTAACCTCGCTTGTAATAAAGTCTCAAATAGCCTTAGGCAAGGCAAAATTAGAAGTATGTAATAATTTGTTCTGTATTGTTATTTAAGACCTTCAACTATAATATCTGGAGGTGTATTGTGTCTTTCCCCCATGAATGTAAAGGTGTCCAAGTTATCCCTCACTGTGTCTCTTTGTAGGCAACATGCAATAAAATATAGGCAAAACTAGCCTTGTATGCTTGACTTACTGACTAAGCAACAAAACCCAACTCTCATTTCAACAGTATTGCTAGTTCAATAGGAAGCAAGTTTGCAATTTGGAAGAGAGAGAGACAGAGAGAGGCAGAGAGAGAGAGAGAGAGAGAGAGAGAGAGAGAGAGAGAGAGAGAGAGAGAGAGAGAGAGAGAGAG
>NW_027187419.1:95279624-95280294 GCF_028583685.1 Petaurus breviceps papuanus
GAGAGAGAGAGAGAGAGAGAGAGAGAGAGAGAGAGAGAGAGAGAGAGGAGAGACTGAAATATTCTTAGAGACCTGATGTTATGGAAATTAAGAAAGCTAGGTTTAAACAGGAAACATCATTAATATGGATTAATCCAAATGTCCATACCCTATGACCCAGAGATTCTACTGCTCTTAAAAACCCCAAGGATTTCAATGACAAAAAGAAAGGCCCTAAATCCAGAAAAATATACATTGCAGGCAGCAATTTTTGTACTACAAAGAAATGAAAACCAAGTAGATGTTCATGGATTGGGGAATGACTAAACAATTCATAGAACATGAATATTATAGAATATTATTGTGCCTTAAGAAACAATGAACATGATGATTGCAGCGAATCATGGGAAGACTTACATGAACTAATGCAAAATGAGATAAGCAAAAACCAGGAAAACAATTTATATAATAACTTTAGTAAAGTCATTGGAAAGAACAACAAGAAAACAGTTGAAATCAAATATAAAATTATAATGACTGAGTTTGGACTCAAGGAAAAGCCATAAAAATATACTTCCCCCTGCTTCATTACAGAAATGGGACTTATTGGGGTGGAACACTGCATACAATGCCCCAGTTTATATATATATATATATATATATATATATATATATATATATATATATATATA
>NW_027187419.1:95280304-95336119 GCF_028583685.1 Petaurus breviceps papuanus
ATATATATATATATATATATATATATATATATATATATATATATATAATGATTAGGTTTGCTGAACTATATTTTTCCCTTTTTTTATTCTTTGATTGAATAAATCAAATATTTGGGAGATTGTTCTCTAGCAGGAAGGAAGGAGAAAGATACATTAGGAAATGTAAATGATCTAAGAACAAAAGACATCAATAAAAATTCATTTAAAAAAAGGAAATGTTAGTCCATTATATGTACTGTAGGTTAAAAGTAAATGACTGTAACATATAAATACAAACAGCCATGAAGTAAAATAGAAAAAATATGTTGCCAAATAAGGGAAAGGGGCTTTTATTTCATCTTTAACAGTGCAGACTAATACTGTCAGAAAAGAGGGATAGGTTGACACTTTTTTTTAAAGCTTTACAAACCTAATCACTAGAAAGAAATTATGTAGCAACATAATAACACACAAAAATCTATTGATCAAAATTTCTCTTTTTCTATGGACTCCAAAGACTTCCATGAGTCAGCATCAGTAAAAGCTAATGATGATTCATGTTCCTAAATTTACATGGCACCAATCCCAGGGAAATCAACTTTGACCTTTCATTAGCATTTCTCTTCCTCCCAGGCAAGCAGGATAAGGTTCTAGTTACACCTCCAATGCCCAACTAATGCCCAGCAAATCAATTGACAATCTGATTGGGGACTTGGGGAGGGGCCAGGAAGGGTGATGGCTCAGGGTACTATGGAGAGAAAATGTACCAGGATTGTTGCCAACATCTGTCAGATAACTCTAGGAGAGCCAGGAAAATGAAATTACATATGAAATTTTAAATAAAGTGAAAATAATCATGATTAAAGGGAGCATGGTGATTTTTGTCATTTGGATTTAGCTATCCAGTAATAAAAATATATAAGGTAAAATTTCTCTTGTATCTATCATCTATATATATATATATATATATATATATGTATATATAACATGTATATCTGGGTGTATGTGCATGTATACATGTGTGTCTATAGAGCAGTGGAGGGAAAAAGAGAAGATAGATCAATTAATTGGATTAACTTTTAAAGATAATTTTTTATTCCCCTGGCGAGTTAGATGTCATAGTAGCTAGAATTCTGGGCCTCAAGTCAGGAAGACTTGAGATGAAATTCAGCCTCAGACCCTTACTAGCTGTGTGACCCTGGGCAAGCCATCTTCTCTCTGCCTCAGTATTCTCAACTATAAAATGGGAACAATAATAGTACCTACATCCTGGGGTTGTTGTGAGGATTACATGTGATAATATTTGTAAAGTATTTCAGTCATAGGGCCCAGATCTTTGTTAATATGCTTCCCATGGAGAACATATTCATTTTCATTTTTTCAATTACTTGTATTGTGATGAATATATGATCTCACTAGTATGAGCACTCTATCCACTGGTACAGATTGCAACCCATCCATCCCTTCTTTTTTTGTCCATATCATTCCATAAATCCTCCCTAGAGTATCTAATCAAGGAACTGGGGTTTTATTCTGGGCCTTTCAATATTTCCTAAATACAACTATTTATCTATTATCTCTGACTCTTGCCACATCACCTGTTCATCTCCTTTCCTGATCCTGTTCATTCTTGTTGATATTTTATGGCAGGTCTCAGAAATGATCCTTGACAATAGTTTGCACACTCATCACGCACTCTGCATCTTGCCGTTACACTTTGGTTAGCTTACAGTTTTGCTTCAACTTATCTCACAATATTCTATGGTTCAGAGAGATATATATATAGCACCACTAGGACAATGTTGTTGCTAAATAAATGGGTTTTGCAGAAAGGAGCAGCTTGAGATTACTGAAAGTGGATCAAGATGGTGGAGTAGAAACAGGACTTCCATGGGTCTCCCGCTCCCACCAACTTCAATTCATGTAAAAGGTGACTCTGAACAAACTTTGGAGCTACAGAACCCACAAAATGACACAGAGAAGCTAACCTCCTGCTGAAGACAGCCTGGCAGGCCAGCAGAAATTGGCCAGCACAGCACTCTGAGCGCCAAACCCAGCCCCATGCAAGCTGTAGGTCTTAGCCCCAGGGCAGCCTGACCAGCCTCTAGCTGGAGGGACTTCATATCACCAGCAGCTGTGGCGGTTTCCAGAATTATCAACCCATAGATGCTAAGGACAAAGTGAGAGGTCAGTGCAGTGTGGACTTTGGGATCCAGTAGTTTGGGAGTGTGGTCAGCCTTTGCACCCGGGGTAAGAAGCAGCTGAAGCGCAGCGGCTGTGCAGCTGCTCTCACATGGCTGCTTCAGCTCCTGGCCTTCAGATTGTAGGGGGACCAAGAAACCAGTCTGAGGGGTAATCACTCTTACTTTAACCTGGTTGGATCTGGATTGCTGTCTAGGGTGGACATCCTGGGGTGTGTGACCAGTTTGTCAGAGCATGTGGAGGCTTTAGTGAGGGCACCCAAATAATACCTTTGGCAGTTGAGAAAACCCCAGCATTGGGTATGAAGCTCCCCTGCCTGGTAGCAGAGTCCTACTGTGGCAAAAAGCCCAAAAGTCAAGTAATTGAGTGGCAACATGAGCAGGCAAAGGAAACAAACGAAGCAGAGCAATCCAACTTTACACTCCCATTTTGGGGACAAAAAGGATCAAAACATGGAACAGGAGGAAGACAGTGAAATCAGAACTCCTGCACCAAAAGCTTCCAAGAAAAATATGAACTAGTTACAGGCCATAGAGGGCCTTAAGAAGGATTTTGAAAACCAAATAAGAGAAGTGGAGGAAAAATTGGGAACAGAAATAAGAATGATGCAAGAATATTATGAAATGAGAGTCAAGAACCTGACTGAAGAAAATAACACCTTAAAAAATAGACTAACTCACATGGCAAAAGAGGCTCAAAAAGCCAATGAGAAGAAAGCCTTAAAAAGCTGTATCTGCCAGATGGAAAAAGAATCTCAAAAGCTCACTGAAGAGAATCATTCCTTCAGAATTAGATTGGAGCAAATGGAAGCTAGTGACTTTCCGAGAAATCAAGATACTATTAAAGAGATCCAAACAAATGAAAAAATAGAAGGCAATGTAAAATATCTCATTAGAAAAACCACTGACCTGGAAAATAGATCCAGGAGAGAGAATTTAAAAATTATTGGACTACCTGAAAGCCATGATCAAAAAAAGAACCTAGAAATCATCCTTCAAGAAATTCTCAAGCAAAATTGCCCTGATGTTTTAGAACCAGAGGGCAAAATAAATGTTGAAAGAATCCACTGATCACCTCTTGAGAAGATCCTAAAAAGAATACTCCTTGGAATATTATAGCAAGGTTTTGGGATTCCCAGATCAAGGAGAAAATATTACAAGCAGCCAGGAAGAAACAATTTGAATATTATGGAAACACAATCAGGATAACACAGGATCTGGCAGCTTCTATATTGAGGGATTGAAGGGCTTGAAATATGATATTCCAGAGGTCAAAGGAGCTGGGATTAAAACCAAGATTCACCTACCCAGCAAAACTGAGTATCATGTTTCAGGTGAAAATATGATCATTCAGTGGAATAGAAGACTTTCAAGCATTCTTGATGTAAAAACCAGAGTTGAATAGAAAATTTGACATTCATATATAAGAAGCAAGAGAAGCATGAGAAGGTAAACAGGGAAAAGAAATCATAAGGAACTTATCAAAGCTGAACTACTAACATTCCTACATGGAAAAACAATAATTGTAACTTATGAAACTTTTCTCAGTATGAGAATAATTGAAGGGAATAGAAATGTATGTATGTATGTATATATATATATATACACATATATAAGTCTATATAGGAGGGTATATGGGTATATGAATACATATGTGAAAGTGTGTATATATGCGTACAGGTATACAAAGTAGAGGGCCCAGGACCAATTTAATGGGAAGGGATAATACTTAAAAGGTGAAATTAAGAGGTGAGAGAGGAATATAATGAGAGGAGATAGGGAGAGACAGAATGGGGTCAGCTATCTCAAATAGAAGAGGCAAAGGGAAATGGTTACAATGGAGGGGAGATTACTGAAAGTGCATGACTTTTTAAATGTCGTCTAGCTTGATCTCCCTTTCCTATGTGATTCTAAGCACAGCTTCCTTACAGAGTCTGTCCCAGATGTATATACCAAAGGACTAATTTAATGGGCTGCCTACTTAATTCCTGGCCATAATCTGGATATGCCATACCCTTGGTTTTACCTCTGTAGATTAATAGACTAATCTCTTTGGAACTTCAACTATTCCTCCCCTAATCTTTATGTGAATGGCTTTTATTACTATGAAGGGCCTGGATACAATTTGAATTCTCACTTTTCTGGCTTGTTGCCCTTACCCAGATAATCTTCAAACATCCTATCTGACACTATCCAGTGTATTAGTTACCAATTCCCCTTGCAAGCCCCTTCACAAGCATCAAAGAATGAACAAACATACCTATAGGTCAAAGAGGTCTCCTAACAAGGCCTACTGAAAATAAAAGTCACCAGTGAGCAATCCTCCTCAGAAGTCCATAAAGTCTCTCAATCATTTATGTTCATACTTAGTAGGAAATAATTTTCAGTTGCCTCTTTATGAAGCTAAGTAGCACAGTGGAAAGAGAGTGGAGTTTGGAGTCAGAGGACCTGTCTTTGTGACCTTAGGCAAATCTTTTAACCTCTCTGGGCCTCAGTTTCCTCATCTGTAAAATGAATGTGGCAGACTCTAGAGCCTTAGAACCTTCTAGAACCTATAAACTTAGAGCCTCCCAGACCACTGGTCTTCCAGCTTCAAATCTGTGATTTTCTACTGAGGTTTTTAATAGCCTGAGTTCATATCTATGGCATCTCTGCTGCAGAGCTCTTCCCCCTGCTCCTCCATGGCTCTTCACTCTGCCTAAAGTACTCCATTCAGATATCAGTCAGCCTATAGTTTGCACTGTCCTCACTTCTCAGCTTCTAGTAGATAGATAATGTAGGTTGACATTCCATGTTGCTGATTCCAAAACTTGATTGAGTGCACTAAAATGCAAGCATTTCTCTGGAACAGGTCACCTCTATTTCTGAAGTGATTTTTTTTACATTCCAGGTCCTATAGCCCCCCACAGGGCAGGCAAGTCAATTTAGCTAAAACTAGGAAAGAGAGGAAGACAGAGAGAGACAGACAGACAGACAGACAGAGAGACAGACAGAGAGAGAGACAGACAGACAGAGAGACAGAGACAGAGACAGAGAGAGACAGAGACAGAGATAGAGAGACTGAGAGACAGAGAGACCGAGAAAGACAGAGAGACAGAAAGAGAGAGAGAGACAGAGAGAGAGAGAGAGAGAAGAAAAGAGAAGAGAGAGGGAGGGAGAGAGAGACAGAAAGAAAGAGAGACAGAGAGAGACAGAGACAGAGAGAGGAAATGAGAAGCAGCATGTTCCAGGCAAGTTAAACCATCCCTACCACCTTGGTCACCATCTCCTTTCAGATCTTGAAGAAGATAGTCTAGGAACGTGAGTCCATGAGTTTTGGGAATAACAGCATCCCCCAAATCAGCAGAAAGACTTCCAACCCAGTCCTCAAAGAAGGGCAGAAATCATAGTGGAAAGGGGGAACAAATCCTCATCATTACTAGTGAAAATTGTTGACAAACTGCCACTAACAGACAAAAAACCATAGATAGAACCTCCCAGACCACTGGTATTACTTCCAAACCAGCCCTCAGAGCTATCATCCAGAGAAGCAACTCTTGTGAAGAAGGGAGCAGCCAGCCTCACCAAGTGTCACACACTGGGCAGCCAAGTCAGCCTCGTAGACGTAGCAAAGGCACCTTATGGGAGAGATGGGAAGCAGCACATGCCAGGCAAGTCAAATTACCCCCAACACTTGTCTGCCATTTCCCCCCAGATTCTGATGGAGAGGGCCCAGGGCCTTGAACCCAAGGGCCTTTGGAATAGCACTACTTCCTTCCCAGTGCCCTCAATCATCATCAGTGTGGGAAAGAAACCCTGTGGAGATGCAACCTTCCAGCTGCTCCTGCATTCGCTACAGCCACAGCTATTGAAGACCCAGAAGATAAAGCTCCTGCCACCAGAATCTGTGGCACTGTCAAATGGTGCAACATCAGAAACTGATATTTCATTAATGGAAATAACATTAGAAGTATACATTTCTGCTTTGCTGCAGCACCCTAAGGTCCATTTGACATTTCTGTCTGACTTAGCAGCTTCTATAATATGTTGTTTCCCCTATTTGAATATGGACTGTTTGAGAGCAGGGGATGTCTTAGTCTATTTGTATCCTGGCACTTAGCACAGTGCTTTCCACATAGTAAGTGCTTAATAAATGCTTCATTTATTTATTCATTCGTTCCCAAGTTCTTTGGCATAATAATACCACATTCTAAAAGCAAATCACCCGCCATAATATAATCTTGGCTTTAAGTCTGATTTCCTCTCCAGTACATGGTCTTTTGGCATGTCAGTGACACCTACTGGTTTAGAAGCTCAGAAGGTCACCCCAATGGTCTCTCAGTCCTTTGTGATTCTCCTCTGGGATGATGAGACAGGATTATCCCAATTACCTGGGTCTACCCTCTAGGAAAGGAAGGGAACTAACTATTGGTGAGTATCATGAAGGAAAAGCATTTAATTCTTAGTACATTTTTATATATGAGTAACAAAGCTCCACTTTTAGCCTTTTCCTGAGCACTTTCTTTAGTTTTTCATGTACTGTGAACTTTAGCATATGTAAGACTAGTCTATTTTTCTAGGTAATGCTGAAGTACTATCTCCTATATGATGCTTTGTCCAAATACTCCAACCAATCTATACCAAACTCTTCTCTGATTTTCAATAAAACTTTCTCCCCTATATTTCATAGAATTATAGAATCTCCAACCATGAAAAGACCTTACAGATAATCTTGCCTCACCTTGTCACTTTTCAGATCAGGACACTTAAAACATTCTGTGTTTTATTATTTTGTTATTTTATGTTGGCACATTTTCTTTCCCAAGTGAAGTCTGTAAGCTCCTAGAAAATTGGAAATATGCTTTGACTTAATCAGAGCATCTCAAAGCAAGAGGTCATCTAATCCAACCTGAGTTCCTTAGTAGGAATTCCTTCTATATTAACCTAAAGAGACAGGTAGTCATCTAGGGATGGGGAACCTATTAAGATAACCCATTCCTGGGGAGGCCAGGTGGCGGTAGTGAGAAAGAGTGCCGGCCCCGGCATGGGGAGACCCGGAATCGGTTCTGGCCTCAGATACTTGGCACCCACACAAAATAACTGGCCGTGTAACCTTGAGCAAGTTACTTAACCCCAATTACTTTTTTTAAAAAAAAGGATAACCCATTCCATTTTGAAATGAGGCCTTTATCAGAAATATTGGCTATAGAAATTGTTTCCCAGCTTTCTGCTTTCCTTCTAATCTTAGTTGCGTTGGCTTTCTACAAAATCTTTTAAATTTAATGTAATCAAAATTATCATTTTTCATTTCATAATGTTATCTATCCCTTTTTTGGCTATAAATTCTCCATAGATCTGACAGATAAACAATTCCTTGCTCTCCTTATTTGCTAATGGTATCACCCTTTATGTCTAAATCAAGTACCTATTTTAACCTTAACTTGGTATAGGTGTGAGATGTTGTTCTATGCCTAGTTTCTGCCATACTATTTTCTAGTTTTCCCAGCAGCTTTTGTCAAATAGTGAGTTCTTATCCCAGAAGCTGGAGTCTTTGGGTTTATCAAATAGTAGATTACTATAGTCATTTGTTACTGTGTCTTAAGTACCTTATTCTACTGTACATTATGTACATTACTCTATTTCTTAGCCAGTACCAAATACTTTTGATGATTACCTCTTTATAATATAATTTTAGATGTGGTATGGCTAGGCCACCTTCCTTTGCATTTTTTTTCCATTAATTCCCTTCATATTCTTGACTTTCTGTTCTTCCAAATAAATTGTTATTTTTTTCTAGCTCTATAAAATAATTTTTGGTAGTTTGGTTGGTATGGCACTGAATAAGTAAATTAATTTAGGTAGAATTGTCATTTTTATTATGTTAACTTGGCCTACCCATGGGTAATTAACATTTTTCCAATGGTTAAAACCTGAATTTACTTGTGTGAAAAGTGTTTTGTAATTGTATTCATTTAGTTCCTGGATTTGTCATGTCACATGGACTCCCAAATATTTTATATTGTCTACAATTATTTTAAATGATATTTCTCTTTGTATCACTTGTTGCTGGGATTTGTTGGTAATATATAGAAATGTTGATGATTTATATAGGTTTATTTTATATCCTGAAACTTTGCTAAAGTTGTTCATTGTTTCAAGTAGTTTTTCAGTTGACTCCATAGGATTCTCTAAGTATACCATCATATCATCTGCAGGGAGATGATTTTGTTTCCTCATTACCTGTTCTAATTTCTTCAATTTCTTTTTCTTCTCTTATTTCTAAAGCCAACATATCTAGTACAATATTGAATATTAATGATGATAATGGGTATCGTTTCACCCCTGATCTTATTGGGAAAGCTCCTAGCTTATCCCCATTACATATAATGTTTGCTGGTGGTTCTAGAAAGATACTACTTATCATTTTAAGGAAAATTTTATTTATTCCTATGCTCTCTATTGTTTTTAATAGGAAAATCCTTTCCATTCTGGAGCAGCTAAAATTGCTAAGAAGGTTTTTCTAATATTGAATTAATAGATAACTATCTGAACTTAAATTAATTGGTATTTCTCTTGAATTCCAGTCCTATTTTATTACCAATATACTACTATCTCCACCTTCTATAGCAGCAAGGACCCTAGCATACACAGGGTGGCTGCCAACACAGGTTCTTAGATCTGCTTTTCTAAAGGAAAGCAACTCAAAATGGGTTAACAATCTTGCTTTAATCAAACATATGTCATTTACATTGTTCAGGGGAAAAAGCTCAGCACCCCAAACTTCAGAGAATACAAATAAGTTAAAGGCAAAAGTTACAAGCAGATAGAGAAACAGATCAGCAGATAAGCTTCCAGCTGTCTGACCATTACATCCATACCTAGTCAGTTACCAGAGAGGGAAGCACTAACATCTGCGTTTTCAAAGCCAGGGGGCTCAACAGTTGCCCAGAGTCTCATTTGGTCAAATCACACAACACTTCTCAAAGTGAGCCCCAAAGCAAAAATCTCACATCAGGGTATAAATAGCTTTCTCCTGGTTCAGAGAACATCACAACCATCTTGACCCACTGCCCAATCACAAAGTATCAAGGTGGGGCATTCCTGAAAAATAAGCCTCCCACCAAGGCTCCAGGTGACCACATTCAGCCTATTAGGGGGCAGAGTCTATTTTTAAATCAAGGAAGGTTCTCAGAGTTACTTAGGCCTATCAAAGGGCCTAGGGGCAGGGAAGATCTTAGATTCCCATTCTATAACACCTGCATGTCCCATTACCACCTCAACCTCAAGATAACCAAAACCAAACTCATCATCTTTCCCATGTTCCAAATTTCCTTTTTTTCCCTTTTTCTTGCTGCTAAAGAGAGTACTATCCTTCCCATTTCATATGTTTGTAACCTTGCTATGGAGACAAATGACTGATCTCCTTTAGATTCTTTGGTTAATTATCAGTATAGATGAAACTTGACTAAACCCTCTTATTCCTGAACTTGCACTATGTTTTGAGAACCTCACTCAAAAAAGTTTTCTAGTCCTGTTTGTGTAATTGATTACATAAGCTAAAATTGATTTATCATGTTTACATTTATATTCAGAAATTTAGATGCCTAGGACTTTCTCTTTTATTATCTGAGTTATTTCATAACAAGGAGACATTGGACAAAGAGAAGAGGGGAAAGAGGGAGCAGGAAGTGAAACTGGTACTAGCATTTGGACAACAGCATTGGGAACAGTATCACAAAAGCAATAAAAGCACTGTTAATGTATCATTTCTTTTATATGGAAACTACAAATTTCCAGAGATGTACATTATCTTTCACGACTGGAAAATTGTATGAAGGACCAGAACTGCTAATCCTTTAAAACTGAGCTCAAACACCACTTTTTCATGAAGCTTTCTTTAATTCACCAGCCTGGAGGGATGTTTTCTTCTTTGGAACTCTGAAAGCACTGTTTTCTACCTTTCATGGATATTTCGTGTTTCTATTTTTTAATATATAATGTCATTGTGTGTGCACATCTTATCTGTCCTACTAGTCTATGAGCAACTGGAGGACAGGGATTGCATTGTGCTTTGTTTTTATTTTGTACTTTTTCAAGCTGGAACCATCATACTATGCATATACTAGGTTTTAATAAGTTAACTGAAAGTGAATCAGAAAATTCTCCCTCAGAGATTAACAAAAATTTTTGACATAAGTAACAGGTCATATAAACAAACTAAAACTGGACCATCTCTCCAGCAAATATCTACATATTGCAGTACTTCAAAGGTTTTGAGTCCATTAATTGACATACAATGACTGGGACATAGGTTAACTACACTTTTTAATTCTTTTGCTTTTGCATCTTCATTGATTTTTATTGTTTCATGTATTTATCTGTCAGTAAGTAATTAATTGTAGAAATTTGTGTTGCTGGAAGAAACTCCAATAGGACCCAACTGAACTGAAGTATTACTGTCGCATTGGTACCAAATGATGTTTAATAATAGAAAACATTAATACTTCAAGATTTACAAAAAGCTTTACATATATTATCTCATTTGACTCTAAAAACAAAACTCAGGAGATAGATTCTATTATTATCTCCACTTTACTGATGAGGAAACTGAGGTTTAATAGGTTAAGTGACTTCTGAAGTCACCCAGCCGATTTCAGAGCAGGATTTGGACTCTGGTCTTTCTGACTCCAAGTCCAGTACTCTATCCACTGTACCTCCTGGCTGTGATCTTTAGACACCTCACTCCCTTGGTCAAACTTTATTGTTGGTTCCGGTTTGAATAAAACTTCCTTTCAAACTAACAGGAAACTGTATGTTTTTGTGACTAAGCATTTAAGAACATTAAAAAGGGTTTGGAGGTTCAGTTGCAATAGGTTGTACACATATCTATAATTTTCCATATAACTAGATTTTAAAAATCCAATTAAATTGAAAGGCAACTGAACTCTGATCAATTGGGGGAGGGGGGTGGAGCCAAGATGGCAGCGTAGAAGCAGGAAAACTCCATATGCCCCCTCCATAACCACCTCAAATACCATAAAAAATGACTCTAAACAAACTTTAGGGCTACAGAACTCACAAAGTATCAGAGAGAAACAAACCTCCCACTGAAGACAGCCCAGCAGGCCAACAGGAAGGGTCCATTGCAGCTTGCTGGGAGCAGAGCCCAGCCCTGTGTGTCTGCAGTTTTAGCCCCAGGGTGGCCCAGCTGGAGGGACTTCAAGAGAATGGATCACAAGCAGCTGTGGTGGTCTCCAGAATTGTCAACCCATAAATGCCAAAGACAAGGTGAGAGATCAATGTGGACTTTGTGGGAACAGGACATCCAGGATTGTGGTCTGGCCTCAGCCCCCAGAGACAGAAGCAGCTGATGCTCAGTGGCCATGTCACCACATGGGTGCTTCAGAGCTCCTGGCCTACAGTTTGAAGGGGAACCAAGCAACCAGTCTGAGGGGTAATCACTCTTGCTTTAACCTGCTTGGATCTGGATTGCTCTCTAGGGTCAAGGTCCTGAGCTGTGTGATCAGTGTGCCAGAGCAAGTGGAGGCTTCTGAGAGGGCAGCAAACTAATTGCTCCAGCAGCTGTGAAAACCTCAGTGATTTGGGATAAATCTCTCCTCTCTGGAAGCAGAGTTCTACTGTGGCAAAAAGCTCAAAAGTCAAATAATTGAGTGGCAAAATGAGCAAACAAAGCAAGCACAGCAATCCAACTTTGGATTCCTTTTTTGGGGACAAAAAGGATCAAAGCATGGAAAAGGAGGAAGACAACAAAGTCAGAACTCCTGCACCAAAAGCTTCCAAGAAAAATATGAACTGATTACAATCCATTGAGGAGCTTAAGAAGGATTTTGAGAACCAAATAAGAAAAGTGGAGGAAAATTGGGAAGAGAAATGAGAATGATGCAAGAAAATCATGAAAAGAGAGTCAACAACCTGATGGAAGAAAATAACACCTTAAAAATAGAGTAACTCACATGGCAAAAGAGGCTCAAAAAGGCAATGAGGAGAAAAATACCTTAAAAAGACAAATTTGCCAGATGGAAAAAGAATCTCAAAAGCTCACTGAAGAGAATCATTCCTTCAGAATTAGACTGGAGCAAATGGAAGCTAGTGACTTTATGAGAAATCAAGATACTATTAAAGAGATCCAAACAAATGAAAAAATAGAAGGCAATGTGAAATATCTCATTGGAAAAACCACTGACCTGGAAAATAGATCCAGGAGAGAGAATTTAAAAATTATTGGACTACCTGAAAGCCATGATCAGAAAAAGAACCTAGAAATCATTCTTCAAGAAATTCTCAAGCAAAATTGCCCTGATGTTTTAGAACCAGAGGGCAAAATAAATGTTGAAAGAATCCACTGATCACCTCTTGAAAAAGATCCCAAAAAGAAAACTCCTTGGAATATTATAGCCAGGTTTTGGAATTCCCAGATCAAGGAGAAAATATTACAAGCAGCCAGGAAGAGACAATTTTAATATTGTGGAGACACAATCAGGATAACTTAGGACCTGGCAGCTTCTAAATTGAGTGATTGAATGGCTTGGAATATGATATTCCAGAGGTCAAAGGAGCTGGGATTAAAACCAAGAATCACCTACCCAGCAAAACTGAGTATCATGTTTCAGGTGAAAATATGATCATTCAGTGGAATAGAAGACTTTCAAGCATTCTTGATGAAAAAAACAGAGTTGAAAAGAAAATTTGACATTCATATATAAGAAGCAAGAGAAGCATGAAAAGATAAACATGGAAAAGAAATCATAAGGAACTTATCAAAGTTGAACTATTTATATTCCTACATGGAAAAAAAGATAATTGTAACTTATGAAACTTTTCTCAGTGAGAACAGTTGAAGTAAATAAAAATGTGTATGTATAAATGTATACATACATATATATATATATTTAGGAGGGTATATGGTATATGAATACATATGTGTGTATATATGTGTACAGGTATATATAGACAGAGGGCACAGGACCAATGGAATAAGAAGGGATCATACTTAAAAGGTGAAATTAAGAGGTGAGAGAGAAATATAATGAGAGAAGATGGGAGAGACAGAATAGGGTAAATTATCTCATATAAAAGAGGCAAGGGAAAACTGTTACAATGGAAGGGAAGAACAGGAAGGCAAAAGGGAATGATTCAACCTTACTCTCATTGAATTTGGCTTAGGGAGGGAATGACATTCACACTAAATAGGGTATCTTGCCCTACAGGAGAGTAGGGGCAAGGGGATGAGAGGGGGGATGATGGGAGGGGGGGGGGGGGGGGGGGGAAGGATGTTTGAAGCACACACTTTTGAAAAGGGACAGGGTCAAAGTAGAGAATAGACAAGTGGGAGTTGGGATAGGACAGAGGGAAATATAATATATAAGTTTTCACAATATATCCACTATGGAAATGTTTTGCATAGCTACACATGTACAACCTATATTGAATTGTTTATCTTCCCAATAAGGGTGGGTGAGAGGATGGGAAAGAATCTGGAATTCAAAGTTTTAAAATCATATATTTAAAAAAATTATTATTGTTTTTAACATGCAACTGGGAAATAAAACATAGGGTATAGAGATCCATCTTGCCCTACTGGAAAGTAAGAAGGAAATGGGGGAGGATATAGGAGAGAGCAGATTGGGGGAGGGGGTATACAGTGGGATCATTCTTTTGGGGTGGTGGGCAGCGGAAAGATGGGGAGAAAATTTGTAACTCAAAATCTTGTGGAAATGGATGATGTAAATAAAAATAAACATAAAATTTAATTTAAAAAAAATAAACTGATCAATTATAATGACCAGTCTTGTCCCAGGACAACAGATGACTCCAGAAAACTTTTCCCTTTTCTCTATTGTTAAGTGTGGACTACTGCATAAATTGTTCAATCAGTTGATTGGTTTTTCCTTCCCCCTGCTTTCTTTCTCTTTCTCTCTTTCTTTCCTTTTCTCTCTTTCTCCCTTCCTTCCTTCCTTCCCTTTCTTTCTTTCTTTGTTTCTTAATTTCTTTTTTCTGTCTGTCTTTCTTTCTTTCTTTGAAGGGTTCACTGGAATTGGTAAGTGACTATTGTGTCAAAAAGTATATATTTTTAAATCTAGTTGAAATATTTGGGGGCCTCTATTAGTCATTTTAAGAGATGAAAAACATACTTCCTCCAATCATAGTTCTCTGGTTATACCACACAAGTGCCAATTAAAATAGAATAAAGTATTTCCAATGCTGTGAAACCCCATGAGATTACATATTTATTTTCCCTAAAAATCATGTTCCTCAACTATTAAGATAGTTTATGAAATTGTTCACAATAAAATATTAACTTTTGATAAAAGATATTTTCAAAATTTTTACATTTTAATTTCAAAATGTTCTGATTTTTCAAATTCTCAAGTATCTAAAACTATTTTAATGTTTTCTCTACATGTATGAATTTAATTAAAAATTAAGGGAAAAGTTTTCCCCATATTTCAATCCTGTTTGACAAATTTAATAACTTTTTAGAGAAATGAACAATAAAGTTTTTTTAGATAGATCCTATTTATTTCACTGACTGTGTTAGGTTGAAAAAGGGCCTTCAGTTTTCTGAGACTCCATTTGTTATTGTACAATGGAAAAGGATTAACTAAATACTCTCTAAGAAACTTTCCTTCTCTTTCTGTGAATTTCTATGATTTATACATATATGATATGCAAATATATGTATATGTGTGTGTGTGTGTGTGTGTGTGTGTGTGTATCTTCCACACAATGAAAGCTCAAGCTAAATTGTCCTATATTTGCTTTTGGAAAAATACAAATGTGAACTGATCAATATTTGGGTGGCCGCAATATAATAACCTGAGGAGATGATAGGTTTGCTGTTGCATGTCTGGACAAGGAAAAATGAATTCAAAGGCAAAAAGAACTACAATGTCTGTGTCAAATCACTAATAGTTATGGACTCAGAAAACACCTAGAAAAAATGGTAAGATTTGTCCTGATATTTGCTTCCTCACAATAAGTTAAAAATTCAGTGAGACTCAAGTTTGTGGTGTGAAGGAGAAATATGAAATCAGGAAGATTGTCCATGAATCACCTCTCCACTTCAAGAAAATGTTAGCCTTAACTACAGTTATCAAAGGTATGTTTGGAATTCTAGGCAGAAATACAGGAAAATCTATGATAACTGCACTCATAAGAAGGAAAAAAGGGACTGAATATAACTTCACTTCAGAGCAAATAGTAAAGCACAGTTCTGAAGGAGTGGTATACACAGGTGGCAGTAGGACATTGGTCATTTCTGCATCACACTTCTGTTGCATACAATTTACTAATATTTCTTTAGTTTATAAAACAACACAACTTTCTTTCTCCCTTCCTTTCCTCTTTCCTCCTTCCCTCCTTTCTTTTTCTTTCTTCCTTTCCTCCTTTCCTCCTCTCTCTCTCTCTCTCTCTCTCTCTCTCTCTCTCTCTCTCTCTCTCCCTCTCTCATTCATTCTTTCTTTCTAGAAAGGTTCCAGGGATGGGGAAAATAGCATGTGTTTTCTGGGTTTATGCCATCACTTCACTTTGGGTATGAGCCAAAAAACTTTGCATCTTTCAGAGATGATTCTCCGGAGGGACTTTTAAGTGGCTAACAAGTATTTCATGCTTCAGAAGGGGGACAGTGAGGCATCTCCCTTCCACCATTTCTGAGATCATTCTCCAGTATGCATCAGCGGGTCCCTGCCTCCCCGCATGGGGTGGGGGTGGGAGGGTGCTCTACCTTGATCAGTTCTACTGGAGCCCGGTGGAGAGCCTGGAACCGGGACCTCTTAACAGCCTTGACTGCTAACGGGAAAATGAGAAGCTCAGCTTTGCTGGAAGCTAGTCGCTGCGCATGGTGCTTGCCAGTATGATGATTTCGCCTGATTTCTTCCAGGCCAAGGACCACCTTTGGCAACTCGCGCTCCAACAACGAGTGTCGCTTACACACATGCCCCACAGACTTTGAAACAGCGAGGCAATGATGCCGAACGGCCATGCCACAGTTCTGGGGTCAGTCACCCTGGGGCGCCCTTTTCTGCAGAGCCTTGGACTTCATTCATCCAGACCCCAGCGAAAGCCTCCCCGGTCATCCTTCAAAAACCCTACCATACTCATGGCAATTACGGGAACCGGGCGAAGGGCCACCCTACCCAGTACCAGTACCACTCTTACTCCTCCTCCTCCTCCTCCCCCGCCTCCTCCTCCTCCTCCCCCACCCTGCAAGCCCATAAGCAGCGCATTCTCTCCCGGAAACAACCCTGCCGAGCAAAGGCGGAGGAAAACCTTGGGCCTTCCGTTCTGATTGGTCTCCCCCCGCAGAGCTGGGCGAGGCAGCGATTGGCTGCCGGCTGTTGTCAGTCGGGGATGATCAGTGCCATCGCTGGGTAAGTGGAGCCGGCCGGGGCTTTGGTGCTCCCGCTGCCGCCGCGGCTGCTCAGGCTGGTGCAGCTGTGGCGAGCTCGCGCTGGGCGGCGGGCGCTGCTGCCTCTGCTACTGCTGCTGCTGCTGCTGCTGCTCCTGCTGCGGGCGCTGCTGCTACGTTAGGAGGAGGACGAGGTGGAGGAGGAGGCGGTGGCGGCGGTGCCAGAGGAGAAGGAGGAGGCGGAGAAGTGATGCTGGCGCCAGGGATCCGGGCAGCGGCGGCGGCAACAGCATCACCGCCGGGAGTGCAGCTGCAACAGCCCAGTTGCCATCCAGCCGGGCGGCCGGCCGAAGACAACAAACCCAACTGGTAAGGTCCAGTCCAGAGGGGATCCGTGGGCGTCTCTGGCAACCTCTGTGTGAGCTTTGGGCTGGGTTGACTGACTGGCATCTGGGTGACTGGAGGTTCAGCGTGTTAGGCAATTCAAGGTGCAGGGTGAGCGCACCCTGCCCGGTGCCACAGACAAGGGTAAGGCGCTAGACGAGGATGCTTGGGACTCGGGGCGCGGGTCCTGGGCGGGCAGCGTGACTGCTGCTGCCTATGCTGCTAGCCTCCACTGAATCTGTGACAGACTTTGACAGCAGAGAGATTGCATGGCGAGTGTGTGTGTGTGTGTGTGTATGTGTGTGTGTGTGTGTGTTGCACTTTCCAGTAAAAGCAGCGGGTCTTCCTCTCTAATGTACACCAGTGTCCTTCAGGAACCGAGGCTTGGATGGAATAGATAGGACGCTCTTTGACAGAGAGAGAGAGGGGAAAGAGAAAGAGAGAAGCATGATATGAGCAGCAAAGTCCGCTGTGGCTCATAAAGAGCCGAGCAAATTGAACTTTATTGCTATAATTAAAAGAAAGAGCATTTGGATCCGATCGCCTGGGGACAACGAATCCAGAAAGGCACCGTAATGTCAAAGGTTTTCTCGGGAATTCTGGAGGGGAAGAGAAAATGTTGGCAAAAGGGAGTTTAAAGGGGAATAAAGGAAACTGGAAGAAGGATGGCCTTTGGGAATGAGGGCTATTTGTTGTTTAAGGAACGGTAAAGGAAAGATTCCCCACACTTTTTTCTAGAGACTGCGGGTCCGCCTTACATCTTTGGGTTATACAGAGAGGAACAGTGAATCTCCTTTTCTCACCCCACCCCCTAGTCCAAATCAGGGACTATCTGGAGCCTCCGGAAGCAGCTTCATGCTCTGAGAGTCTATTTCTCCACTATATTGCCCACTTTAGGGCAACTCCGTTGGACGTGCTTCCCAAGTAGGGAATGGAGAAGAAAGAGGCACTACTGACTGTATTAAAGGGGCAAAGCTTTTGGATAGGACCTGTGAGATCCCGCAGTGGGATGAGAGGAGCTCTTTGCCAGTTGAGGGAGGAGGAGGTAAGAAAAGGAGGATGAGCAAGGACGAGGCTGGGGGAAGGGGGGCAAAGGAATGAGAGTTATGAACTACTTTCTCTGAGTAAGTTCCTAGCTCCAGAAGGTCTGAAAAACAGAACAATCTCCTGTTAACCAAAGAGTTTTGAACCATCTGTTTCGGTAACTACCTCACCAGTACTGTTGGTGCTGTTCTTTGAATTTGAGCAAACGAGTGAGTGCATGAGTGAGTGCGTGTGTTTTGCTTTCTACTGAAAGACCTTAAAATGAACGCGCCTTTTATAAGTCCCTGCGGGAATTGCTTCTTGTCTGAGAGCAAATTTCTGTCGCTCAGTGGAATGAACCTGCCGCAGTTAGTTGTACATCTCCAAACTTTTAATCCTCTGTCACGATAAGTATACTGATGGTTGGTTTTCTCAGTTTGCTCTTGGGTTAAAAAAAAAAAAAAGTACTTGGAATGCCTCACAGACTACCTAAGAACAGGCTCAGGTCTGTCATAGTGAGTCAGGAAAAGGCTGATGTAGTTGAAGTGGGTTATGAACACCAAAGAACTCCCACCTTATCTAGAACTGATGAGAAACCTTTATTACAGGTAGCTTGATCTTTTCCTGATGGCAACGCTTCTTCTCATTAAGCAGTTTGTTTAAACAATAGGTCTCTGACCAATTTCATCAGAAAAAGCTTTTGCCCAGAAACAAAAATAGAGGGGACAAAGACTAGTGATTTTCATTTCTGCTTACATAAAATGTTCAGTAAATTGAAAGTATGCATGTAACTTAAATACTGAAGAAAATAGATGCAAGGGACTGTTCAGATTGTCAGAGAATATTAGTATTTCCCCCTATTTTTCCCATTATAGTTTACTTTCTCATTATTCCTTTATGTGAGTTTTTCTCAAGCGGATGATGAAATGTTTGTAGTATTCCCTACAGTGTTATTAGATTTGTGCTTTAAGGCAGTGCTCAATTTTTTATCACTTGGTTAGTATGCTTTATGTTTAAATGCCTTTTTTTAATCACTTTTTTTATTTCAACACTTAAAAAAAATCTTGATTGTCTATGCATTTAGACAATTGTTGCAATTTTTTTCTAGGAGCTCTCACATTTGGCACAGTATCTAAGGTTTTCTGAAGTAGCTGAAGGGAATAGAGGATGTGGCTATTACATCTCTGCTTCCAATTTGCTTTCTTTGTCATTATTTTTAATATTGCTGAATTGGGGTTAAATTAACTTTCCAAGTAGTCTTTGTAAAAATCTTGTTGAAAACACTAAAAAGTTGATTTCTTTCTAAATTTTATTTATGATGTGTCAGGAGTGCTTGAACAAAAAATGGTTCAAAAACATGAAAAATTAGCTGAGCAATCAGTGAGTAATTGACAACCATGAATGCAACTATTCTTAGTAAGTATTTAAAATGTATATGTGGAACAAGATTGGTTAGCATATTGCTTTGCAGTATCTCACTGTAGTATTTTGCTGGTTAATCCAATATGAGGTAGAGTATATCCTAGAAAGTGTAACTAACATGCTTTTCAAGGCCTAACCATGCAACAATGCATTTTCCCCCCGTATTAACATGTTCTCACACTCTTACAATCTTTCTTGGAAAAAAAAATACTGAAATTATCAAAATAATTGTTTTTAAAAATACTTTCCCCAACCTTTAGAGAAAACAAATTCATCCTGACAATTGGTATAAGGAACTGGTTGGCATAAAAGTAATGTACTCAAGCAATCACAAGTATATATACTATATAAACATGAGATAATTTCTATATCCCTAAAAGCAAGAAAAGAGCCTGTTAGTCTTCATGCAGGGCAAATTTTCTACAGTTCTACAAATTCACTTTTTCCTTTACTTACATACTGCACAAGCTTTGATTCTGCCACATTTTCTAGATAGCTTTGTAATATGGTGAATGTCAATTTGTCAAGGTTATAAGCTATTGCATTTATTTTGGGATGTATTCCAGATTTTACTTTTGATATCTATATGTAAAAGGTTACAGGATAAACTCACTGAGTAACTTTTTCTTCAGTTTCTTATATAAGAACTTGACCTTTGGGCTATGAATGTTAGTAGTAATATACACTGAAACAAATGTAATCTTCAAAATACTCTATTTTCAAAATTTATATGCAGCAAGGGTTAAATGATTTTTTAAAATTTATTTAATCATTTGCTAGGAAAAAATTTTAGTTAAAAGTCATTGTAACTACGGTTTGAGTTTCAAGCATTTGTGACAGAATCCTGATATTTCTTATTATAAAAGTAGGACACTTTCTGAAAGTAGCATTAAGGGGATTAAAAACAACAAACAAAAAAGATTAAGAGCTGGAGGAGAACCCTAAGAGAAAATAATGTAGCCTACCCACCTGCCCTTGGGAAGATTAAACCCAAACTTCTCAGACAGAAAAGTATTCATCTGGATTTTAAGGATCTTACTTGGAAAAATCCACAATCTTCTACAGTAAACCTTACATTATGCTAATTATTCTGATTGGTCTCTTCTCCTCCCAGCTATCCTACTCCCTACCTTCATCCCCACATGCCATCATAAAAACAACAAAACAAATTAGCAAATGAAAATGAAAAGTGGAGAGTTGATTGTTTTAAAAGTCAAGATCATAGAATTCTTTGTGATCATAATTGGATAATCTCCATCCTCTACCATCTGCAACTGACTTAAGAACTACAATGTGTTTTTTTCTTGGTTTGATTTTAATAGGACCCATGATTTCATCAGGGAGGCAAGCACCTGGTTAGGAAATACCTCTTCTGATATACTTTGCACCTTCTGTGAAACTTTTCTTCTTAAAAAACTGCCAAGGGCAATGAGAGGTGAAGTGTCCTGAGTCACACAGCCAGTATGTTCAAGAGGTGGAATTTGAACTTCAATCTTCCTGGCTCAGGCTGTCTATCCACTAGGCTGGCTATACAACATTGCTTGGTTTGACCCAAGTTGCCTTGGTTTTTAAAGTTATTTCTTTCCATCTAGATCCATACCTACACACCTACAATTTCCTTAGTGATTTATGTACTAGGTCAGCAGAAAGATAACTAAAGGACTGAGAAAGCAGTGGTATTTTTCTTTCCTTTATAATTTTTGGGATAAATTAACCATCTCTTTCATTCAAAGTTAATGCTAATTATGTTTATATTTATATATTGTTTTCTATACTGTTTCTAACCTAATGGGAAAATTTAGGAGAGGACTCCCAAAAAGTTATCATTTACTTCCTTCAAATTGGATGAACTATACTCTTGTAGAATAGCAAAGAGACTCACCCTCCCTCCTCCCCCCATGCTTAAATTGCTGAAGTAGATTAAAAAACTGAACCTCTAGGAAAGGATTCTAGAACATCTGTAGACTTTCAATGGAAGGTTCAGTTTTAAGTTCGAAACTGGTTGCTACACATTTTCCCCCAACTGACTTACCACCTATATCTATGTAATATAGGTCTGTATGTGTATGTGTGTGTGTGTGTATAATTTCCTCCCCTTAAAATAGTTACTTAAAGATGAACTTTGTTGTATTTTTTTTTTAAAAGCAATCGGGGTTAAGTAACTTGCTCAAGGTTACACGGCCAGTTATTTCTGGGTGTGGTGCTGAGTGTCTGAGCCCAGATTTGATCCAGGTCATCCCGACACTGGAGCCAGTGCTCTTACTCACTGAGCCACCTGGCCACCCCTTGTTGTATTTTTTAATAAGTTTCTATTTTCTGATGGATAAAATATTATTCTCACTTGGAATTCCAGTTTGGCTTTTTAGCTCTCCATTTCATTTTGGAATTGGTTCTGTCTCAAAAAAATAATGTCTTTCTTACCCACAATTTAGCAGTCTGTAGATGACTATATAACTTAGCTTTTTAATATTGGATTTTTGAATTAAATTTTATATCAAAAAGAACATTTTAAATTGTATCCTTGAGAAGCTATATGTGATAATAAATTAATATTGACCTATTCATAACTTATTTCTTTTATCAGATATTAGAATAGGGCAAGTGATGCTTGCATTAAGATGCCTTTCCTTTCCCAAAGCGAGGAATATGTGTGCATGTCTGTGTGTGTGTGTTTGTGTGTGTGTGTGTGTGTGTGTGTGTGTGTGTGTATTCAACCTACTTTTAAACAACTAGGAAAAAAAAGTTCTGGCAATGCTATATCATTTTTTTTTTATTCCAGAGAAAAGAACTTTATAGTCTTTTATGCATTGAGCAGACTAGGGAACCAATAGGGAAACAAAATCTTTTGAATTAAAGTTACCATATCTAACTAAATTGGCTCTATCTCATTATTTTGAGGGTAAAATAACACTAAAAAAGCATTAGATATAAATTTTTGTATGTTTTGAACAAAATGTTTCAAGTTTCTGCTTCTAGACATCTGAGGTCATTCCAAGTCACTCAGATTTTTTATATTTTTTTTTTTACTATTATGTGTACATTAGAGATGACTGGTAAAACTATGCTAATGATTATCATTTTGAGTACATAATTACTTAAATATAATATCACACACCTAAAATGACTGATCATTGTTCTTTTGGTGTCGGGAGAGAAAAACAAACAAACTTACTTTGATAAAAAGAAGTCACTATCTAATAGTAGAGGTTATTGAATGTGCTTACTCTGTGTGTGTGTATCAGACTGCTTTATTTTTTGTGTATATAAATTTCCATAAAATTGTTTTCTAGCTTATTTATAAATGCTACTAAAATAATGAGATGCATGTGAGATTTAAAGGAGAAAAATAAATTGGAGTTGCTAATGTTTTCAACCATATTCTTTCTTTCTCATTAAGTTATAAAAACTTGTACACACTTCCCTCTATTGTACCCCCATTTTTAAAGAGCTAGTTTCCTCACACAGGTAATAATATAACAATTTAAGAAGAAGGCTACTGCTTGGTACTGCCCAATACAATTCAGCCTTAACACGTAGTTTTTGGCTTACAGAAGCACTTCTTGTCTCCCAAAATATACTATATAATGTCTGAGAGGTTGGTTCCTAATTGATCATCTTGTACTCTATTTTGAGGTATCCCAGTCAGCATTTTGTATGGTCACCAAAGACCAGTTGTTTTCCAAGGGAAAAGTCACAAGATCCAATGACATCTGGCAATGGTGTCAGGGTTGAATCACAGATGGAAGACATGAATTTCTTTTACAATGACTTGGAACTCAGTCAGTCAAAGGGAAATGTTATTGTTATTAAACTGGTCACTTGTAAATTTCTGTGAATTTAAGATAGTATCAGATAAACATAGTGGTTTTAATTCCAAAAATTAAACTATGCATTGATGAATAAAGTATAAAGCCTAATAGTCATGTTTCTTTGGTCCATATTTTATTATCCATATTTTTATTTCCATTTTTATCTTCGTGACCTGAGCAAATGAACTAATACTTTCCACTTTAGTTTCTCTATCTGTGGAATGGGGATACTATTACATTTAATTTGTGAAATAAGTAGAATGAAATATGAATAATTCATTTTGATAACTCAATGAAAAATCCCATTTAAATACAGATGGAAATAAAACTATTTTTGTTAAAACAATAAAGGAGTGAGCTATATTTTTTATCATTGACATTTTTTCCTTATTTCTTCACTTTACCCATGTAAAAAAGAGGCAACTGCTTTTTTTCCAGTATACCTAGGTGTTGAGCTGTGCTTATTAAAATAATCATGTATTGATTGTCATATATACATATTGTTTCACATTTGAATAGAAATCTTAATATAGCTATAAATATTTTAATTTTCTATAGGGATGTTGCTGTCATTCCTTCTGTGTGTCTCTCTGTCTCTTTCTCCCACCTCCACCATAGTAATGACTTCTGAGATTTTTCCCTTACCTTTGGTATATTGCTTTCTTTAGATACTTTGAAAAACAATCCCTCAACACTCTCACATTCATGTCACATCCAGCACGGACTTCCTTGATGTATAATTGGCCTAACTGAGATGCTTTTCCCATTTTTGTTCTCTTTAGTACCATTTCCTCCTCAAATTTAAGCACTTCTGAGACTATGTTATAGTTCAACTGTGGTGGCTCCATTATCTTTGATGATGAAAAAAGAGTTTGTAATGATAAATCCTTGCAGATATTCTCCTGCTTTCTCCCATTTCTTGTCCCCCCCCCAAATGTTCTCAGGTGATTTTACTTAGTTGGCATTTTTGCCAAGCCTTATTTAAGCTGTTTTTACTCTCTGCTACTACTTTGAAGCAGTATTTCTCATAACTCATAATCTTCCACTGTACTCCATAAGATTTTACAAACAAGTTTATACGTGAGATAATTGCTGCATTTGACTGACATATTTGTCTAATTGTCAAGTCAAGTGTTTGGTGACTAAGGTAGTGTTGAGGTTGTTTTGGTATTTAATACAACATGTTGGTATCATCTAGTGATGTTTCAGTTAGCCTGCATATATGATTTTTTTCTTCCTTTAAATATGAATCTAATATTGGACATGGATATGCCTCCTTCCACACATACTAGCTGTATGATTATGGGCACTTAAATCACTTAACTTCCCAGACCCTTATATTCTTCATTTCTTAAATGGAAGTAGTATTTCTTTCAGTAAGTACCTCACTGGGTCATTAATTTAAGGCTCATATGAGATAATACATATAAAGCATATTTGCAAACCTGAAATTGATAAATACATGTCAGCTCCTATCATTCCAATAGAAACATCATTCTTTTCTTGTCTCAGCCTGTCACAATTATGTACCCAGTAATCTATTTTTAGCATGAAAAATATGTTTCATTGTGTCAGAAGAACTTTTAATTTCTTTTCTTTGTGAAGTATTTGAATATTAGGTCAGTCTGAGCTGGATAAACTGGTGGGAAAAACAACAAGAAATACTTTCCCCCATACTACTTGGCAAAAATTCAAAACAAGTATGTCCTGAAAAAAATAAAAACCTTTACAACAAAACTCTCTCTCTCTCTCTCTCTCTCTCTCTCTCTCTCTCTCTCCCTTTCTCTCTCTCTCTCTCTCTCTCTCTCTCTCTCTCTCTCTCTCTCTCTCTCTCTCTCCCTCCCTCTCTCTCTCTCTCCCTGTCTCTCTGTCTTGCTTCCCCCTGAACTTTCATTGTTTAGCAAACTTTGACTTGCTCTGCTTCTCACTTGGGCCAGCTTGTCCTTCCTTTGAAAGGTCTTCTTTCAGGAGCTCACTATATTGGTTCATTTTTAGTGTGGACACCCACCTGACTTTAAGTCACTTTAGCTCAGAAATCTGGAGTTCAAGAAATCCACCAGCCTTAGCCTTCCTGCACCAGAGATTACATGTGTGTGCCACCATGCTCAATCTTATTCTCTCTTCATTAATTCCTTCAGGGTTTCTCTGTTTCAACTAAATACAGGTACAACAGTCTTGGTGGGGTTTTAAGTTACTAAAACTTAAAACTGCAATAACACTTTTGGGACATTTTATATTTTAAATTATACTCAGAATCATTAGGGTCCTGCCTGAAATTTCCAACTGAACTTATATAACAATAAATCAAGAATCAATGGAGATATGATGTTAAAGGTTGGTTTCCAGAGTAGTATGTTAGAAGTCAAATATATGACTAGTATGTCTATTACAGGGATGTGATTATTTTTTAAAGAAAGTGAGCCATTCTATTATGTTGTACTCTCAGTGCTAAGCTAAAACATATCAAGAATGATTTGGCTTTTTGCCCTCTTGGTTCACTTTTCAGAATCTTTTTGGACTAGAATCAAATTATGCTGTTATCTTAGCATAAATAGTATGAGTGAAGGACTTTAATTTTCTTTCCTTTCTTTCCAGGATAAAAACAATTAATTTTGGTTGGGGTAGAATGAAAATTGTATTAGATTTCATTGGTTGTATTTTTAATTTGTATAATATCAAATTTAACTCTAGGCAATATTACATATTGAAAATTAGCAAATTAAAATCTTGCCTGTCTCTATTGGTCCTTAAAATTTAAATGCTATTTGAATTTAGGCTACAATGAACAGAAAACTATACTTCATTTTACAGATTGAGGGAAAAAAGCCCTGTAATTAAAAGTTAGAACTTCCCCCTTCTTTCCCCCCTCTCTCTCCTCTCTCATTATAGTAATAAGTAGATTGCAGAATGCAATGAAGTGTACCTACAGAGAGACAGAAGAGTTGAGTTTCTTCAAAGCAGAACTTGAGTTCTATGCATGCTGTCTGAGACATTTGTCTATGGTCATAATATTTTCTTGTTGTACCATTATGATAATTCCATTAAGGAAGAAAATGAGGTGTCTAGCACAATCTGTTTTTTTTAACTCTATGTTTAGCCTTACTAATTGATACTTCCCTTCCTAAGTTCTTCAAATAATCTCTTTGACAATACATTCTAGAATTCAGGAATTAAAGTGTTTGATGATCTACATTTTCAATAGCACACATCTTCTTTTGCTAGATATTGTATTTTTCCAGTCCTGCGTCACTTCTTGCAACTTCATATTTGTTTGAAAATCAGCAACTGTGACTCATTAATCATATCTGCAAGGTGTACCCTGAAATATTGGTCATTCATGACTGGTAACTTCAATACATTGAGGGAAGAAAGGTGTTTGTTTTCTTAGCATCTATTCAAATATCTTGGATTTAAAATCTGTTTTAGGTTTTTGTTCTCTGCATATTCACAATCTAAACACCATTCTCTTTTTTAATGACATTAAAAAGAAAAAGGATAGAAAAGTTGTCATTTCTTTTACTTACCTGTTGTCATCATCTCTATCTACCCTGAGCCATGGTCCTATCTTGGCTTTGATAAACTGTCCAGAAATTGGTCAGCAAACATTTATTAAACATTTACTATAAGCCATGTGTACCAGCAACGCGATATTCACAGTGCCTATGGTGGCTATGAATATGCTGGTGTAGTTGTGAATCGCAAAATGTAGCAGGCTCTCCACGTGGTAGACAAAACCAAAGTATTTATTGAAATACCAGAAAACCAAGTCCCTAAACCAGAAAGTCAAAGTTATTATAGTAACCATGAAGTTGGTACATATAGTCAATATATTGAACACCCATATTTACAAGTCTTCAAAACAAAACAGGCTCCCTCAAACAAGGATCCTCCTCTCTCACTCCCTTAAGCAAGGATCCTCCTCTCCTCACTCATGGCAGCTCCTCAGCCTCCACGCTGCTCACTCCCAGCAGTTCCAGCTCCCAGCAGTTATTGTTCCTGGCCATTCTGGCTGGCTCTCAGAAGTTCTCAGAAGAAGTTCTGGCTCTCTAGCTTGGGCTTTTCCTTATATATGATATTAGCTCCTTCCTGTTCTGCCCCTTCCTGTTATATCACCAAGTTCATCCCACTGTGGGATTCACAAGTTCTGGATCTTAATGCTTGACACAATCATAAACTTGAAACAAGGTGCTAAGTACCTGTTTGCTTGCCTGTACAAGTGTCATGGAAGATCTTCAAATCCCATTACCATTACACCATGCACTTATGCTAAATTCTTGGGATACAAAGAATGATAAAAAGAGTCTTTGCCCTCAGAGCTTACATTCTAATGCAGGAGACACATGCACATAAATAGGTACTGTGTTTCCCCGATAATAAGACCTATCCCGAAAATAAGCCCTCCCCTTACTGTGTAAGATTCCTCTAAAATAAGCCCTCCCCCGAAAATAAGCCCTATTGAGATTGCTACTGTAGTGACGGTGATCCCCTGTGCTATATGGTACCCTCTGTATGCACCGTCCCCTCCCGCCCCCCGTGAAACACATGCCGCACTCCGAGCTGCATCCAGTCAGAGCTGCAGCAGTGAGCGCGTCATCCTGTTCTTTATTGAATTCATTATTGAATAAAGGTACATTTTCTTGTTCACATTTACCTGTTTATTAAAATTGCTGTCAATGTTCATTAAAATAAGCTCTCCCCTGAAAATAAGCCCTCTGGTGTTTTTCTGTCCAAAAAAATAATAAGACAGTGTCTTATTATCGGGGAAACACGGTAGATATAAGAAGCATGCAGAGCATCTGGGGAGAGAGGAGGACCCAGGAAGGTCTTCCTGTAGAAGATAGGGTTTGAACTAAGTCTTAAAAGAACAATCCAAGTCTAGGGTAAGAGGGAAAGCACGGCAGGCTTGCAGACAGGCTATGATTAAAAAAATCATGGAGTTAAGAGATAGTGTGTTATAGGCAAGGAGCAGTAAGGAGGCCAGTATGACTAAATCATAGCCTATGTGGAGGGAACTAAAATATCAGAATGGAAAAGCAGGAAGGATCCAAGCCATGAAGAACTCCTCTTCCCATTGCCTTCAAGAAAATTCACTATGAAAATAAGTGTGATACCTGATTTTTTGAAGTAGTGGATTTTTGCTATTCCTCCACTGTCAGGGAGAGACAGAGAGAGAGAGAGACAGAGACAGAGACAGAGAGACACAGAGAGACAGAGACAGAGAGAGAGAGACAGAGACAGAGGGAGAGAGACAGAGAGGGAGAGAGAGACAGAGAGGGAGAGAGAGAGAGAGAGAGAGAGAGAGAGAGAGAGAGAGAGAGAGAGAGAGAGAGAGAGAGAGAGAGAGAGAGAGAGAGAGAGAGACAGAGAGAGACAGAGAGAGAGAAAGACAGAGACAGAAAGGGAGAGAGATGGAGACAGAGAGGGAGAGAGATGGAGACAGAGATAGAGAGACACAGAAACAGAGAGAAAGACAGAAACAGAGAGAAAGACAGAGACAGAGAGGGAGAGAGATGGAGACAGAGATAGAGAGGCACAGAGACAGAGAGAGACAGAGAGAAAGATCTCCAAGCAGATTGCTTGCACAGTATTCCTCTTTATGATTTTCCTAGAGCTCCCAAGGGAGAATGGAATAAAACCAGAGAGTTCCTCAGAAACTTTGCTGTAGGTCTTCCTGTCACACTCTCCATTTCCTCGACTTACCCCACCAATGAAGGAACTCCCACTTAAGGCTTCTCCCTTGGTATCTGTACCTAAAGCAAACCTTCAGGTATTTCAAAAGCAGCTCCTCCTCACCAAAACCCTGGAGACAAGTAAATTCTTTAATCTAACTTTTCTACATCAAAAATCTTCAAGACATGGATTATAGGTTGTTTGTTTTTTAGTTACAGTGAACTCTTAATTATCTATGGAATTAGAAGACAGGTTTGTCATAGTTATATGAAAATGGAAAGAAATCTATCATTTTATTTTAGTCAGAATGCCAATATTCTTCCCCAATAAGTCCTACTAACAAGTAGCAAACATAAGGGAATGAATTTCATAGTTTCATTATGCTGAGTAACTTCAAGTTTGGATAGTTTCTTCAGAATAATCAACAGAAGAGAAAAAGGGAATAAAAGGATAATCAATAATCAGATTTACCAGTCTTTGCTTAATTGAAAGTTGACGAATTATCATATCCATTTTCTATGTCATTTATAACCTGTTTTTAATTTTTATGTTTCATAGTTGTATAATCAGTCAGTCAATAAACATTTATTAGGTATCTGCCATGTGGTGGGCTCTGTGTGATGTTATAAGGATACAAAGTAATGCAAAAAAAAATAGCTCCTGTTTTCAAGGAACTCCCAATCTACTATGGGTAACAAGATACAAATAACTATGTACAAACAAGCTACATGCAAGATAAATTGGAGATAATGACTTGGAAGGAAAGCAATAGAATTAAAGAGGATTGGGAAAGGCTTCCTGTAGAAGGTGGGATTTTAGTTGGGACTTGAAGGAAGCCAGAGAAACCAGAAAGTAGAGAAGAGAAAGGAGAGAATTCAGAAGCCTAGCCCATTGAATAGTTAGGTATCTGTCCCAGTCAATAAGACTTCTTTTGAATTTGTAAAAGAATAATTAATAGCAAAAAATTCAACTTCAAATCAAAGAAAGTTGTTTGGCATTGTGCTTTTGTTATTCAAGGCTTTTATGTCTTGGTGACAGTAGTGGTCTGATGGTCTCATAATTTGAAAGCAAAGATAACTTTAGAAATATGCGTAGTTCGGTATTTCCTTTTCTTAGATGATTATTATTCAACATACTGGAGGTTAAGCCTATTCTGTTTTATCAGACTGGATATTAGCATTTATAGTATGTGATCAGTCTTCTCTCCCTAGAAAGGCAAAGATTTATCAGGTCTGTTTCTTTTTATACATATGAAATTGTGAAAAATGCCACAAAAACCCTAATCCAGTGATTGTGGAATTCAGGAACTTAATAATTAATTTCTGTTTGCTGAGGGTTTCAATTTTTAAAAATCTAATCCTCTAGTAACAAAACAGTGTTAGCCCAGCTGTGTTCCTGTCAGATTCAAAGTCACATTTCTAATCAAACTGATTTACAAATTGTAAAACTGAATTATGTAACAGTAAACCATCTAACATTGGAGACGTTTTAAAATGGAACAGAACCATGTGATTGATTCTATTAGATTATATTGATGTTGTATTTAAAACAATTTAATTATTCCCGTACCAATGACACAATCTCAACCTCACGAATAAAGAAAATCTGGCATAATTGTAACAGAGAATATTAAAAGTCACTACCATTCTATTTGAAGATACATCTTTCTGTGATAATGAAATAGTATAATAATCTGAATATCCTCCAAAGCAAAATATTTGATTTAGCACTATGTCATTACTATGCAATTAGTCTTCCACTAGTTATTCTTTTCTGTGTTTTAAATAACTTTGTACATAATGAATACTAGCATAAAGCTAAATTACTATATTATAATCAGCAACATATATAACAATAAGCCTGAATTTCTGAAGGTGAGCTAAGGAAAATAATTTCTGGAAAAATAGAATTAAGAGTTTGATTTCCCCAAAGCTTGCATATTAAATTCTTCATGTTATTTTTGTGCCTGTGCATAATGTTTTTGTTTTCAAAGCAGCTACACTGTATTCTATACATTCATGTATATGTTCTGGTAGGGAATCTTGCTGTATTCAAATACCTATGAAAATGATTTATGCTGTCTGATAATAATGTCTCATCTAATAATTCTGTGAAGACTTAATGTCTGTGTCATCTCATGCTGTAGAAACCAATAATATCCATAAGCTCTCTTTAACTAACAATATAAAATAGGGTTCCACTGGAAACACACGCACACACAAAAACCTTTTGGGAATATTTTAGAACATGAAAGACTGGCTAGCTCAATGAGAGTTGGGTGAATGTTTTAATTTTTGAAATTCTCAGAGTAAACATGTTAGGCATTCATTGATTAGATTTCTTATTCAAATTTAGGTTTATTTTTTCATGCATCTGAAGGGGAAAAAAACATTTATTGAGTACTTAGTATATGTGTTGCACTGTGCTATGTTAGGGATGCAAAGATCCAAAAGAATGTAGAGCACTTGGCCTAAAGTATCTCACAGTCCATTAGGAAGAGAAGGTGTCTTTTTAAATACCTATAAATATAGATATCATGTAAAAAGTACAAAGACTCACATATACATACACACACAGAAACAGAGACAGAAAGACATAGAGACAGAGAGAGTAGCAGCAACTGACAGAGTCTTAGAGAAATCTCAGTTGGGGGACACAATATAGAATAAGCCAACAAAGGAGACTAAGACAGGCAGGTAGGTGGAGAATGTAGAATTCAGTGTCAATAAAGCTCAGAAAGGAAAGAATATGCTAGAGGAAATGATGATCAACATGTCAAATGCAGCAGAGAGCAATAAAGAACTGGGGGGGGGAGCAAAAGATCATCAAATTAAGCAATTAAGAGATTGTTGCTAACTTTGGAGGGTGTAGTTTCAGTTGAATGAGACATTAGTTTGAGAATTCAGTGAGAGAAGAAATAGAGTTAATGAATGTGCACAGTTTTCTTCTAAGATTTTGGCTAAGAATAGGAAGAGAAGAAATGATAATAGATTGAGAGAATGACTGGGTCTAGTGAACTTTGGGTAGAGGTGACAGGTATGTTTGAAGGCAATAGGAAGGGACCAATAAAGAGAAAAACTGAAGATCAGGAAAAAGGCAATGACTGAGGGGGCAATCTGTTGAACAAGATAGAAGTTAGATCAAGAACACATATAGAAGGGTTGATCTTGCAAGAAGGGCCACCTTATTATCAAAGACTGTAGGACAAAAAAAAAAGAGTGGGAATGGTTTCAAGGAGTTTCAAAATGAAGGGGAAAGGAGGGAACTCATGTTGAATGGCTTCCATTTTCTCAATGAAGTAAGAGGCACAGTCATCAGATAACTTGAGAGGAAGAGAAGAAACACAATGGAATAGTTTTTGTAGGGAGGAAAACATGGAATTGATTAAAGTGGCATAAAAGGATTGCCTTGCTGTATTGAGGGCCCAATTGAAGTCAGATCACATAAACTTACAGTGGAGTCAGTCCATATAGTTTTATGACTTCCTTTATCTCTATTCAGTAGCACATGAGTAGCAACTGTGAGAGAGGTGGTGGGAATAATGCAAGATTTAAGTTTTACAAGCCTTAAGCTGTGATAGGAAAAGGGCACAAGGGATTTGGAAATAGATGACAGTGTGGATTCAAATTCATTAACTATAGGATTGAGACTGAAAAAAGAAGAAAGTAAAGTCAGAACAAGGTGAAAATCCTGAAAAAGTAATAATGGATGTACTAGATACTAAGAAGGGTTTTGTTTAAGCCTTAAACATGATAATTTAAGCATAATTATAGCTGTTGTTGATATCGAGGTATCTACCGTGTTTCCCCGATAATAAGACCTGTCCCGAAAATAAGCCCTCCCCTTACTGTGTAAGATTCCTCTAAAATAAGCCCTCCCCCGAAAATAAGCCCTATTGAGATTGCTACTGTAGTGAAGGTGATCCCCTGTGCTACATGCTACATTATGGTACCCTCTGTATGCACCGTCCCCCCACCCCCGGGTGAAACACACGCCGCGCTCCGAGCTGCATCCAATCAGAGCTGCAGCAGTTAGCGCGTCATCCTGTTCTTCCCCAGTGATTTGCTTATTGAATAAAGGTACATTTTTTTGTTCACATTTACCTGTTTATTAAAATTGCTGTCAATGTTCATTAAAATAAGCCCTCCCCTGAAAATAAGCCCTCTGGTGTTTTTCTGTCCAAAAAAATAATAAGACAGTGTCTTATTATCGGGGAAACACGGTAGGTGGCATAGTAGAGCACTGAATCTGAAGTCAGGTTGACCTGAGTTCAAATCCAACCTCAGATATTTATTAGTTGTATGAGCCTGGGCAAGTCATTTAATTTTTGTCTACCTCAGTTTCCCCATCTGTAAAATGGAGATAATAAGAACACTGGACTCTCAGAGAAGATGAACTGATACAATATTTGTAAAGTGCCGAGCACATCTTAAAAGTGTTATGTAAAATACTATTGTTATTATCAATAACAATAATAATAGTTATAAATGACTTGATCAGAGTGACATAATTAATATATGTCATAGACAGGATTTGAATACCAGTTTTCTGACTGTAGGATTAGAGTTTGTTTTTGTTTGTTTGTTTGTTTTTTAACTCAGCCACAGGGGAGATCGATCTAGTAAACTGCACAGACAAAGTACCTAATGAGTGCTAAAAATGCCTTTGGGTACTAGGGATACAAAGTCAAAAATAAAAGATCTTTGTGATCAAGAAGCTCACATTCTACTGGCGTGATGCAAACTTGTAAACAGAAAAATAAACACACTGAAAATTTGAGGAAGGAGAGAACAGAACTCATGCAATTCAGGAAATCCCTCCTTTAGAAAATGTCCCTTAAACAAAGCCTATAAAGTTAAGGATTCTCTAGTCATCTGCTAGATACATCAGAGGCTAAGAAACTTGCTGAATCAAGCCAATAGTTAGGAGGCTTTCTGAATTTCAGGAATATGGTCTAATGCTATGAACTTAAGTTGTTGCAGTGACCATGGCCAGGAAAAGGCAGATGTAAGAGATAAGCAGCTGTTTCTGATCCAAGAAAGGCCTCCTGCAGAAAGTGGAATTTGACCTGAGTCTTAAAGGAACCCAGAGATTCTAGGAGATTCAAAGTAGAAGGGAAGGCATTGCAGGCATGTGGGACACAGTAGGAAAATACAGGTGGGAGAGATACTTCAAAAGAAGAATCAACAAGGCTTGGTAAATGATCAGATACAGGGATAATACAGAAGAAGTGAGTGTCAAAGAGGACTAAAATTTTGGGTCTCGGTGGTCAAAAATGTTGTCAGAGTCTTCAGTAAACGATTCTGGCCAAAGAAGGCAAAGAAATTGTGACAAAATTATTAACTAGAAGAATATGCTCAGTATATTCTTTTGACATAACACATGTCATGCTTATGTCTGCCTCATTGCTTCAATGAATTCATGATCTCCTAATTGAGAACACTCCCATCAATGGTGCAGAATGCAGCCATCAATACTTCCTCATCCTATTTGATTCTGGTTCATGTCCTTCTATAAATCTATAATTTACTCAATTGACTTCTTCTAGGTTAAAAAAATCCCTAAGTACCAGTGCAGCACCTGAGCTTTCCATCTTTCATCCTTTGCTCTTGCTACATAACCCTTTTCTTATGTGATGTTTGACTATAGGTCATATGCTACAGCCTACTTTTATCTACTATATGTCTCTTTATTGCTTCTGGAATAACCTTATTTTTTATTTTTAGAATATTGTTTTTATTATTTTAAGAAATTGTGGTATTCCCATAATTCAGATAGATAGATAGATGGATGGATAGATGATAGGGCAGAGAGAGAGAGAGAGAGAGAGAGAGAGAGAGAGAGAGAGAGAGAGAGAGAGAGAGAAAGAGATAGAGATAGAGAGACAGAAGCATATACATAATTGAATATATGCACATATATGTGTATATATGTGTATGTACATATATATGTGTGTTTGTATATATATAGATAGATATATATTCACACTGGCAAATATTAAGAAATTTCATGCATGTGTAATTGTTGTTCAGTCATATCTAACTCTTTTTTTTTTTATCCTATTTGGGGTTTTCTTGTGGAGTAGATGGCCTTTTTTCCTTCTCCAGCTAATTTTATAACAGAAACTAAGGAAAATGGACGCAAATGGGGTTTAAGTGACTTACACAGGGTTATACAATTAGTAAGTGTCTGAGGCCAGAGGTGAATTTCCAAAGCTGAGTCTTACTCTTGACCCGGCACTCTATCCACTGTTGCTCATCTGTAAAATGGGGAAGGGGGAAAGGAGACTAGATGACCTCTAAGGGCCCTTCCTACTCTAAATCTATGATCCCAGAAATGATGGTGAAAGGCAAAGAAATTTTTGTTTTGTCATTTTCTATGATGTCATCTACTTCAATTCTTGTTTAAATGCATGCAACGATCTATATAGCATTTTCTGTCTGTTTTACTTTTGACATTGGTGAAACCACTTTACCCTTATGGAGAGCCTTTTATCTATCCCTTTTATCTCCCTCCATCATCTTTCCAAAGGATGTAATACACTTAGAGAGAACGTCAAATGAAAATCAAGTCTCTTTGACTTAGGGATAGTTGCAGGAAGTGAGATGGGAAGGTTCTCACTGGGAATATCCTCACCTAAACAAGATGTTTCTACTTTGCTATCTCTAAGAAACAGGCTGACACTCTTTAGGCACCATATCATAATTAATTTCCCCTAATTGAGCTATACTTACTCGCAGGAGTATAGGAGTCATATCTTCTATTTATTTGCTGTGAGAACCTCAGAGTTCCATAATCCTTGGATAACTTGTTTAGAGGCCAGAGTTAGAGCATCTGCTGAATGGTGAGAGTGTGAGTGTGTGTGTGTGTGTGTGTGTGTGTGTGTGTGTGTGTGTGTGTCTTTGAGAGAGGACAGACAGGGCAAAGGGAAAGAGACATAGAGAGAAATACAGGGGGAGAAATATATATAGAGAGAAGAAAGTTTCTTTTTTTTTTCATTTTACTGTTGGACATTTGGAGAGAAACATTAGATTGCCTTTTATGGAACAAAATTAGCTCCTGTTGATCATCAAGTAAGTTAAAATTTGTCTCCCCAACCACTAGAAAGCTACAAATCCAGTACATATGCATGCACACACACATATATGTGTATACACAATGTGTATACATACATACATATATACACGTGAATATATGTATATATAAAGAAGAGAGAGAATATATTATTTACAATTACAGATTATTTAGTTTGCTTAGACAAATATATAAAACCAAAGACCAACCCAAATGCAACCTTCTTTATCAAATGTTCCTGAATTTCCACTTTCAGAAATTATCTTTTTTGTCTACTTAACACTTTGTAACTTTCTCGTGCATTTGTATATTTTGTATTACAGTTGGTGATATGTGTGTCTATTGCCTCCACTAGATTGGAGTCTTATTTATTTTTAGCTAAAGAGCAAGGCTTTTCATATAGTAGAAGCTTAACAAGTGGTTCCTGAAGTAGAACAAAGTTAAAAAAATGATCAAAACCCTCAGCACCAAATGTCTGCATCTTCCTTCAATTGACTCAGTACTTCTCTTTTGGCCCAGATTATGTCAGCCAATCACATCTAATTTAAGAAGTAAAAATCAATTGAGGTGTTTAAATATTAAGATGGTAATATTCTACTACTGCATTACTGGGAGTCATATCTTGAGTTTGCCTTGTCTGATCCCTGCTTCAGAGAGAAGCCACTTTCAGTTCATTTCTCCACTTTCATTCTGGGCTTCCTTTATTTTGGTGTCTACTTAGAACAATGATGATTAAGGAGAAAGAGAGAGACAGAGGTGAGAGTGAGAAAAAGATAGAGAGGAGGGGGGAGGAAAGGGGAGAGGGAGAGACAGAGAGAGAGACAGAGAGAGAGAATGACCAAGCTCAATGACCAAAGGAAAAAAATTCCCCTTTGCTTCCTGCCTTTCATGCTGTCACAATGACTCTTGGTTCCAATTAACTGCAACCCACCTCTTCTTTCTCCAAATTGTACAAATGTACTCCAATTTTTAAAGGGGTCAGAATAATCAAAGTATGCTAAATACAGTTAAACCATTTAAACAATAATTATATTTTAAATTTCTCCATAATGAGTCACGTTTAAAGTAGGAAAGTTAGTCTACTGTGATTCTGCAAAGTCTTTGTCAGTCTTAACTTGATATTGGTCCAGCAATCCATACTTTATCTGTCTTAACCTGAATAAAACAGGAAAGAAGACAGCAGCTTCATTCAGTCTGGCATAATTTAGGCTGTCACATCTCCTCACTTGGGAACTCCTTTCTTTAGAAGGTGGCCTTCTGGTCATATGAATGTCAGTCAGTTGTTTTCTTCCTCAGTATGATCCTGACAGATGTACCTTGATTTATACTTCCCATTAGGAAATACAAGACCCTTACAGATTCTGTCAAAGTCACAGGTCACTTGTAGTCACATATTTTATTTTACCTTTCTTTTTTTCCCCTTTTTTCACCAAAAAAAAGCACCTTCTTTCTTCCGACAATATTTTTCAAGCTCTACCTCCAACTCAATATGTTTGGAAGCTTTATTAGGAATGACTCTTTCCTCTAGCCCAGTATCTCCTAGGAATAACATGCTATTGTTTTGGCCTTTATATCTCCTGTATGATCTTGTCCTATTCAGGGTGATACTCCTCAGATGGTAGAGAAGTCCTAATCCTACAAAAATCTTGTAAAGTATCTTGTCAAGCATTTTTGAACAAAGTGCTTTTTTATTGGTCAGTCTTCTGTATACAGGTGGAAGTGTAAAGATACCCCACCCCAAACACTCAAACATTGCTTTTACCTGTTTCCAGAGTTGAACTGAAGGTTTAACCAAAAAAAAAAAGCCTGAAATTGGTCATCTCAAAATGGGAGTCAATTCCAGTGGGATCTAGGGGACAGTTTACCTTTGAATTAATCATTCAGCTAATCTCTTTACCCAATATAAATTTAGCCTATTTACTAAGCTTATATGCAATTTTAATTCTACATATATTAGTGTTAAAACCTTAACAAGTATTTATTTGGTTTTTGATGGTCATTGAATAACCTAATGAAAATATTAGGTCATTCATTGAGGAGGCATTCAGTAGTTTCATTCTGAGAAGTGACAAAGCACACTCTCTGTTGTTTATTTCCTAACAAATTATTTCAATTATGGGTTTATGTTTAGCTAATATTTTAGATGGTATTGTTTTCATTATAAATTCTAGAGGTTTTGCAAAAGTATACAAAAATCTATGATACCTAGAAGTATTTTAATCAGAATACGTATTAAAATATGTTCATGTATTAAAATCAGTCAAGAGAAAAATGACTTTATTTTGAATTTAACCCTGTAAGTCTGCCATCCTTAATTCTGCCATAATCAATAGTGCATTTCATATGAAATTCTACAAAAAATGTATTTGTGTAGTTAATTTGGTGATGTTCTTTTAAAACACCAAATTCTAAATCTATATAATATCATGACACAGTTTCAAAGTGTCCCCTACCTCTCAAATTCCTGCAGGGGAGATACTTATAAATTATCCTCTCTAAACCCCTAGGTGGAGTGCTCAGCAAACGTTCATTTGTAATCATGATGATGCTGTCCAAACAACAATTCTTGTGTTTCAAATTAAATATATGCTGAAACCTTTCAATGAGATGCTTTATCTAAAGAGAAAACAGATAGGAAACGCAATGCACATGTTTGCCTCCAACTGAGTATGTTTGGAAGCTTTATTTAATGTCACTCTCTGTCTAAACATCTTTGCTAAAGAACTGTTCTGAAGAGAAAAAAAAAGTTAGGAAAGTTGCCAATTATGTATTTGAAATATAAATGACTATCTCTATTAGGTACAGAAATGAGATGACATTTTTTATAGCCTTACCCAGCTAAGGACTGCTAGTTGGCGCAGTGGATGGAAAAGTAGGCCTAACTTCAGGAAGACTCATCTACCTGAGTTCAAATGGGCCTCAGATACTTACTCGTCATGTGACTCCATGCAAGGCACTTTGCCTCAGTTTCCTCATCTGTAAAATGAGCTGGAGAAGAAAATGGCAAACCACTCTAGTATTTTTGCCAAGAAAACCCCAAATGGAGTCATGAAGAGTCAGACAAGACAGAACACCACCACCACCAGCTTAATTGTTTTAATCGATATGAAATGAATGACCACACTGGCCTGAGATATATTCTGTTCTTTCTTGAGATCTAGGAAGGCAAGGAAAGATTCCTTGGCTGTTTTTAGCAAGCTTCAGATCTTCCATACTGCCTACTGATACTGGGATACTTTGGATCCCATAGAAGGAAGGGCAGCATTTTCTCCACTACTTGAGGCAGGGAATTTTCATTTTCATCGTTATAACCTCCAGTATACTCCACAGTGTTTTGTTCATATTGGGTAACCACTTAGTAAATGTTTGTGGTATTTAATTTAATTAACTCAGTTGCCTGTATTGAGTTAATTCCTCTTTAGTACTGTAGGTTTAATAATAGTCAAGTCATTTCCATTGAACTTAAAAGTTGTTCTACCAATAAACATTTATAAATACAAATGATAGCTCCAGTGATTAATCATAGGTATAGGGAAGGTCTTATTTGGACCTGACATTTTGGAAACATACTTGATTTCAGCCTTCTTATTGAGTACCTAATGGCCAACTTTCCAGATAATTCTAACCACTGCATTATAGTTTGCAAATGAATTGATTTTTTAAAATGTGTTTTTTGCTTTTAAAGAAACACAAATATTTTTTGACCCTTAATTACTTGTGCAGCTCCTTTTTAATAAAATGCCTTAACTGGAGTAGAAATGGCATAAATTAAGAATGTTTTTCTGTTATCTGTAACTATTCACCCTGTCTTTTGGGAAAGAAATAAAACAATTCAAGTTCATACACACACACACACACATTTTTAAAAATCCTCTCTTCTTGAGATCTGCTGATTGGGGACAGGAGGAAATGAGTGAGCAAAAGAGTGTATAAACTACCTTAGGCTCCTTATTATTATTGGTATGTCCTGATTTTAATAATTCATATGTAACAGAGACCACCCTGGCTCCCACTGCCTGAAGGCCAAGTATATTACATTTCACTCCTCCCTCAGGGTTCTCTGGTACCCCTGAGGGACTTGGAGAATGTCTAGACTCTACAGATGGTTTCAGTGCCCTCTGATGTTATATCCTTATTGGAGTGGATGGTCACCTACACCCCAGTTGCATTAAACCACTAGCAGTCAGATTAGCTTTTAGACAGAAATATATACTTCAAGGTATACTCACAAATATACCAACTTAGTCCATCATGAGAGGAGACATAACTCCCTCCCCCAACAGCCCACACCCCATTTCCATTTGAACCACCTTGGTCTCTAGGAAGGGGAAAGGGATTTGATCCCTAGCTTAGTTTGGTTCCTACAGGGCGTTCCTTGTCTAAAACCCCATTCAGGCTCAAGTCCTAGGTACCCTGGCTTCTCAGGAGTTCCATACCAGGCTGCACTATCCTGTCTACAATCCTGGCTCCAACTCCTGAGGCCCATGAAGATCACCTTGGGCACCTAAAACTGAGGAAAAACAACACAGAACAAAAAAAAAATAAAACCAAAACACCTCAAGGCCATTTCTGCAAGTGCAGAATGGGGGTGGGGGGTGGGGGAGGCAAGAAAAAGAGAGAGTAGATGAAGCACTTTCCCTCTCAACAATTCAGTGAATGTGAAGCGGGAAGGAACATAGGTAAGAGGGGCCAAACAAAAGCAGCAGGAAAAACTTGGCATCAAGGAGTAATTGGCTAAGTCTCACCAGTTTTATAGATACAGGCTCCCAATCAAAGGCTGCCTGCACCCATATGTTGCAGTACCATAGGCAGAGACTTCCATGTTAGTCAATCCAAGCATGCTCCAAAGGTCCCTTAAGGGTACCTTCATATTAGATGAACTGAGCATGCCCAGACAACCCTGGGTTACATGTATAAAATTCAATTTTCAAAAATGATTGCATTAGGGGAGCAGTTATTTTCTTTACAAAAACATTCACCATATCCTTTAGATACTAACCTCACCTCCATTTCATTAAAAAAAACTACTTGTTTTTATAAAAGTGTGACATATTTGATCTTTTGTTATCCTGTTTTGTATGAAGTAGAGTCTCCTCTGCATTACAAGACTTTTTTGCTTTGTCTTCTGTATATCATACTATTGTCTATGATACAATATTATTGTGTAAACACATACAGGTATCCTCTTTAAAATACAGGTGTTGCCAAATAATATGGTCAGAAGGCATCTTCATTCTTTATTTATGTAATTCCTCTGAGACAAGATAAAAAATAATCATTGTGTCTATGCTGTCCCTCTTCTCTCTATAATTGAGTGGGCCTATGCCAGGAGATGTATCACATGTGGTGGGAGTGTCTCTGCTTATTTCATTGTAAAGTATTATGTGGTTGCAATGTCATCATCTTATCATAGCTAACATCGATATAGTGCTTTAACATTTGTAATGTACTTTACACACAACTTGGTGGTGAAGTGGATAAAGCACCAGGTCTGGAGTCAGGATGACCTGAATTCAAATTTGACCTTAGTTACTTACTAGCTGTCTTACCCTGGGCAAGTAATATAACCCTGTTTGCCTCAGTTTCCTCATATGTAAAATGAGCTGTTGAGGGCAAACTAGCCTAGTATATTTGACAAGAAAACCATAAGTGGGGTCACAAAGAGTTGTACATGACTAAAACAACTGAATGACAATGATGTACTTTACATATATAAACTCATTTGAATCTTTCAACAACCTTGTGAGATAGGCATTATTATGAGGTGGGTGCCATTTTGCTGATGAGGAAACTGAAGCAAACAAGAGGTTGTGACTTGCCCAGCATCATACAGCAAGTAAATATCATAGGCAGAATTTGAACTCATCTTGCTAACTAGCACACAGTGAAGGTGACACTTTGATTCATTTCAACAAACACTAATTAACAACCTGTCATGTCCGAAGCACTGTATTAGGCTCTGGAGGAGATAAACAGACACAAAGAAAATAGAAGTGCAACCAAAGAGCTTGCATGCTACTGTGTGGACAGAAGCTCAGCACACTATATTGTCACTCCTTAGAGAAGGGCAATTTCTGTTTTTTAAAGGGCAAAACCAAATATCCTTTGAATCGCCTGGTATACAATGGTTAAGAAGTGTTATCTGTCAACTCATCCTGGTTGGTTATAGTTTGCTCACACTGACTCATCATCATCTATGAAACATATGGGTTGTGATAACATGGATTCAAACACAAAGCAACATTTTAGATGAGGTAGAGATATGTAGAAAATCAAAACACCGAGTGGGATGACAGTTAAATGGATGAATAAATGGGCAAACTGGGTGTATGTGTAAACACCTGCTAATGTCATACCTCTATTCTGTTCCTAAAACTGAGGAGGAAGTTATAGGACCTACGTTTGAATCTTTTTTTTTTCAGTGTAGCACAGAAATACTAAGGGATTTGTTGGGGTTAACATTCAAGAAAATAAGTACAGATAGATTAGTATCATTAGCTTGTCTGGTAGAGTTTGGGGTTTGGGAAATTTTATGATTTTGTAATGATCTTTTTCCCCCTAAATAACACTTTTATTTCCCAGACTCTATTCCCTTTTTACCACTGCCATAAAACTTTATAATAAATACAATTAGCAAAACAAATGATCAATTTCTTGATTATCCTTTTTCTGTACCTGTAGCCTACCACCTCCCTACATGAGGAAAAAAGCTTTACAAAGTCTTCTGTACTCATTTTAAGTCTTTTTAAAAAATATTTACTTATTTTTAGTTTAAACATTCACTTCCACAAGCTTTTGAGTTCTAAATTTTCTCCCCCTCCCTGAGACAGTATGAAATATGATATAGACTTCATATATACATTCACATTAAACGTATTTTCACATTAGTCATGTAGCAAAGAATTACAACCAAAAGAATGAACTTTAAGAAAGAAGAAACAAAACAAAATAGAGAGAGAGAGAGAGAGAGAGAGAGAGAGAGAGAGAGAGAGAGCAAAAGGGTATGCTTTCAGACTCCAAAGTTCTTTCTCTGGATGTGGGTAGCATTTTCTATCATGAACCTTTTGGAGTTGTCTTAGAACTTTTCATTGTTGAGAAGAGCCAAGTCTATCAAAGTTAGTCATTGTACAATATGGCTATGACTGTGTACAATGTTCTCCTGTTTATGTTAAATCTTTAAATGTTCACTTTTACCTTCCCGTGGCTGTTGTATACAGTGTTCTCCTAATTATATTAACTCTGAATTTTCTCATACAATTCTACTAAAGTTTCTCTGACTTCTTCATATTTGTTATTTCTTATGATATAATAATAATCCATTGTATTCAAATAACAGATTTTTGAACCTATCCCTAACTAATGGGTGCTTGTTTTCTTTCCAATTGTTTGCTAATATTGGAGGGTTGTTGGTTTGGGGGTTTTTGCATTTTAGATAATAATGATCTTTTTTTTTCAAAGAACTTATTGATTGACTTTTCTTTCAGCAAAGTTTTAATTACAATCTTTTGGTGGAATTGGATGTGACAGACACCTCCATCCTTTTCCCACTTTCGATCTAGAATTGTTGATAGTATTTAAAATAAAAATGACTTTAATTTAAATGTGAGATTCATGATGAATGTCATTATTAACATTTTTCATCTGAATTTTCAATTCACAAAATTAAGCTATTTTTTGAATGTAATGCAAATGAGTTTTGATTTCTAAACAAATTTTAGAAACTGAAAGCTAATACTATATCAAAATATCAATGAGAGAATGCATTTTGCTGGCAATATAAAATATTTTGCTTCTCAATAGATTCAACCTCTGCTCAAACCTGAATTCTAACTGAATTCTTAAAAACCCGTAAGCAATAGCTAGGATCCGTTAAAAGTTTAGTTAGATTCTTTTAGCATCAGGCCATTAGCAATGGTCATTGCTGTTAATATTCAATTATAAGAAAAGATTTCTGTTTTTGTTGTTAGTGTTTAAAATCTAACAATTCATCACCAAAGTAACAGGGTCTTGAAGCTTAATTTAATTTAGTAAAAGTTGTTTGTCAGTGTTTCAGGAACTGATTGCATCCCCCAAAGCTAGCCTAAGTATCACTTAGGCCCCTCTTAGCAATTATTTCTAGAAGACGAATTAGTGAATTTAAAGCCTTATCTTTTGGTTCTTTATAATTAGCCCTTCCAGAGCAAATGTCACACAGACAGTAAGACAACAGCAACAGAAAGAACAACTTTGTTTCTAAGGTTTATATATGATACGAGGGGGAAGGGTGTTTTTTAATCAAATTTGTTAAAAAATTTAAATTTATTTTAATTTAACTTTTTTATTTTTTATTAACCTGTTAGACCTTAGAATATAAACTAATAGGTCTTGCCTTCCTCTAGCTCTCATCCTGGATTCTTTGAACTGTATGAGCTTTCCCCCAGGCACGCTGCTGAAATGCCTTGCTACACTAGTGGCTGAATTCCTGGCGGTTGGAAGCTGAGAACAGTCTCTTCTAAGAAAATCAACACTGGAGCTGGAGAGGCCAACTCTAGGGTGGTGTATAGGAGCCAGGAACTACACATAATTTCTGCAGCAGGGACAGTCAGGTTTGTTAAATGCCCTTAGCATTCTCTTTACTGTTGAGACCAAATGAAAAATATTATCCCTTCTCTGAAAAAGGGCTTGGAACAGTTGATATTTATAGCTGGTAAATAAGGAGGCCAAGTTTAAAAACAATTCCAGATTGGCCAGCTAATGTGTTTAGAAAATTTGTGCATTAGGTATTTGTTTCCCTTGCTTTATATTTCTTTTTATGGCTCTTTGTAATGAATAATAATGTCAGGAACAGATTGAAAGGTGACCTCATTCTGTCCTGGATTTATCTATTAGGAACTTATTTATAGTGATATTGTTACTAATCTCTGTAAATTCAACATTATTTCTGTATTTTGCATGTTTGTAGTCTGACGTCAAACTTTTGAGATGACTTTTCTTAACCTTTCAACCCTTCCTCACTACAGTTACCTTCCGACTTCCCTCCACTTCCCACCACCCAATCAATCTCTGTAATGTTTTTCCTCTGATTTCAGGCTAAGTATAGGCATATTACAGCCATACAAACATACTAGAAAGCACAATTTATTTTGCAGATATCCAGTTCATTCAGTCAGATTGCTAGTGTCTAGAATACATCACTAGAGCATGTGAACTAGGAAGCAGAGTCCCAGGCCAAGTGCTAGAAAAAGGGGCACCTGCAGCTAAGGAGAGGAGCCAACTTAGAAGGAAAAGGTCTGAATATAGGTAACACCTTTACTTTCCAGATGTTTTTGTAAATGTAGGTAGTAACATGTATCAGCAGCACTACCTTTGGATGTAAAAGGCAGTAATAAATACAGTGCACCTCTAGTTTGGCTCTTATTTTTACCATGAAATCAAAGACTGCTACTATTTAATAAACATCTCCCTTTTCAGTTTGAGCTGTGGCTTGAAAAGGAGTAGCATTTGGATATTTTTAAGCAACCACAAACACAGAAACACTTTAGGTTGAGGTGAATTCTTTTTTTTTTTTTTTTATGAAATAGAACTACCTTAGGCATTTAGTATCAATACACGAACATGTGATTTCAAGTGTGTCAGAACTCCTGCCACCAATGGAGTTCCCAATTCATTCATAATGTATACATATTCATTAAGAGCAGCCTGTGGGTAATCCAGTAATGTGGTATAATTTCTCTGGGAAAGGATGTAAGGACCCACTCCTTTGCTCTAACCCACTTTCAGGATCACGATGGTGCAGGTTAAATAGGGTATCCTCTGCTTTTTCCCAGATTATCCACTTTCTACTACTTGTTTCTACAAGGCTTTTGCTACAGCTAAGTTTTTTTTTTAAGTTTCATTCATACATGTCTTCATCATCGTCTTCACCACCACCACCACCACCACCACTACCATTGTCATCATTCCACAGATATATAGATAGGATTTTAAGTTTTACAAACTTTCTAAGGTAGGTAATAAGATTCCTGTCTGTATCATAAAACAAGCTTGTTATTGAATATGTATTTAGAAAAAAGAGTGGGTGGGGCAGAGCCAAGATGGCAGAGTAGAAGCAAGAAATTCTGTGACCTCCCCCCACAACCACCTCAAATACCTATAAAATATGACTCTAAACAAATTTTAGAGCTACAGAACCCACAAAGTGATAGAGAGAAACAAATCTCCTGCTGAAGTCAGCCTGGCAGGCCGACAAGAATGGTTCATCACAGTAAGCTGGGAGCTGAGTGCAGTCCCACGTGAGCTGTGTGGTTTTGGCCCCAGGGAGGCAGCAGTGGCTGGAGCAGACTACAGGAGAGTGAATCACCAGCAGCTGTGGCAGTTTCCAGACTTTTCAACCCATAAACACCCAAAAGAAAGTAAAAGAGCAGTGGGGAACTCTATTGGAAAGGAAGGGCACAGTGTGGTTCCTGCCATCAGGGCAAGAGGCAGTAGAAGCACAGCAGCTGCAGCTGCAGCAGCTGCAATGTGGCTGCTTCAGAAGCTCTAGGCCTACAGATCATAGGGGGACCAAGCGACCATTCAGAGAGTAATTACTTTTGCTTTGACCTGCTTGGATATGGATCACTTTCTTGGTTGCTGATCCTGGGGTAAGAAACACCAATGTGGTGTCTGTAGAGAGGGCACCCTCCTCAGACCTCTGACAACATTTTTGAAAACCCCAGCAATTTGGGACAAAGCTCTCCTCTCTGGAAGCAGAGTTCTACGATGGCAAAGAGCTCAAAAATCACGTAATTAAATGACAACATGAACAAGCAGAGGAAGCAAAACAGACCATACAATCCTTTTGGGGGAACAAAAAGGATCAAATCGTGGAACAGGGGGAAGACAACAAGGTCAGAACTCCTGCATCAAAAGCTTCCAAGAAAATTATGAATTGGTTACAGGCCATGTAGGAGCTCAAGAAGGATTTTGAAAATCAAATAAGAGAAGTGGAGGAAAAACTGGGAAGAGAAATGAGAATGATGCATGAAAACCATGAAAAGTGAGTCAACAACCTGACTGAATAAAATAACACCTCAGAAAATAGACTAACTTAAGGTGGCAGAGTGAAGATGGTGGTGTAGAAGAAGAAAAATTCCCTGTGCTCCCCCTATTACCACCTCAAATACCTATAAAAATGACTCTAAACAAACTTTAGGGCTACAGAACCCACAAAGTGACAGAGAGAAACAAATCTCCTGCTAAAGGCAGCCTGGCAGGCCAACAGAAAGGGTTCATCATAGCATGCTGGGAGCAGAGCCCAACCCTGAGTGAGCCCCAGGATTTAACCTCAGGGTAGCCTGACCTTCCGCAGCTAGAGGGATGTTGGGAGAGTAGATCACCAGCAGCTGTGGTAGTTTCCAGAATTATAAACCCATAAATGCCAAAGACAAAGTGAGAGGTCAGTGTAGATTTTGGGAACAAGGAATCTGGGAGTGTGGTCCAGCCTCTGCCCCCAGAGGGAGAAGCGGCTAAGGTGCAGCAGCCGCAGCCACATGACTGCTTCAAAGGTCCTGGCCTGCAAATTGTAAGGGGACTAAGCAACCAGTCTGAGGGATAATAGCTCTTGCTTTAACCTGCTTGTATCTGTATTGCTATCTAGGGTGGAAGTCCTGGGGTGTGTGACCAGTGAGCCAGAGTGTGTGGAGGCTTCTGAGAGGGCAGCCAACTAATAGCTCCAATAGCTGTGAAAACCCCAGCAATTTGGTACAAAGCTCTCCTCTCTGGAAGCAGAGTTCTACTGTGGCAAAAAGCTCAAAAGTGAAGTAATTGAGTGGCAACATGAGCAAGCAAAGCAAGCACAGCAATCCAACTTTGGATTCCTTTTTGGGGGGACAAAAAGGATCAAAGCATGGAATGGCAGGAGGACAACAAAGTCAGAATTCCTGCACCAAAAGCTTCCAAGAAAAATATGAGCTGATTACAGGCCATAGCAGAGCTTAAGAAAGATTTTGAAAACCAAGTAAGAGAAGTGGAGGAAAAATTGGGAAGAGAAACGAGAATGATGAAAGAAAATCAAGAAAAGGGAGTCAACAACCTAACTAAAGAAAATAACACCTTAAAAAATAGACTAACTCAAATGGCAAAAGAGGCTCAAAAAGCCAATGAAGAGAAGAATGCTTTAAAAAGCCAAATTTGCCTGATAGAAAAAGAATCTCAAAAGCTCACTGAAGAGAATAATTCCTTCAGAAATCAATTGGAGCAGATGGAAGCTAGTGACTTTATGAGAAATCAAGATACTATTAAACAGATCCAAACAAATGGAAAAATAGAAGGCAATGTGAAATATCTCATTGGAAAAACCACTGACCTGGAAAATAGATCCAGGAGAGAGAATTTTAAAATTATTGGACTACCTGAAAGCAATGATCAAAAAAAATAACCTAGAAATTATCCTTCAAGAAATTTTCAAGAAAAATTGCCCTGATGTTTTAGAACCAGAGGGAAAAATAGAGGTTGAAAGGATCCACCAATCACCTCTTGAAAAAGATTCCCAAAAGAAAACTTTTAGGAATATTATAGCCAGGTTCTGGAGTTCCCAGATCAAGGAGAAAAAATTACAAGCAGCAAAGAAGAAATAATGTGAATATTGTGGAAACACAATCAGGATAACACAGCACCTTGCAGCTTCTACATTGAGGGATTAAAGGGCTTGGAATATGATATTCTGGAAGTCAAAGGAGCTGGGATTAAAACCAAGAATCACCTACCCAGTGAAACTGAGTATCACTTATGTTTCAGGGGAAAATAGGGTCATTCAATGAAATAGAGGACTTTTGAGCATTCTTGATGAAAAAACAGACTTGAATAGAAAAATTGACTTTCAGATACAAGAAGTAAGAGAAGCATGAGAAGGTAAACAGGGAAAAGAAATCGTAAGAAATTTATTAAAGTTGAACTATTTATATTCCTACATGGAGAAATGATAATTGTAACTCATGAGACTTTTCTCAGTATGATGATAGTTGAAGGGAATATATATATGTATATATATGTATACATATAAATATATGTTTATATAAGAGAGTATATGTGCATATAAATACATATGTGAGTGTGTGCATATATGTGTGCATGTATACATAGATAGAGGGCATAGGATCACTTGAATAGGAAGGGATGATATCTAAAAAAATAAAATTAAGAGGTGAGAGAGGAATATAATGAGAAGAGATAGGGAGAGATAGAATAGGGTAAATTACCTCATATAAAAGAGGCAAGAGAAAACTGTTATAATGGTGGGGAGAAATAGGAAGGTGAAAGGGGAATGGGTCAACCTTATTCTCATTGATTGGCTTAAGGAGGGAATAACATACACATGCCAAATTGGGTATCTTACCCTACTGGAAAGTAGGGGGGAATGAGATAAGAGGGGGGGATGATAGAAGGTAGGGCAGATTTGTGGGGGAAGGCTATTAGAAGCACACACTTTTGAAAAGGAATAGGGTCAAAGTAGAAAATAGAATAAGTGGGGGGCAGGATGGGATGGAGGGAAATATAGTCATTCTTTCACAACATATCTACTATGGAAATATTTTGTGTAACTACATATGTATAGCCTATATTGAATTGCTTTTCCTCCCAGTAGCAGTGGCTGATGAGGGAAGAAGGGAAAGAATCTGGAAATCAAAGTTTTAAAAGCAAATGTTTATATATATAATTTTTTTTTTACATGCAACGGGGAGGTGGAATGTACAGGCACTGGGGTGTGGAAATCCATCTTGCCCTGTTTGGGGCGGGGCATGCGGGAGGATGTGGGAGGGAGCAGATTAGGGGAAGGGGTGTTCAGTAGTATTGCTGTTTTGGGGTGGGGTGGGGGAAAGAGGGAGAGAAGATCTGTGCCTCAGAGTCTTGTGGAAATGGGTTTTGAGGACTAAAAATAAACAAATTAAACAACAGAAAAAGAATAAACATAAAATCTTGAAAGAAAAAAAAAGAAAATAGAGTGGTGTTAATAAAATCCAAAATAGATATGCAAAAGTTTTGTGCCATAAAAAATTATATGTTTTGGGGTGGCCAGATAGCGCAGCAAGTAAGAGCACTGGCCCCAGTGTCGGGATGACCTGGGGATCGAATCTGGGCTCAGATACTTAGCATCACACCCGGAAATAACTGGCCGTGTAACCTTGAGCAAGTTATTTAACCCCAATTGCTTTAAAAAAAAAAAAATTATATGTCTGGGGGTGGCTAGGTGGTGTGCCTAGGTGAATAGAGCACCAGCCCTGGAGTCAGGAGGACCTGAGTTCAAATCTGGCCTCAGACACTTAACACTTACTAGCTATATGACCTTGGACAAGTCACTTAACCCCAATTGACCCTCCAAAAAGCAAAACATAAGTAAATAATTTTTTTATAAAGAAATGATATATTTAAGGAATTCAAGAAAATGAAGATAGGGGAACATATGAATGGATGCAGAGAGAAGATCAGAACTAGGATAACCATCAATTCAGTATAAGTGGAAATAGCACTAAAACTGATCTGAATTCAGATTAAATGTGATCTGGTTCTAAGTTAAATGTACCTTGGTTCCAAAGGAATGCTGAAAAACATTTCTTTCATCTTGGTATAATGTGCTGAATTATGGATATTGAATGTTTCATATACTATTGGTCTAGTTTTGGTTTTGCTGACCTGTTTTTCTTTGTTACAATGAAGGATTCTGGGCCTAAGGTCTTATTTGAATGTTACTATGGCATAAAAACAAAAGACTTCAATGAGACTTAAAAAAAAAACATATCAAGGCAATAGAAACTAAGTAATGCAAGGACAATTACAGTCACATAATGTTTCCAGTTAAGATGTTTAGCAAGTCATTTTTAGGTGGTAGGTAATATTTCTGGCAGTGGAATGCATTCCTTAAGGATTTCTGCTTATCTGAGTAAAAAATGGAATTTCTGAGGAAATGTTTAAGAATATAATCTGTGCTAAAAATGGTTATGTGACTTATACAAAATAGTGTATGTGGGTCAATCTAATTAGTGCACTCTAGTTTATATTATCTACATTTCATATGGACAATCTTAAATATTAATTTTGTAATATATTTTAAATATGGAAATGTAAGACAAAATATTCTTTGAATTAAGTAAAAATAAAAGAGAAAAATTCATGCATAATATTGTTGGTTGAAAAAGTCACTGAGTCCTTTCATTTAAATTTATAATATACAGGAAACAGAAAAAAGCATATATTTAATAATTCTGTAATTCAGGGGGAAAGGAGGGTAAGTAACTTTAATTTATGTACTATTTATATACAATTCTGCATAGCAATATATATATATACATATATATACACACACACACTATATATATATATGCACAGCTGTATAGAGAGTACAAAATTATATGCATAGCTAGATAGCTATGAACAAAACATCCATATTGAAAATACAATATATTTTCTACATATGGTACTGACATATCTATATCTATATCTGCTTGTCTATCTGTCTATCTATCTATCTATCTATCTATCTATCTATCTATCTATCTATCTATCTATCTATCCATCCATCCATCCATCCATCCATCCATCTATCTATCTATGTAGAATTGTGGGATATGTTTTCCCAGGACTTAGGACTGAATTTTACATTACTTCAATTACCATTATTTAAGTTGGGGATAGGGGAGATGAGGAGAAAAGAACAATCTCTTTTACATATCCACATTTTACCACTTTGCCTTGATTTTTCATTTTTTACTATTTGTTCTCATTCTAAATATAAATGTGCAAGTTAGTGAAAGAAGATGCCTTGTGAAAAATATCTTTTATAACATCTAATTTTTCTTTAGGTGAAATATGAGCTATTCTTGTCTCCATTTGCCTTTCCATGCTGGGCATTTATCCAGTCCTTACTAAATAAGCCAGGGAATAAAGATTCTTCTCTCACCAGAACAGACAAAGAACCATACCCCAAATTCCCAAGTTACAACTAACAGACACCAGAAAGCTGTGCTTATATTTCCTCGGCTGTTCTTCCAATGTTACAATGAATTTAGTAGATTCCATTCAATTAAACCATTTGGGGATGACTTAATACATTTATCAAGTTCAAAATATGTGGCATCTATTATTTATAAGCTTTTTAATAAAAGAGGGAACACTAATATTGAATGAAAAATTACATGGAAATTTCATTTGGGAAAAGAGATATCTCTAAGCTTGTGGAATATAATTTTAAATAATATTAAAATGTTTTATGGATCTAAGAATTAGTGGATAGGAGATATTTAATCCCAATATGATTAAAAATGAGCCTTCTTCTGGTGGGTGCTATAAATGGAATATATTACTTCCTGTTTTTACAATGTGTTGAATTTGGTCATTTTTGAAAGGTTATGGAGAAATAAATTTAGCACTTGGATCAATTTGCCTTATTTAATTTCAAGCAGTAATTCATAGAGAAGGTTTCTTCTCAAGTCATATCTGTAAAGACAGTCTTGACAGCTTTATGGTTAAAGATAGAGATTGCTGGGTGGCTAGGTGGCGCAGTGAGTAGAGCGTTGGCCCTGGAATCAGGAGGACCCGAGTTTGGTTCCAGCCTCAGACACTTAACACCCACGCAAAAAAAAAAAAAAATAAAACAACTAACTAGCTGTGTAACCTTGGGCAAGTTACTTAACCCTAATTGCCCTCCAAAAGGCAAAAAAAAATTTAAAAAGACAGAGATTGCTCTTTTCTTTGGGGAAAGACTTGTCTCAGGTGGAAGGGTTTTTAGATTATATGTTTTGTGAGGGCAGGTACCATGTCTTATTTCTTGTTTGAGCTCCCACACAGTGGGTTGGCACAATGGGGAAAGTACTGGACCTGAATCAGGAGGACCAGAATTCCACTCATTCCTCAGATACACTTCATAATCCCTGGACTCATATCAAGTTCCTGAACTTCTTTTGTTCTCAATTTTCTCATCTATAAAATGAGAATGATAATATCAAATAAGGTAACATATGTAAAGTATTTCTGAAACCTTAAAGTGAAATATAAATGCTAACTTTTCTAATTTTCCTCTACATATGCTCAGCAAACGAGTACCACTAATTTCAGTCAAAATTAGTGGTTTACGGTAGAACAGTGTTCAAAACTCAATGTACAGAAAATGAAAGGGAGGCAACAGGAATTAGGAACCTTTCAAAGAAAGTGAGATTAGCTGAGACCTTCAGATTAGAGGAAATGTATTTCATATTTATCTGCAATATTTTGGGGCTTTCTAACTGGTCATAACATTGACTTAGAGTCCCTCCTTCCCTACATAGACATTGGAATGACCTGGATTATTTTTATAAAAGTTCCCATAAAGAACTTCTTGGGTCAAGAAATTCAATTAAATTGATTTCAATTCAACAGATATTTATTAGGCATCTGTTATGTGCAAGATGAGATGCAGTTTAGTCTTGTATATGGATAGTTACACAAGCCAAAGGAGTCAGAAGATCTGAGTTCAAGTTGTGATTCTGACACATACTTTGTGAACCTAGATAAGTTCTTTTACTCTCCATGATCCAATCAAGTCTCTTAATCCAATAAATTGCAAGAAAGCTAATAATCAATTTAGGCAGAGAGTTTCCTGACTGGGAGTCCCCTAACTCAGAAAATTATATTGCCAGCAAAAGATAAAACAAGAGCCTGCAAGATAAAGTTTTTTCTATACAGTAAGAGAAATTGACCTAATTCTTCATTTCAAGGGATTTACAATCTAGCAAAATTATAATAAGTATAGCAGTAATTGTCATTTTATAAGGAGGTGAAGGACCCATACAAAAATAATTATACTGTGCATTGCTGTTTTATGTTGGTTTTTATTCAGATATTTTATTGTTATTGCTGTGAGTTGTTTTAAAATCTTTAATTAATGATGTTTTATTGTATTTACACTTGAGCCTTTTAAAGGGTGCAATTAAAAATTTAATAAACACTTGTGCATTATCATATAAGATAAGATATTGAAACTGCTAGTGCAGTATGTTAAAGTTTTAAAATTATAATGTTACCTCCTACAAGGAAACTTTAAGAAGCCATATGCTATGTATTTTTTTATTTGTTTTTTTCCTGGTCTTGGTAATACAGTACAGATCATTTTGTGAGTCTAGGATATACAAATCTAAACTCATTTCCATATGTGGCCTATGGACTAAATTGGCAAAATAGATGTTGCACAGCATGCTTGGTGAGTCAATGTAAGTCCATATCAACATCTAAGAGCAATTAATAAATGCCTACTTGTTACAGGCATTGAATATTGTAAATATTATTTGGAGGCAAAACCTGCCTGCTAGGAGCTGATTTTTAATGATGAAATTATTCTACAAAGTAGATACAATTATATATAACTATCTAATGGCGCAAACAGGAATGCCAAAATTAGATCAGTTATTTTCATTCTATATAAACCAACTCTTGCAATTACCAATGTCTATGATATAGAAATTTCCTTATTGTTTTATGGTCATTGATATTTTCAAATTTATTATCATGTATATGTATTAAAACAGTCTGTTTAGGTATGATGGATGTTATTGCTGTATTTTCAACAGTATAATCTTTGATATGTCCTAGTTAGCATGATTGTTGATATGCTTAAAATCCTTGCTACCCTCTAAGTGTAAAGTTTTTACCATTTAGTTCTTCTATACCTTTTAGTCAATATACACACATTTATTGAGTCCCTGCTATGTGAAACATAGAGGGATAATGTATTTTCAATAAGATCAAAGATAAGATTTGTATACTAAAGGACCTTTAATAATTGGGAAAATTATTTTTGTTTGTTTTACTAGATATATTTTAATGACATTGGGAATTCCCAATAAGCAAACTTCCTCTATAATAAAAATTGGTTCTTCAACTTTGCAGTCTTTGACATTTTTCTGGGCTAACTGAGAGATTAAGTGACTTTTCCAAGATAAGTCCAAGTAGATTTCAGAGATGAGGCTTAAACCCAGATCTTCCTGCTTGCTTTCTATCCACAAGTATCATTCAGTAAGACATATGTACATAAAAAAACTATCTGGCAATCAACAGTCATATGTGGCAAATCATTATGTAACACTATTGCTTTCATTAGGGGTCAAGCCTCCTTGTTGTCCTCCCTTGGGTGTAGGGTTTAGGGTAATGGGGTTGGGGGGGGATTCTCCAGCCTTGAGGCCACATGTGACCTTGGAGGTCCTTGGGTGTGGCCTTTTGACTGAGTCCCAGTTTTATAGAACAAATTCTTTTATTAAGGGGATATGTTCTGTGAAGTTTGGAATCAGTCAAAGGGCCACACTTGAGGAACTAGAGGGTTGCATGTGGCCTTGAGGCCACAGGTTCCATGGTTTTATATCCAGATAATATTTAGTATATTTAATGCCTGTAACAAGTGGGCATTTATTAAGCAAAGATGCAAATGCATCTTCTCTGATGTAAAGTTTAGTTACCACTCTTTGTTGTTGTGAAGAATTTCCATATGGAGAGATTTAATTCCAGATAAAATTTAAAAGTCTAAAAAAAATGGTAAAGTGCTATATGAGTAATAATGACAATAGATTCAGAGGAGATGAAGCCATTGTGGATTGTCTTCAAAAAAGCAGTAAAACTTTAAAACTGATCCTTGAATAATGGTTAGCACTTTGATAAGGTAGAAAATGGGGGACGAACATGCCATAAAGTGAAGGACCAAGGTCCCAAAGTGAGTACATTGAGGGTGACTGCCAAAGGTGGTTACTAGAGTGGATCAAAATGTTCAGCTCAGGGAGTTGAAGGATGTAAGTTTTAGAAGATAGTATAAGAACCTTAAGAATGATAGATTTCACTTCTAGTGCCAAGATATCTAGTGCCAAGTGAGGAAGGAACCATCTGAAGCCCTCCCAAATTCCCCTCCAAGCAACTAGAAAGTCACCTCCAAATT
>NW_027187419.1:95336129-95449544 GCF_028583685.1 Petaurus breviceps papuanus
TAGCAGGACTCAAACCCTGGAGCAATCCAATAGCAAGACCCTTCCCTCTTTAAACCAGCAACCCCCTAGGCAAATGAGCAGTCTGTGCAGTGCAAAAAAGCCCCACCCCAGCAGCCCCACCACCAGCTCAAGCCACCAGGGAAGCCTTGACCCCATTGTTGACAAGAAGTAAAGCTGTACCCTGGGGCTGGCCAAGAGGGAGAGCCTGCCCAGGACATGCCAGCAGAGAGATGCTGTTTCCATAGAAACTATGCCCCTGGGGCAGACCAGCAACAAGATCCCTCTTCCAGGGCCAGCCACCAGAAATACTCTGTTACAAAAACAACCAAGCAAAAAGGCACCATCTCTGGGACAGGCCTGTCCCTAAACCAGGGGTGGAGAACCTACAGCCTCAAGGCCACTTGTGGCCATCTAGGTCATCAAATGTGGCCATTTGACTAACTCCAAACTTCACAGAGCAAATCCCCTTAATAAAAGGATTTGTTCTGTAAAACTTAGACTCAGTCAAAAAACCACCCCAAGGACCTAGAAGGCTACATGTGGCCTCAAGGCTGCAGGTCCCCCATACCTCTTGCCACCACCCTGAACCTTACCCCAAGCAGAGGCCAACAGGGAGACTCCACTCCCAGTGAAAGCAATAAGCAAATTCTTGAAACCCAGTGAAAGTCAACAGTAAGACACTGAGACCCAGCACAAAAAGCTTGGGACAGTGTGGGTCCAGAGCCCAACTCTCACATAAAAGCAAGTCACCAAAAAGGAAAAAAAATGAGCCAAAAATAAAAAAGAACTTGGGTATATAATTACTATGGTGAGAGGAAAGATCAAGGCATAAACTTAGAAGAGGAAAATAGTGTCAAAATGGCTACATATGAAGCATTAAAGAAAATTTTAATTTGGTCTCAGGCACAAAAAGAATTCCTAGAAGACCTTAAAAAGGGTTTTAAAAAGCAAATTAGAGAAGTAGAATAAAAACTGGGAAAAATTGAGAGTAATGCAAGAGAATAATGAAAAAAAAAGAATATAGGAAAAGATATACAAAAATTTACTGAGGAAAATAACTCCCTAAAAATGGAATTTGCCAAATGGAAAAAAAGTACAAAAACTCACTGAAGGAAATAATTTCTTAAAAAGTAGAATGGAGGGGCGGCCAGGTAGCACAGCGAATAAGAGCACCGGCTCCAGTATCACGATGACCTGGGGATCGAATCCTGGGCTCAGACACTTAGCACCCACCCAGAAACACCTGGCCATGTAACCTTGAGCAAGTTACTTAACCCTGATTGCTTTAAAAAACAAGTAGAATGGAGTAAGCAGAAGCTAATGAATATATGAGTCAAGATATGATAAAACAAAATTTAAAAAAGTAATAAAAAAAAGAATATGTGAAATTTCTCATTAGAAAAACAAGTAACCTAGAAAATATATCCAGAAGACAAAATAAAAGAATTATTGGACTACCTGAAAGCAATGATGAAAATTTTAAAAGCCTGGACAATATCTTTCAAAAAATTATCAAAGAAAACTGCCCTACTGCCCTGATACATTAGAACCAGAGAGCAAAATAGATAGGAAAATAATTCACTGGTGCAGAGCTAAGAGGGCAGAGTAAAAGCAGGAACTTGCTTGAGCTCCTGCTCCAACCACCTCCAATACCTGTAAAAAAAAAAAGACTCTAATCAAATTTTAGAGCTACAGAACCCACAAAGTGACAGAGAGAAACAAATCTCCTGCTGAAGGCAGCCTGTCAGGCCAACAGGAAGGGTCTATCACACTGGGCTGGGAGCTCAGCACAGTCCCATGTGAGCCCCACCAGCCCAGACTTGTGGCCCAGACTGGCCATAGCAGGCTTCAGGAGAGTGAATCACTGACAGCTGTGGTGGTTTTCAGAATTCTCAATCCATAAATGCTAAAGAGAAAGTAAAAGGTCAGTAGGGAAACTCTGTTGGAACTGGGTGAGAGAAGAGTATAGTCCAGCTCCTGCCCCAAGGGCAACAGAGGTGGTAGTGGCTGCATTGGCTGCAGCTGCTGTCACATGGCTGACTCTGGAGCTCCTAGCCTGCAGATTGTATGGGGCCAAGCAAACATTCAGAGGTAATTGTTCTTGCTTTGACCTGTTTGGATCTGGGTCACAGTCTTGGGTGGTGGTCCTGGGATGAGGAACAGTAGCATGCCAGAGCTTGTGGTGTCTGTTGAGAGGGTACCCTCCTCATAGCTCTGACAACAGCTGCAAGAAACGCCAGAAATTTGAGACACAGGACTCTCCACTATGGAAGCAGAGTTCTACTGTGGCAAAGAGATCAAAAGTCAGGTAATTGGCTGGCAATATGAGTAAACAGAGGAAGTGCAATCAGACCATAGAGCCTTTTTTGGGGGACAAAGAGGATTAAAACATGGAACCATAAGAAGACATAAAAATCAAAACTCCTGCATCAAAAGCCTCCAAGAAAAATATGAATTGGTCATAGGCCATGGAGGAGCTCAATAAGGATTTTGAAAATCAAGTACAAGAAGTGGAGGGAAAATTAGGAAGAGAAATGAGAATGATGCAAGAAAATCACGAAAAGCATGTCAACAGCCTGCTAAAGGAGACCCCCAAAATACTGAAGAAAATAACACCTTAAAAAATAGACTAACTTAAATGGCAAAAGAGGCTCAAAAAGCCAATGAGGAGGAGAATACCTTAAAAAAATGAATTGGTCAAATGGAAAAGCAATTTCAAAAAGTCACTGAAGAGAATAACTCCTTCAAAATTAGATTGGGGCAAATGGAAGCTAATGCCTTTATGAGAAATCAAGACACTATAAAACAGATCCAAGCAAATGAAAAAAAAAAAAACAGAAGACAATGTAAATATCTTACTGGCCTAGAAAATAGATCTGGGGGAAATAATTTAAAAATTATTGGTCTATCTGAAAGCCATGATCAAAAAAAGAGCCTAGAAATCATCCTTCAAGAGATTCTCAAGGAAAATTGCCCTGATATTCTAGAACCAGAGCACAAAATAGAAATTGAAAGAATCCACCAATCACCTCCTGAAAAAGATCCCCAAAAGAAAACTCCTAGGAACATTACAGCCAAATTCCAGAGTTCCCAGGTCAAGGAGAAAATATTACAAGCAGTCAGAAAGAAAGAATTTGAGTACTGTGGAAACACAATCAGTATAACACAAGATCTGGCAGCTTCTACATTAAGGAATCAAAGGGCTTGGAATATGATATTCTGGAGGTCATAAGATCTAGGATTAAAACAAAAAAATCACCTACCCAGTAAACTGAGTATAATACCCCCAGGAAAAATGTGGTAATTCAATGGAATAGAAGACTTTCAATCATTCTTGCTGAAGAAATCAGAGCCAAACAGAAAATCTGACTTTTAAATACAAGAAGTAAGAGAAGCATGAGAAGGTAAACAGGAAAAAGAAATCATAAGGAACTTATTAAAGTTGAACTATTTACATTCCTACGTGGAAAAACAATAATTGTAACTTATGAGACTTTTCTCAGTATGAGGATAGTTGAGGGCAATATATATATATATATATATATATATATATATATATATATATATATATGTATGTATATGTATATATGATATATATGTGTGTGTGTAAGAGGGTGTATATGTGTATAAATATATATGTGAGTATTTGTATGTGTGTATACATGTATACATAGACAGAGGACACTGGATCAGTTGAATATGAAGGGATGATATCTAAAAATAAAATTGAGAGGGGAAAGAGGAATATATTGGGAGAAGGAAAAAGGGAGAGATAGAATAGGGTAAATTATCTCATATAAAAGAGACAAGAGAACATTTACAATAGAGGGGAAAAGCAAGAAGGTGAAAGGGAATGTGTCAACCTTACTCTAATTGAATTTGGCTTAAGGGTGGAATAACATACACACTCAATTGGGTATCTTACCCTACTGGAAAATAGGGGGCAGGAGCATAAGAGAGGGCAATGATAGAAGGGAGGGCCAATTGGGGGAGAGGGTAGTTAGAAGCAAACACTTTTGAAAAGAGACAGGGTAAAAGGAGAAAATAGAATAAGTGGGGAGTGTGATAGGATGGAGGGAAATAGAGTTTTTCACAATATAAATACTATGGAAACATTTTGCCCAACTGCACATGTACAATCTATATTTAATTGCTCATCTTCCCAGTGGGAGTGGGTGAGGAAGGGAAAGAATCTTAAAATCAAAGTTTTAAAAACAAATGTTAAAAAAAAGTTGTTTTTTTTCCCCATGCAACTGGGAAATAGAATATTCAGGCACTGGGGTATCAAAATCCATCTTAACCTACTAGAACATTAGGAGGAGTATGGGGGAGGATATAAAAGAGAACAGACTGGGGGAGGGGCATTCAGGGGACTCGCTACCTTGGGGCAGGGGGGAGGGGAGAGACAGGGAAAAATTTGTAACTCAAAATCTTGAGGAAATGAATGTTGAAAACTAAAAATAAATAAACACATTTTTTTAAAAAGGCAGGAAAGGTAGGAAGGGATCAAGTTGTGAAGAGCTTCAAATGCAAAACAGAAAATTATTTATTTGACCCAGGAGATAATAAAAAAGATCCCCTGGTAGAAAAGAAAAGAATCCACCAATCACTTCCTGAAAGAGAGCCCAAGACATCATTTCCAGAAACATCATAGCCCAATTCCAGAGCTCAGAGGTTAAGGAGAGAGTACTACAAACAGCCAAAAAGAAACCAATTCAAATTGTGAAGCTATAGTCTGGATTACAGAAGATTTGACAGCTTCCACATTAAAGAACTGGATAATTTGGAATATTATAAGCCATAAGGCACAGGAGTTAGGACTACAACCAAGAATCATCTCCACAGCAAAAGGTAGTATAATCTTTTAGGGGGGAAATTGGCATTTTAATGAAATAGAGGGCATTTAAGGATTCCTAATTAAAAGACCAGAGTTGAATTAAAAAAAAAAGTAACTTCCAAATACAAGATTCAAGGGAAAGATAAAAAGGTGAAAAAGAAAAAAGAAAGAGAAAAAATAAGAATTTCAATAAGGTTAAATGGTTTATATTTCTATATGGAAAGATATTTGTAACTCTTAAGAAATAATGTCCTTTTTACTATAAGAGCAATTAAAAGAAGCATATATAGACAGAGGGTGCAAATATAAGGTGACTTTGATGGGATGATACTCCCCCCAAAAAAAACAAAATGAAGGGGTAAGAAAGAAAATTACACTAGAAGAAGGAGGGGGGAGATTTAATGGGGTAAATTATCCCAAACAAAAGAGGCATGAAAGACCTATTATAATGGAGGAAAGATGGGAGGGTGGCAGGCAAAGCTTAAAACTTACTCTCATCAAAATTGGCACAAAGAAGGAATAATATATACTCTCAATTGGATACAGACATCTATCTTACCATATAAGAAAGGAAAAAGGAGGGGCAGCCAGGTGGCTCAGTAAGTAAGAGCACCAGCCCCAGTTTTGGGATGACCTGGGATCAAATCCAGGCTCTGATACTTAGCACCACACCCAGAAATGACTGGCCGTGTAACCTTGAGCAAGTTACTTAATCCCAATTGCTGAAAAAAAAAAAGTAGAAAGAGATGAGGATAATAGAAGGGGGGAAAGGGAAAAAGAAGGGTTGTTTGGGGAAGGCGGTGATCAAAATTAAAGGATTTGTGAGGAGGTAAAGGGTCTGAGGTGGGGGGAGGTAAGAGAGAAGGAGATAAACAAAGGAAAAATTGCATGAAGGGAAATGTGAATGGAATGAACTCACCCATAAAATTGAAGTGTATAGCAGAATGGATTAAAAAAACAGAGTCCTACAATATGTTGTTTACAAGAAAAAAAAATTTTGAGGCATGTGTATATATATATGGTAAAGGTAAAGTACTGAAGCAGAAATGATTATGCTTCAACTAAATCAAAGAAAGCAGGGATAGCAATCATGACCTCAGAGAAAGCAAAACCAAAAAATAGAACTAATTAAAAGAGATAATGAAGGAAGCTATATCTTGCTGAAAGTCACCATAGATAGTGAAATTATATCAATATGAAACATATATGTACCAAAAGGTATAGTGTCTAAATTTTTGAAGATGTTGAATGAGTTACAGGAGGAAATAGATAATAAAACTAAACTAGTGGGGGACCTCAATTTTCCCCTTTCAGAACTAGATAAATCTAACAAAATAAATAAATAAGAAAGAAGTTAAGAAGGTGAATAAATTTCTGAAAAAGTTAGATATGATAGATATCTGGGGAAAACTGAATAAGAATAAAAAGGAATATACTTGTTTTCTCAGCAGTACATGGCATCTAAACAAAAATTATGTATTAGGGCATTAAAAACCTTACAACTGAATGCAGAAAAACAGAAATAGTAAATGCATTCTTTTCAGATCATAATGCAATAAAAATTACATTCAATAATGGACAATGAAAAGAGAAATTAAAATTTAATTGGAAATTAAATAATCTAATCCTAAAAGATAACTGGGTCAAGGAACAAATTATAGAAACAATCAATAATTTGATTAAAGAAAATGACAAGAATGAGACAACATACCAAAATTTATGAGATTCAGCCAAAGGAGTTGTAATGGAAATGCAAATTTAAAGATCTTCCCTGCCTCTAGGCTAATGTGCACCTAGAGCCTGGGGTGGGAGACTTGTTTTCAGTAGATACTTTTTGATTGGCCAGTGAGTCAATAAGGTTGTTACATTCTCTGAGCCAGGAGAAGGCTATATAAGCCCTGATGTATAGCTTGTTTTGGGGCTCACTTTGAGAAGTGTTCTGTGATTTGATCAGATGAAACTCTGGGAAGCCATTGTTGAGAGTCCCATGGCTTTGAAAAAAACCCATATGTTGATTTGGTATGGATGTAATGGCTGGACAGTTTGGAAACTGTCTACTTGATCTGTTTCTCTGTCTTGATAATTCTGTCTGTATATTCTGAAGTTCGGGGTGCTGACCTTTTCCCCCTCAACTAGGTAAACAATATATATTTGACTTATTAAAGTAAGCTTGTTAACCCATTTTGAGTTGCTTTCCTTTATCAAAGCAAATCTAAGAACCTGTGTTGGCAGCCACCCTGGGGATGCTGGGGTGCTTGCTGCTACAGGAGTACTTAGGGGAAATTTTATATCTCTAATTGCTTACATCAGTAAAATAGAAAAAAGCAAATCAATTAATTGGGTATGCAACTAAAAAAAAACTAGAAAAAGAACAAATTTAAAATCCCTTATTAGCCACCAAATTGGAAATCATGAAAATTAAGGAGAATAATAAAATTGGAAGTATGAAAAAAACATTCAACTAATAAATTAAACTAGAAGTTGGTTTTATAAAAAAATTAAACCATTGGTTAATTTTACTTTATAAAAGAAAAGAAACAAATTACTAGTATCAAAATTGAAGGGGGTGAACTCACCACCAATGAAGGGGAAATTAAGTCAATTCTTAGTAGCTATTTTGCTCAATAATATGCCAATAAATTTGACAATCTAAATGAATTGGAAGAATATCTACAAAAATATAAATTACCCAGATTAACAGAAGAAATAAAACTCTTGAATAACCCAATCTTAGAAAAAGAAATCGAACAAGCCATTAGTGAACTTCCTAAGAAAATATCCCCAGGACCAGATGGATTCACAAGTGAATTCTTCTAAACATTTAAGGAACAATTAATCCCAGTAATATATAAACTATTTTTAAAATAGGTAAAGAAGGAATCCTACTAAATTCTTTTTACAACACAAATATGGTGCTGATACCTAAACCAGGAAGAGCCAAAATAGAGAAAGAAAATTATAGACCAATTTCCCTAATGAATATTGATGAAAAAATTTAAAATAAAATACTAGCAAAGATATTATAGCAATGTATCAAAAGAATCATGCACTGTGACCAGGTAGAATTTATACCAGGAATGCAGGGCGGGTTCAATATTGGGAAACTATTTAGCATAATTGACCATATCAAGAACAAAACAAACAGGAATCATTATTATATCAATAGATAATCTCAGTAGAAAAAGCCTTTGACAAAATAAAGCACCATTCCTATTAAAACACTAGAGAACATAGGAATAAATAGAACTTGCCTTGAAATTATAAGTAATATTCATCTAAAACTATCAGCAAGCATTATCTGTAATAGGGACAAAATCCTTCCCAGTGCAATCAAGGGTGAAGCAAGTATGCCCATTGTCACTTTTATTATTTAATATTGTATGAGACATTTTAGAAAAGCAATAAGAGAAGAAAAATTGAAAGGAATGAGAATAGGCAGTGAGGAAACAAAAGCATCACTTTTTTGCAAATGATACAGTATTATAACTAGAAAATCCAAGAGAATCAACTTATAAACATCTTGAAATTTTTACAACTTTATCAAAGTTGCAGAATATAAAATAAACCCACATAAATCATCAACATTTTTTGTACATTACCAACAAAGTACAGTAGCAAGATACAGAAAGAAATTTTTCATTAAAATCACTGCAGACAGCATAATACACTTGGGAGTCTACCTGCCAAGATAAACCCAGGAATTATATGAACATAACTATAAAACCATTTTCATACAAATAAAGTCACATCTAAATAATTGGAAATTATCAATTGCTCATGAGTAGGCCAAGCCAATATAATAAAAATGACAATCCTACCCAAATTAATATATTTACTCAATGTCATACCAAACTATCAAAAATTAATTTATAGAGATAAAAAATAATAACAAGATTCATCTGAAATAACAAAAGCTTAAAGGATGTCAAGAGAATCAATTTAAAATTGCAAGAGGAGATAGTCTAGCCACAACAAATATCAAACTGTATTATGAAGTGGTAATTATCAAAGAAATCTGGTATTGGCTAAGAAATAGAGTGGTGTATCAGTGAATTAGATTGCATACAAATTACATAGCAATATAATACATGATAAACCCAAAGATCTCAGCTTTTGGGTAAATAAACTCATTATTTGACAAAAAAAACTGCTGGGAAAACTTGAAAACAGTGTTACAGAAACTTTATAGACATCTCACATGATATACCAAGATAAGGTCAAAATAGGTTTATTGATTTAAACATTAAAGGGTGATACCATAAGAGCTTGGAATAGTTTTTCTCTCAGAGTTATGGTAAGGGGAGAATTTGGGACCAACAAAGATACAGGAGCATTACAAAATATAAAATAGATAATTTTGATTATATAAAATTAAAAACTTTTTTGCACAAAAAAACCCAATACAACCAAAATTATAAAGAAAATAAAAAATTGGGGGGGGTGGAAAGGAGAGAAGTCAGGGGGGATTTGCAACAAGTATCTCTGAAAAGAATTTCTCAAATATAAAAAGAACTGAGTTAAATTTATAAAAATACAAATCATTACCTAATTCATAAATCATCAAATGATATGAACAGGCAGTTTTCTGACAGAGAAATCAAAGCTATCTCTAGTCCTATGAAAACAATGCTCTAAATCACTATTGATTAGAGAAATGCAAATTAACACAATTCTGAAGTACCATTTCAGATCTATCAGATTGGCTAATATGATGTAATGTAATGCCAAAAGAAAGGCAACTTCCCAAGGTTCAAAATACCAGCATAGGTGCTCTCTATTTTATTTAGTGACAAACCAAGAACAGAGAAGATCAAAACATGACATCATTCCAAATACAGCATTTACTAAGTGTGATTAAATAATCTCCAAGTCCTACCCCACCCCAGGATCTTCCAATCATTCAATCAATTACAAAGTCTCTGTTCTAAATACTTCTCCACCCCTAGGCTATACCTTAATTAAGTCCACCACAAAGCCCCTCTTCTCAAATGGAGATTAGTTTCCAAACATAAGGTCAAAAGTTCCCCACCCCTGGATCACAATTGAATCTACCCCAGAGTTACATCAAGTTTAAACACAGCACTTAATACCCAAATGGAGGTCTTTTCTTCATCTTGACACGAGGCAAGTTCTCAGCAATCTTAGTTCCTGGGGAGACAAGGCTCAGCAAGGCCACAAGATACATTGCCAGTCCCTTCATGAATTTATCCTCTGTCTGTAGAACAGTCCTAGAACCCCTGAACACATTAGCAAAGCCCTCTCCCAGGATTTCTGTAAACATACAACAAGAAAATCCTTCTTCAGGGCTTCTGAACCAACAGAAAGGCTCCCAGACCCCTGCAACAACAGCACTGTCCCTCACCAGTGGACAGTATTCACTCTGTCTGCAGGACAGTCTCCAGACCCCTGCAACAACAGTACTGTCCCTCACCAGTGGACAGTATTCACTCTCTGTCTGCAGGACAGTCGCAGGCCTTCTTAGCGAACAGCCAGGTTCCAGGACTTCTTCAACAAAAGGACTGTCTTTCACCAGTGGACAAATCTGGCAAAATAACATCAAAACAGACAGACAAAGTACCAGCAAAACAGCCATGTCTCCTCAGTCCTTGGCAGCTCAGGGGGCAGGTCTCAAAAGTCCAGGGCAATTCAAAGCGGCCACCAGCAATTCTCTTAGTCTCTCTCCACGAGGTGCTGCTTCCAAAAAGATCTTCCGCCTCTCTCTAGTGTCTCTCCAAATCTACATCACCAGCTCCTCCCAGTTCAGGACTTTCTTTTCACATCAACAAGCCCATCCCACAGGTGGGATTAACAAACTCTGGGTTTTAACACAATCAGTTTGAAAACCAAGCCAATACAGGGGAATCTTTAATTGCCATTACTATCACATATGACAAAAAAAGGAAAGTATTGAATGTTGGAGGGAATGTGGGAAAACTGGAACTTTAATGTTCTGTTGCTGGAGTTGTGAACTGATCAAACTATTTTAGAGAGTGATTTGGAAATATGCTCAAAGGGTCGTAAAACTGTGCATATCCTTTGATACAGCAATACTACTACTAAGTCTATATCACATGGACATCCAAAAGGGGGAAAAGGAGATATCTGTACAAAAAATATTTATAGCAACTCTTTTTGTGGTGACTTAGAATTGGAAATTGAAGGGATACCCATCAATTGGGGGAATGGTGTAATGGGAATGTAAATTTTTAAGATCTTCCCTGCTCCTAGGCTAAAGTGAACCTGGAGCCTGGGATGGGAGGCTTGTTTTTCAGTAGATACTTTTTGATTGGCCAGTGGGTCCAGAAGGTTGTTACATTCTCTGAGCCAGGAGAAGATTATATAAACCCTGATGTGAGGCTTTACTTTGGGGCTCACTTTAAGAAGTGTTCTGTGATTTGATCAGATGACACTCTGGGAAGCCGTTGTTGAGAGCCCCCCAACTTTGAAAAACCCATATGTTGATTTGGTATGGATGTAAGGGTTGGACAGTTTGGAAATCTTTCTACTTGATCTATTTCTCTGTCTTGATAATTCTGTCTGTATACTCTGAAGTTCAGGGTGCTGACCTTTTCCCCCTGAACTAGGTGAACAATACATATTTGATTGATTAAAGTAAGCTTGTTAACCCATTTTGAATTGCTTTCCTTTATCAAAGCAGATCTAAGAACCTGTGTTGGCAGCCACCCTGGGGACATTGGGGTGCTTGCTGCTACAAAAGGCTAAATAAGCTATGGTACATGATTGTAATGGATATTATTGTGCTATAAGAAATGACAAGCAGGATGATTTCAGAAAAAAACTGGAAAGATTTACATGAACTGATGCATAGTGAAGTTAACAGAATCAGAATGTTGTATACAGGAACAGTAATATTGTTAGATGAAGAACTGTGAATGACTTAGTTATTATCAGCAATAAAATGATCTAAGAAAATATCAAAGAACTAACAATGAAGCATACTATCTGCTTCCAGAGAAAGAACTGATGTTGACTGAATATAGACTGTAGCATGCTATTTTTCACTTTCTTTCATTTTTTTCTTTTATTCATGTCTTCTTATTCAAAATTACTAATACAGAAATGTTTTACATTATTGCACATGTATGACCTATATCTGATTGCTTACTATGTCAGGGAGGGAGAAGGGATAGAGTTTGGAACTCAAAACTTTAAACAGTAAAGATTTTTTTAAAAAGGGATGATAGATTTGGAAGAGACCTTAGAGATAACCTAGTCAAACCTCTTTTTTTTACATAAACAGGAACTGCAGCTTAGAAGTAAAATGACTTGCTAAAGATGACAAAGTTAGCTCTTGAACCAAAATGACAATCTTGGTCTGACTCTTGGCAAGTGTATTACTATGCTCTGAAACACTGGGTTCAGATGGTATAGCAGCAAGCACCATAGCATATCCAGGTTGATTGCTAGCACAAGTTCTTTGATCTGCTTTTCTAAATGAAAGAAACTCAAAAAGGGGTTAACCATCTTACTTTATTCAGACATATATTATATACCTAGTTTAGGGGGAAAAGTCAGCACCCTGAACTCAGAGAAAATACAAACAGAAGTTATAAGCAGATCAAAAATATAGACAGAGAAACAGACCTACAGACAGGACTTTCAGCTCTCTGACCATTACATCCATGCCTAGTTAGTTACCAGAGAAAGAAGCAATAACATCTGGATTTTCAAAACTGGTAGCTCAATGGCTACCCAGAGTCCCATCTGGCCAAATCACACAACTCTTCCTATGAGTGAGCCTTAAAGCAAAACCTCATATCAGGGTATATATAATCTTCTCCAGGGTCAGAGAATGTCACAACCCTTTTGACCTACTTCCCAATCACAAAGCAACAAGGTGTCAACGTTCCTGAAAAACAAACCTCGCAGCACAGGCTGTGTGACTGCATTCAGCCTATCAGGGGGCAGAATATATTTTCAAATCAGGGAAGTTTCTCAAATTAATTTAAGCCTATCAAGGGGCAGGGAAGGTCTTCAAATTACCATTACAATTACAGATAGGAAAGAATGGTAAGTGATACACTGAAGAATTTCAACCTCATCCTATGGGTGATAGGAAGCAATTCAAAACTTTAGGGACAGAGGCATGGCATAAAGTTAAAGGGAGGTCATTTAAAAAATATATTCATTTATTTTTAGTTTATAACATTCAGTTCCACAAGCTTTTGAGTTCCAAATTTACTCCCCTTCTTCCCTTCCCTCCTTCCCAAGATGGCATGCAATCTGATAAAGGCTCTACATATATATTCACATTAAACATATTTTCACATTAGTCATGTTGCAAAGAATTATAGCCAATAGAGAGAGAGTGAGAGAGCAAATTATGCTTCCATCTGCATTCAGACTCTAACTCTTTCTCTGTATGCAGATAGCATTTTCCATCATGAACCTTTTAGAGTTGTCCTAGAACCTTGCATTGCTGAGAAGACCCAAGTCTATCAAAATTAGTTATTGAATAGTGTGACTATAATTATGTACAATGTTCTCCTGGTTCTGCTCCCTTCACTCAGTATCAGTTCATATGTCTTTCCAGGTTTTTCTGAAGTCCACCTATTTGTCATTTCTTATAGCACAATAGTATTCCATTACATTCATGTACCACAACTTGTTCAGCCATTCCCCAATTGATGGACATCCCCTCAATTTCCAGTTCTTGGCCACCACAAAAAAAAAGCTGCTATAAATATTTTTGTACATGTGGGTTTTTTTTTTCCCCATTTGTATGAACTCTTTAGGATACAGCCCTAGAAGCGGTATTACAGGGTCAAAGGGAATGCACATTTTTTTATAGCCTTTTGGGCATAGTTGCAAATTGCTCTCCAAAATGGTTGAATCAGTTCACAACTGCACCAACAATGCATTGGGTTTCCAATTTTCCCACATCTTCTTCACCATTTATTTTTCCTGTTTTGTAATGTTAGCCAATCTGACAGGTGTGATGTGGTACCTAAGAGTTGTTTTGATTTGCATTTCTCTAATCAATACAGCATTTTTCATATGACTATAATTATCTTTAATTTCTTCCTTGCAACACTGACTATTCATATTCTTTGGTCATTTAAGGGATGCAGTTTTATATAGGTTGTTGAGAAGGGAAATTGAAGGAAAATGCTTTCTTAGACTCCTGCAATAGTGTAAATGTGAAGTGAAAAGTGCTAGAATTAATTTTTTTTTTATTTTTTTGGAGGGCAATTGGGGTTAAGTGACTTGCCCAAAGTCACATGGCTAGTAAGTGTGTTAAGTGTCTGAGATCACATTTGAACTCAGGTCCTCCTGACTCCAGGGCTGGTGATCTATTCACTGAGCCACCTAGACGCCCCAACTGCGCCACCTAGCCGCCCCTAGAATTATTGTAGTATGATGAAATTATGAACATAAAGAAAGACATCTATTTGACTGACATGAAAAAAAAGTATGCTGTAGTTGCACGAGACTAGGACTTGGTGTCAGAGGACATGGATTTGAGTACTAGCTTCATCATTAGTCTAATGGTGAGACCTTTGGTAGCCTCTCTGAGCATCAGTTTTCTCATCTCAAACATTCAATTAAGATCAATCAAAGTATTTTCATTAGATTTCCCCCAAGCCTGGAATTCTCTGCTCCTTTGTCTTGGCCTCTTGACTTCCCTGACTTCCTTCAACTCCGAGCTAAAACCCCAGCTTCTACAGAAATTCCTTCCCAATCCTTCTTAATTCTAGTATATATCCTTTGTCAGTTATCTCCAGTGTATCCTGTATATAGCTTGTGTGTACATACATGTTAGCATGTTATCTCCTCAATTAGACTCTGAACTCTATTAGAACAGACTGTCTTTAGCCTTTCTTTGTATTACCAGCACTTAGTATAGTGTCTGGCAGTAATAGGCACTTAATAAATGTTTATTGACCAACTGATTGACTGACAATGCCAGATGTTTTTAAGGAATAATTACTTTCTCAGAACAAAGATACAGTGACCTTGCAGCTACTTCCCCTCCATACTTAAAGAATGTGTGTGTGTGTGTGTGTGTGTGTGAACTTACACAGCTAAGCCCAAATTCATAAAGGTTAAAAAGGACAATAAATGATATTTTAGAATATTTTAAACCTTACAAAAGTGATGCAATTGTTATTACCCCCATTTTACAGGTGAGAAAACTGAAGACAAGAGAGGGTAGATCATTTGCCCACTGTTCCATAGCTTGTAAGTTTCAGAGCTGGAACTTGATTGAAGATTTTTTAACTACAAGCCTGTTACTCTTGCCTCACTTTGTCATTATAGTCCTCATTAGGCTCAGCTCATTGCATTGCCAGCTCTCTTTGGCAGAGCATTTCATTTTGGGAACACATTTTATATCCAATCTAAGCTTTATCATTTCCCAAACCTCCTTCTATCTTTGTCTCATTATTTAGAATGAACTTCTTTATGTAAAAGCATTGACATCATCCTTTCTTCGAAAAATATTTATTAGGGGCATATCTGTATATGACACTTGAAAAGAATGAAATAGCAAGACATGATTCTTGCATTTCTAGAAATTTATAGCCTATGCCAGAAAATCTCAATTTAGGTGGACATGATTAAGGATACATAGACAATTGAATAAAATGTACATACTCAGAAATTATTTCCATAATAAGAGAACATAGAAGCAAATATATCAGTATACAGAGGGGAGTGAAGTAGCAATCAAATGAAGTATACACATATACATACATATATGCATACACACACATATATATCAGATTAGGGCATGACTTTGCTTATGGCATTCTGCCCAGGTATTAAAGCATAATTCCGTTCCCTCAAACCACATCTATCACTGCATCCTACTGGTAGATCTGCCTTTATGCTTATGCCTTCCCCAGTCCTCTACTTCCTTCCTACCCCTAGATTACTTTGATGCTGTGCACTTCCCCACCATCAAGACATAGCCTTAATACCCCACAGCTAGATGTCTTTGGTGGATATTTAAGACCTGCCTATACCTCTGGAATACTTTTCTGATGAAACAATACATGGTATCTTTTTTTTTTTCCTAGAACTTGCTACAAGAACTTTCCTGGAACTTTTCTTCTTTGCAGAGCCATAGTGAAAGATTGTATTGTTTTTAGTTGATATAACTAGGTTTTTACTTTCTTTACTTAGGAATATTTTATCACCTGAAAATGTATAGATTCATTTCTGAATATCCAAGAGAGGTCTTATAGTTCCCACATCTAAAAGTTTTTCCTAGAGAAGAAGGTAAGGGTTTCAGATCCTTCAGTCAGAATCTTTTGTTGATGGCTAAGCAGACAAGAAACTAATGAGATTTTCTCATCAAAGGTTATATGTTGGGGTGGCTAGTTGTCATAGTGAATAGAGCACCGGCCCTGGAGTCAGGAGGACCTGAGTTCAAATCTGGCCTCGGACACTTAACACACACACACACACACACACACACACTATCTGGTGACCGTGGGCAAGTCACTTAATCCCAACTGCCCTCCAAAAAGCAAAAAACAAAAACAAAAAACCCCAAATGTTATATGTCCTTGCATTGAGATCTGAACAGAGAATAGTGCTTTTTGTATATAATAATCCTATTGTATTAAACAAAGAATTTAGCCAATCGAATAGTTAGTTAAAAGTATGCTACTTTATATGTCTATAAGTGACAAAGAAGTCACTTCTTGTCTGAATTCATGAAAGCAGGGATAAATGCTGTTCATTCAACCTGTAAAACTGGTATGGTCAAGCAGCTGTCTATCATCAACTTCTGATCCTTCTCAGTGAGAAATAATGACAAGCAAGATTCTATTCAGTTTTGTAATCCCTACAAATGTCTCAGTCCTGATAAAGACAAGGAACAGATATTGAAGTCATCATTCAAATATATGCCTGGGAAATTAGATGCAAAGTAGGACATGTGTTGATATGGCCAGCTCAGTTTCTAGTCCTTTTAGCAGCAACTTGGTGTAGTAGATAGAACACTGGACATGGAATCAGGAAAGATGTGGGATTAAATCCAGCCTCAGAAACTCACTCCCTGTGCAACCATGACAAGTCACTTAATGTCTCTGAATTTTAGCTTCCTGGTTTGTGAAATAATAACACCTACCTGAATAGGATGTTGTGAGTATCAAATAAGATTACATTAGCCCGTAAAGTGCTCGGTGAATCTTAAAGGGGCTCTAGTTTGGAGAGTCAGTTGTATAGCATGGGTGTTAATTGCTCTTTAATTAAAAAACAAATTTCATAGTCAATGAATTCAGATAAAAGTGTTCTTAGGACAAGGAACTAACCTGGGGCTGTTCTTTTATAATAATGTTCAGTGAACTATTATAGAGGTAGGTGCTATTTTTATAATTGAATAAAAATTTTAGAAATCCAATTCATCTTCAGCAGATTTACTGAAAGGATATTGGGTTTAACTACAGTAGCAGAGTGTATTGACTATATGTTCATCATGTCCACATATGATTTTTGTTTTTTCTATTGTGCCTCTTTATATAAGAATTCTAATATTTATAGATATCTTAATTATATCTTTATTACATTTTTGTTATTTTTGAGAACTTTATTTTCCCTATACAGTATTTAATATGGCCACTGCCTTAAAACATAATTCTTACATTATTGGGGGTGGGGGAGGTTAATGTTATATACAGGTGCTTGTGGACAAGAATTTTATCCATGGTGATGATCCATTTCCATGATAGTTTATTTGTTGAATTCTAAAGGCTATTTGGGGGTTTCATTTGTACTAGCACTGGAGCTTTGTCATTTACTAGTTTATGAGGGATGGTGAGCTTCCAGTGTGCAATTTTGGCTACTTGATTATGACTTTTGAGGTATGCAGCTGGTGCTAAATGTTTGCATCCTGTGAAGTTATGTTGTGCGATTTCTACAGTTTCTTGAAAAAAATCTGCATTGCTCAATAAGTCCAGACCCCTTAAAGATAGCCTTTCTGCAATTTCTGGTAGCAATGGCCAGGTCTTTTTCCACTCTCAAAAACTTTCCTGTCTAGAGACAAAATACTATTGACTCAGCTATTATTTGATGAGTCTTTGTCAACATATTGTTGGATGAGCTCCTGCAGATATCTTCTATAGAGTCATTTGTTTCCATTCTTGAATTTTGCCTATTTCAAAGGATATTAAGTTATAATCCATGAAAGGAAAGAGTTCAGTATCAAGGAAGTACTGCAATCATAGGTGATTGCTGTCCAGTTGCATCTGATTCTTTGTGACCCCATTTAGTGCTTTCTTGGCAAAGATACTGAAGTAGTTTGTCATTTCCTTCTCCAGTTCTTTTTACAGATAAGGAGACTGAGGCAAAGAGGGTTAAGTGACTTGCCCTAGGTCACATAGTTAGTAGTGTCTGAGGCTAGATTTGAACTCAGGAAGATGAGTCTTCTGACTCAAGGTCGAGTGCTCTATGCACTGTACCAACTGGTTTCCCAGTGATAGGAGACAACAAGATCTAAAGTATGACTGTTCTTATAGGTGACTATGGTAGGTGAAAAATAAAAGTTATAGAAGCTAAGGACATTGATGAATTGGAAGGCAAGTATGTCTGAAGGGATATTAATGTTTATATTGAAATTCCAGAGTATATTGGGGTGGAGATGATTCAGATGCTGAACCTGAAAAAGGAAGGATGTTCATCCCTAGTAGGTTACATCAACAAAAAATATAGAATGAAAGATAAAGGCATATGGAGTGAATCTTAAAGGATGAGAGATTGTTGAGTGATTGTGCCAGAAGTAGAGTCTGAAAATGAAATTGAAGAGCAAGTATGAAGCCTGTTCCTCTTCCTGTGCCATTGTTTAAGTGGGGAGTGACATGAGAGAGGTATATTCATTTCTGGAAATAATAATCAGAAGTACAGTGTCTTAAGGAGGCAGCCAAATTTCCATGAGTACAAGAAAATGGAGTGTGTGAGGGGAAGAGGTATAAAATCAGGGCAGTTCCTAAGGACACAGTATAAAAGTAGGAGAGAAGAATGAGATTAAGTCTAATATGATGATAGAATAAAGAATGTTGGGGTGGCTAGGTGATGTAGTGAATAGAGCACCAGCCCTGGAGTCAGGAGAACCGAAGTTCAAATCCCACCTCAGACATTTAACATAAAAACTAGCCGTGTGACCTTGGGCAAGTCACTTAACCTCAATTGCCCTTCAAAAAGCAAAAAAAAAAAAAAGAACAAAGAATGTTAGGAGGGGAAGGTATTTATTCTTGTGTTTTGTCCTCACCAAGTGGCAAATGAGAATTCTAGGAATAAAAGGATTTTGCTAAATGTAAGTAGGGAATGTACCAGTAAAATAGGACTTTCATCCTCCAAAGTGCTAACAGAGGGCACCACCAGCCTGTTTTCTCTTCAAATATCAGTGAACAGGGGCTGGAGGCAGAAGGTAGATAGAGCTATGGGTTGTGTTCATACATAACTGGTGGTCATGTGTTAATTAATGTTCAAATATAAAGTTTGTAATCTGTGATTTCTCCAGCATTAACTTCTTGCTTTTTGTAAAAAAAATTTTCAATTTTGTAGGGTGTCAGTTGAAACCTCAGTTACTTAAATTTGTATTTCTCTTACTACTGATAAGTACCTAATGGCAATACTTTCACTACTTTAAGAAAATATACATAGCTCTGTAACATTTCTTTCTTCTAAAGTTTATCACAGAATTTTAAAACATTAAATCTAAATGAGATCTCTTGTCCCTCTGGTATTTTTTCTTTCCATATGCTATGGTATATGTCCTATATGTATAAAAATAGAAGACAAATGTCTACCCAGCTTTTGAATCTTGAATATTTTATTGTTTGACGCAAATTGGCTACACAGTGGTATTCTCTCTAGACAAACCACCAACCTTTATGTTGGGTAGCTTACAGACTCATATACTTATATACACACTCATGCACATATTTGTTAAGTGTAAGCTAAAATGTATAGGGGAAATTACTTCTGGGGGATAGTTTTTAATATACTTATTAAGTGGAATATTTTTATTCAATTTTCCACATAACAGAGTAGTTGATTGGGCTACTCAAAATGGGAAAAATCTTTAGCAACATAGAAGTAGAATGAGGTCACCAGAGCTACCAAAAATAGGAAATATCTACCACCACATAAATTATTGTTATTAATCTCATATTTAGGAGCTATCAAAAGCCATATGGTTCCCTATAAGCTAATTACGTCTCACTGCCTGTTCCCATATTCTCCTGTGGGCCTGCCAATAGAGTTACCTTTTTTTATAAGCAAAATGGATTTCCAGGAAACAGCTTAAAAGAGAAAAGAAGAGCCAGATGAGAGGAAAGTAGAGGGAAAAGTCTAACATCTGACATAGAGCAAAATAACCAAAAAGAGGTTTATTGACTCAGGCAAAGACGATGGCTAGAGAAGTATAAGGAGCTATTCCAGGAGTGGCAGATTGGTCAGGGTTCTTTGATCCTGATATAAAAAAGCAGATGCTAATGCAAAAGTCAATGCAGTTATAGTGGGTGGGAGTGAAACTATCAAAGACATAAGAAGACTTGAAAAAAAAACTGAATCGGTAGGGGAAATATTAATTAATAAAATGAAATAAATATTAAAACAATAGCCAAAGAAATATTAAAGGGAAAATCCCAAGAAACACAGAATGTCATGCAATCAATCCTTCCTAAAAAATGAAACATCAATAGGAAAATAAGTAAAATGATTTAAGAAATAAAACTATATCTTTTATAAATAAAATAAATAACACTATACCTCTCTTACTTGTTGTTCAGTGTTATTTATTATTTTTTATTCTCTGGTAATCACACACACACACACACACACACACACACACACAACACTTTTTTTTCTTGGAAAGATTCTTGTCCATTCCTTTTACCATAATTTAAATCTCTAGCGTTCCCTACCTGAGTATACATTTTGTGCACAAAGGGTTTGACTAGTCATGGGACAAGCTGTTGCTTCTACCATGTGAGAATGTTTAACGCCAGCTTTCAGGGCTTTCAGACTCATTATCTCTAAAATAACACCTCCACTGGGCTTCAGAGAATCTTTTCAAAAGATGAAAAATAACAAAAGGAAAATGGGCACTTACAGAGGTCCAAACCTGTCACTCCAGGGTGGCATTCAGGGTTAATACATTGTTCTTTTTTGGAGATTCTTCTTATCCTGCCTAATTTTTGCTTTAACTTTTGATTGAACACATTTTGAAATATCCATGAATGGGATCAAACTTGAAAATAACAAATGACCACAATCATAGGAGTGCCTTCACATTTTCAACCATCTTAATCCTTCTCTGATAATGTTGAAAGATAACACTGTCCATTGGGACCAAGTAGAATGAAAAACCCAGTAGGTGAAAATGTAACACCATTTTGGGTTCATTAGCTAGGTAACAATCCCAAGAACAATCCTTTTCATGCCACTAGATTGTATAACAGGAACAAGAAAGGATCTTTGGGGCGTTGGTCTTGTTTCCCCAAATTCTAGTTAACTCTTGCTCAGCCTGTAACCCTGAAACAATTCTTCTTTATGGATCCAGCTGATAATAACTCTTTTAGGTCTTATGTTGTAGTGAAGCATAACAGTTTATTTAGAAATACCATGGCAACATAGAAGAGTAATTCATTCCTGCCAGGGGTGTGCTGTAGCCAATTGAAACTGGTTTCCAAGAATTGATTGTTGAATTTTCAGTTTGAGCATTTATTTCTCAGAAATCTACAAACACTTAAATTGGGGTTTGATTTATTGTTTTGTTTCCAAATTTAAGAAAGTGGTGGGGAAAATGTTAACAATACATATCAAACTTAAAAGTGTGTTGTGCATATTTATTTTCATTGAGCCCACTGTTAAACATCTCCCAGAGCATACCTGCATACAGGCAAGATATATTTATCAGATGTCCCTCTTTGAGGCATGGTTATGACTGGAGAGAGAGTAGAACCCAGTTAAGTCTCGTCAACTCTTTTCACTTGCATATTAACGTACCCAAACACTACCATGAATGCAATTCTTCCTTCTACCTGGAGAATAATCTCATATATTTACTCTCCTGACTCTTGCATTCTTTAATAGAGAAAATTGGGAAGTTTATTATGCCTATTTTTTTTTGTTTCCTACCACAATGAGGCATCAAATACCCTATCACTCATAGAAAGATGGTAGCAAAAATGGCATGCTTTTCAAAAATATCAACAATCCTAGTTTTTTTAATACCATAAAAAGAATTCCTTTTGATATTTTTGTACATGTAGGACCTTTTCTTCATTCTTTTTTTTTCTTTTTGGAGGTCAATTGGGGTTAAGTGACTTGTACAAGGTCACATGGCTAGTTTTTGTGCTAAGTGTCTGAGGCCAGTTTTGAACTCAGGTCCTCCTGAATCCAGGGCCGGTCCTATATTCACTGCACCACCTAGCCACCCCCCCCTTGACCACTTTGAGGTATAGGACTATAAATGGTATAACTAAGTCAAAGGACATGAACTATACTATATGTATGTATATATATATATATATATATATATGTATATGTAGGAACTTTTTGTACATAATTCCAAATTCCTTTCCAGAATAGTTAGGCTTATTCATGGCACCAATGTGTCTGTTTCCTTATAGCCCTTCCAACTTATAATGATTTTGGTCACCTTTGTCAGTCTGATGGGTATGAGATGGAAACCATGGAATTGCTTTAAGTTGAATTTCTCTAATTATTAGTAATTTGAATATAGCTATAGAGAGTCCAGTTTCCTTCCCTTCAGACTTGGTATAGCTACTAGGTGAACATATATCATGAGTAGCTCTCCAAGCTCTTCTTCCATGGTCATGGATACCCCAGTTCTTCCATCGCATTCTCAGCTCTACCCACTAAAGAAGGGACTGGAAGTCTTGATGTTGTTCAAGAACAAGAGCAAAAGGAGAAGAAAAACCTAAATGTGAGAGCCAAGGCCAGGAGAAGGATGGGCTAGCAAGAAATTTAGCTCTGCCTAAGTGCTAGCCTATTTCTTATTCACTCTCCCCCCGTTCCTCTCTCCTCTCCTCTCCTCTCCTGCCCTCTCCTCTCCTTCCCTCCCCTCTCTTATCCTCCTTTCTTTCCCCCCATTCTCTCTCCCTCCCTCTTTCTCTGTCCCTCCTTCCCAACTTTACCTTAGCAAGACTTCTTTGTTCCTCCACCTGACTAACAAATCTAGGTCCCATTGCTAATGAAACTATATCAGAAATGTCACAGCAATGGCAATTTCTGGGGAAACCACCCAGAAACATTAGGGCTGCATCTGAACAGAGAGACTCCTTACATGATGATCACTTTGAAGATAATAGCTTATTATCTTTTTAATAGTGTCAGCATAACAACTTTTAGGAAATTATTTTTTTAAAGAAGCAAACAAAATAATTTTTGTGTCTTAATAGGTTTTAAATAAAATTCTTCCATACCTTTCAGATGTTAGATTTTAATAGAGCAGTGCAATCCCTCTTCTTTAAAAAAAAAAAGAGACTATAGACTATCAGTTGAGAAATACCAATTCCCCTTCATAGAGACCTATGCAGCCTACAGAGCACTTTTGCAGGTGGGTTGTTCACAAACACCCTTCACAAGGAGAAGCGTCATCATCATTCTTCCCATTTTGCTAATGAGAAAAAAGGTTTAGAAGGGTTAATTAAACAAGTTGCCCAATGACAGACTGAAAGTAAACAGGCAACTCAGGAAGTGGCTTTCATTTGCTTATTTATTAATTGGTTAAATAATTTGTTCATTCATTCATTTGCTTACTTATCTATTTGCTTATCCATCTATTTATTTACTTGTTTATTTACTGGTTTGTATATTCATTTATGTCTTTGTTTACAGACTAAACAATGAGTGATCATGGCCTACACTTGCCATATTTGTAGTCAACCTACATAGCTCTTTAAGGGCATGATGTCTTTTATATTTATTTATATCCCTAGCATTTAGCACAGCCTCTGGTATATAGTAGGCACTTAATAAATGCTTACTGACTTGCTGACTGATAAGTAAGTTATTAACTTGAAAATTTTAAAGATATCGGGCAGCCTTTCTGTCTTTGTCTGTGATTATAAATGACAAAGGATGGTTGAATCATAATTGTCTCTTAAGACATACACAAAAGCAGCCATCAAAAACTAATGTGAAAAAATACGCATATTTGAGAAAAATAAATGTCAGTATTAAATTCCGTATAGTACTCCATTTTACTGATACTTTATTTGGGTCACAAGCCCAAAATCAATTTTTTTTTTTATCCCAGGGCTAATTAAACATACCGAAATTAAATTAAAGTTGAAGTTTGATCATCTTGAATGGTTGATAAACCTTCCCAGGTGCTGCTGATTTACATAGAGGTAAAAGAGGACAATATACTTCCTCATTTACACCCTGTAAGCTTTAAGAGGAAGGAGACTGGATAGATGCTAACCCTCCATCAGGAAAAACAGTATGTTCACAATTTGAGGGGAAAAAACCTATATTGTTAATCATCAAGGAGAGGGCTTTGTGTGACCCTTCTTTCATAAATAAAATTCTTTATTAGAATAACAAGTTTTGTAGTAAATTGTTCAGTATGATATGTAAAAATAAGACCTCATAGCTGGAAAACAAGCATAAGGCCCTTTCATTTTAATAGAATGCTAGACAGAGTTGACTGAAAGAAAACTAAGTACTTCAGAATGACAAATCAGAGGAATGACATACTGAGAAGGTGATTTGGGGGATTCAGAAAATAGAAACTGAAGGCTCAAGACTAACTTCACTAAAAGATTTACATCGACTCTCATAAAAATTCAGCTGATATGCCATTCTTAATGGAGCAAGCATGAAAAATATAGAATTCCCATCATGCCTCAAGGATTTCATCAAAAAGGTAGGCTTTTAAAAAAAAGTTATCCTTGAATTGTTTTAATCCCAGTCTAATTTAAACAAAGTTCTAATTCAGTTTCATTATTGTCGAAAAATATTTTTTAAATAAAATGTTTTTTGAAGCTGAAACATTTTTTTATAAAAATATTGGTAGTAAGTACCCTGACCATTTCCCAACTAAGTAGTTAATGTTAAATTTGATCATCTGTAAAATGAAGGCATTTAACTAGACTTTCCCTAAGGTACTTTCCAACAATAAATTTTATGGTTCTAGGTTCTGAAAATAAATTCCATTGTGATCCACCAATTGCAAACTTTTAAGCAAATCTATCCACATGCCATGTATCTGGGGTCCCTAGGAATGACTACTGAAATCTTTTTAGAGGGTCATTTTTGATAATCAGTATCTTCCTGCACATTCTCTCTTAAACAAGCAGGCTTCTCCTCAAGAATTCTGTGTTAATATATTATTATCATGACCAATTACTAACTTGTCCAGCCTCAGGATTAGGCTAATAGTCATCAGGAGGCTGATCAGATCCTCAAAAAGCTTGAGCTCTTGGGGAAAGACTTGAGGCTTGGGGATATCTTTTGTGACATCTGTATAACACAGGGCAAATGTAGCTGTTGATAGTCAATATATCTGTACCTTCATCATCAGCATCATCATAGCTAACATGTATTTAGCTCGTTAAGGTTTGCAAACTGCTTTTCATGCAACAATCCTCCCTATTTTACATGTGAGGATACTGAGGCACCGAGGTGAGGGATTTGTCCATGATAGCCCAGCTAATATGTATCTGAGGCAGGATTTGAACTTATGATATTCCTGACTACAAGACTGTTCATTATGTTATTCAACTGCCATATGCCTCTGGGAAATTAGAGAATGTTTACAGTATTCCAAAGACAAACAAGAATTTGGAATAATGCAATTCAAATTCTAATCTTAAGGGGGATCCCAAGAAGTATATGGAAAACAGCAGTAAAAGTTTCTGAATCTGCCATTTTTGTTTGTTTGTTTTATTTTTTGATTTGATTTGATCTGATTATGAGACAAAAGCTTCATTGTTTATGGAAGGATATGATCCTGCAGAAATCAACCCATGTTTTAATCAAGCAAAATTTTAAATGTTTTTGCTCATACTCCATAGACTGCTAGTGGTCTTAAATAGGATCATAGATATACAGTTGACACTATTGAGTTCAATTTCATCTTTTTATAGATCGGGAAACTGAAACTGAAGAAGCCTAAGTAACTCCCTCCTTATCACATAGTTAATAATTATTTTAGTCAGGATTTGAACTCAGGTCTTCCCAGCTCAAAGCCCAATGCTGCCTCAGTTAACATTTGACCTTGACTTGTTATTCCCTTGATAAAGAGCTTTGGTAGCTGTGATATACCCTTGATGATGCATCCCTTACACCTCCTCCATAAAGTTTTCTCTGATATTCCCAACCAGAAATAGTCTTTTTCATCTGAACTGCCAGAGCTCTTGGAGTCTATGTAACTCTTACTGCATGTTAATATTCTGCTCCTCCTAGACTGTAAGCTCTGGGAAGACAAAAATCACCTTTTGATTATCTTTGTACAACCCACATCCCAAAGTGTTTGTTGACTAAACAAATGAACTAATGAATATATGGTTATTTTATCCTTACATAATCTTTTCTTAATTTTTTTAATGTGACTTCTGTGTTGGGCCAGATTAGGATACTATATGAAAGGAAATTGACTATGGGATACTTAATCATAGGAAATGGTGATAGCCGCTAAGTAAAAGAAGAAAGTATTTATGTAATGTGGGAGTGATATTTTCAACCTGCTCATTTCAGAGAATGTGCTTAACCTTTTGCTTCATTTGTTTATTTATTCACTAAGAAGACATTTCTTAAATTCCTATTATATTAAAAGTACTGTATAAGGTTTTTGGAAAACAAAAATTAAACCAAAAAACCAACAACCTTTGCCGTCAAGAAATTTATATCCTGTTGATATCACATTTAAGTAGATAAACAAATGCCATGTAATATAAAGAGGGAAACAATATTAGACTCAAGGATAATTAGGAATGACTCCCCATAAAAGGTAGCAAATGCCAGAAAACTGAATCACTTCCACTTGAATTGTTTTAAGAATATTCTGAAGATTACCTTGCAAAATAAGGTTTTGGACACTGAGGTCCTGACTTGAGCGGAGCTACAAAGGATTCAAACTCTACTGCAGAAAATGGACTGGCCATGCAGTCCAAATTCAAAACACATGCTTACCTAAAATATTATTTTATGGAAAACTTCAACAAGGTAAGAACTCACAAGGTGTTCAAAAGAAGTAGTACAAGGATACTCTCCAAGTCTCTCTTAATAACTTTTGTATCAATTATAAGACAAGAAAGGTGCTAGAATTAGACTGCCCAACTTGGAGTGCCTGCTTCAAAGAAGGTGCTGTGCCCCATGAGCAAAACAGAATTGCAGTAGCATAAATGAAATGTGGGTTTCAAAAATCCAAAAACATCTCCATCGCAAATGTTCTGATCTAGGGGTGAGGAACTTGTGACTTTGAGGCCACATGTGACCCTCTAGGTCCTCAACTGTGGTCCTTTGACTGAATCAAAACTTCACAGAACAAATCCCAAAACCTTCAGACTTGAGGCCTCAAGGGCATAGGTTCCCCACCCCTGTAATAGACTACTTGTGTCCAACCTGTGATAGAGCCTTCCAAACTTGAATTGGAATGATTGGCCACAGTTGAACCCACCATACCCTAACTCCAACATTATGATGTCAATGGTCCTCTTCAAAGATGTATGATGAACAATAGCAAGAGCTGAACCTTGAAGAAAGAATTCTTACTTAGAGTCACAGATGGGGAGAAAGTATAGTTCAGATGTGCAGGACAGCCTATCCTAAGACATGGAGGTGAGAAATGGACTGCAGACTTCTGCAGCTAGTAGCTCTGTCTGGATGTATGGAGGATTGCTATGAAATATGTCTGGAAAGGTAGCCACACTGAAGTACTTTAAATGACAAACTGAAGAGTTTGTATTTTGTCCCAGATGCAATAAAGGATTGTTCTAATTATTTGGGATTCCCCTCCCCCCACCAACATCAAGCTTGAATTTGTTTCTTTGTAATTTCCATCCATCACTCCTCATTCTGCCTTTTGCTTCCTTCCCATCTTAATTTGGAAGAATGCAGGAGTTCTGACATCACAATATGGTGCAAAACATATCTTTTCAAATTGACATTATATCATTGGTAATTTACACATACCGTGTTTCCCTGATAATAAGACACTGTCTTATTAATTTTTTTTGGAAAGAAAAACACCAGAGGGCTTATTTTCAGGGGAGGTCTTATGTTGTCCTGCCTCAGCTCTCCTCCGCGGCACTGCTCTCAATGGTGGCAGCAAGCAAATCACTGGGGAAGAACAGGATGACGCGTTCACAGCTGCAGCTCTGATTGGATGCAACTCGGAGCGTGGCGTGCGTTTCACCTGGGGGGGGGGGAACGGTGCATATAAAGGGTACCGTAATGTAGCGTGTAGCGCAGGGGATCACCTTCACTACAGTAGCAATCTCAACAGGGCTTATTTTCGGGGGAGGGCTTATTTTAGAGGAATCTTACACAGTAAGGGGAGGGCTTATTTTAGGGATAGGTCTTATTATCGGGGAAACACAGTATAGTATTAACTGTCCCTGTTACACCTTATGTATTTTAACTAAATAATGTACACTCTGTGTTTTGTGCCTAGGGCAATTTCATCAGAAAGGGCACAATTTTGTAATAGTAAAAAGAAAATGACATCTTTGCCACAAGAATCTCTCAAAACTAGCGATGACCTTGTGAAAATTTAAGACCTTCATTTTGACTTCAGAGACTGCTTGCATTTTCTTTACTTTTTGATTTCTGAAGCCTTAAGACTTAAACGGCTTTACTGTTCTGCCTCAGTCAAAAGTAGAGGAAATAGCACAGTCTCAGGTGAAATTATTGATGGAATTAAAGACATAAAACTAAAAAGTGCCCTGTCCAAGAATACTTGGCTTATCATGTAATTTTTATACCTGCTACTTTAATATTCTCTCCTCCAAACTGAAGCAGTTTTATGATGAATTTATCACATCTCACAATAACTGCAGAACCATGTACAAACCTCCCTTTATAGGCACAGGATAGAGACATATGGTATTAAAATGGTGGATGTCTCTTTTTATATTTTGCTCCAATCTTATTTACGTATTGAAACATAATTCCTAAGAATAAAAGATTGTTCTAGTTTTTGTTTACGCTAATCAGAAAGGTAGGCTTTTGGAACAGTGATTTACTCTTGCTCACCTAGACTAAGAAAATATTGTGAACTGATTTGTTATGCTAGAGACATTTCTGTCTCAGCAGTGGTGCTTCCCTTGATTGATCTGACGGTTCAGAATGGAAATATATAGCCTATAGCTTTCAAAGGCCTACTTTATTTGTTGGCCCAATTGTATTAAGCACATATCTCAGTGTACAGAAATTCCTTGGCCAGGACTTAAAATACCAGTTTAATTTTGTATCCCTTCAAAGTCAAACTCAGGTAGTCTACTTTCACTTGGATTTTTATTCTCAATTTGGACTCCCATTGAAATGTTTTCCTAAAAGATAAATAGCCTTCATGTACACGCACATGTAAACACACACACACACACACACCACCACCACCATCAACAAGGACAGCAGCAGTAAAAAAGCCAGAATGACAAAAATATTTTTGGTCCTGATCTAGGAAAACAAAAAAATATCATTTCAAAACCTTAAGCATCTTTGGTTTTCACAATGTAGGTTTTTCTTTCATCTGTATCAATGTGATCTAAGGGACAGGAGGGCTGGATTTTGAGTCAGGAAGATCTGTGTTCAAATCCTACCTTAGACGCCTATTAACTATAGGACCCTGGGCAAATTATTTAATTTCTTTTGGTTTCAGATTCTTCATCTAGGAAATGAGGAGATTGGACTTGGTGATCTCTAATATCACAAACAGCTCTAAATCTATGACCTATTTCAGTCCTAACACAAACTCAACTTGTTTTTTGGAGAGTTCATGACTTCTACTCCTCTTCCTTCTTCCTCTCCTCCTCCTCCTCCTTCTCCTTCTCCTCCTCATCATCACTATCATCACCTTATGACCAAACTTCTGATGATGAACCTCTCTGAGATAAGCTGGTCCAGAGGTGACAGTCCATCCTCACACCTATATTTGAGATCTTTCCAGCTGAGAGTCAGTACTCCCTGGCATGCCCTTCAAAGCCTCACACTCACCTCCCCATTTCTTCTTCTTCTTTGCTTTTTGGAGGGCAATTGGGGTTAAGTAATTTGCCCAAGATCACAAGGCTATTTTGTGTTGTGCGTGTGTGTGTGTGTGTGTGTTAAGTGTCTGAGGCCAGATCCGAACTCAGATCCTTTTGACTCCAGGGCCAGTGCTCTAATGACTGTGCCACCTAGCTGCCCCTTATCTCTCCATTTCAATGAATCATTGGAGTGGGGCCTTGCTGAATGTTGCTACTGCTGGAATGAGGTAGAACTAGACACTTCTGGGTTCCTGCCAATGTTGAACCTCTTCATTTATGGTAGCAGATGGGAATGATCAAACTTTTAGTACTTTAATTTCTGCCCCTGCACTTGTAATTGTAGCAGTGATGAAGATGGTGATAACTATAACTGACATTTCTACGGTACTTTTAGGTTTGCGAAGCATTTTTGCAAGTACTGCACCATCTCATTTTCCCAACAAGCCTGTAAAGTATATTATTTGGCAGATGAGGAAATTGGGACCGAGAGGTTGTGGCTTACTTACCTATAGCCGTGAGTGGGAAAAGTGGAATCGCACCTGGCCCTTTCCTGACTCCAAACCCAACATTCTTTTCAGTATAACACATTGATTTTTATAAGGAAGGCATATATATATATATGTATATATATATACACACATATATACATATATATATATATATGTTCACCTTTCTTTTTTCCTAAAATTTCACACTAAAAAATTGTGTCTAGGTGCCAATAATAATACTAATCACAATACAATAATATTTACATAGTGTTTATTATATGTTTGGTACCATGCTAAGCATTTTACATATATCTCATTTTATCTTCACAACAACCTTAGGTGCTATTATTATCATCATTTTAGGGAAGAGGAAACTGAAAAAGATAGAGGTTATGTGACACACCCAGGGTCACATAACTTGTGTCTGAGGCAAGTTCTAAACTCAAATATTCCTGACTCCAGGTCCAGCATTCTATTCGCTGTGGCCACTGATGTGCCTCTAGTGCTGATTAGAATAGAATTTGCATTCCCAAATTAGAGAGCACAATACTTCCTATAATATATGCTTCATTAAGGATCAAAGTCAATTGTTATCAGTGATCAGAGACACTTCTGAGTTTTCTCTTAGAAGGATCTTAAGTAAACTAGAACCTCAAAAACAGAAGATTCCTAATGATTGAATGTGAAAGTAAGTACTTAGCATGATGAAAAGAGCATTAGGGTAACAGCAAGCCTGAGCTGTTTAACTTCCCAGTGAGTATGATCTTGAGCAAGTCACTTACCCACTTTGTCCTCAGTTTCCCCAAATATAAAATTATCCACGTGAAGCTAAATGTCCCTCAGGTTCCCCTTTAGCTCTAACATCCTGTGATTCTATAGTGACAAGTTTCAAGTTTTAAAAAGCAACCAAAATCATAGCAAGTCCATTATCCTAGTTTGTATTTATGTTCTTAAGGCATTTAGTTATATACAGTCATTCAGCAAACCTCCAGTGTATATGTGTTTTATAAATCACTTTAGATAAAGTTGGGTATGCAGATGAGTTTTATTTAGCTATTCAGTAAAAAGATGGAGGTCTCAATAGGATTTCATTTTCATAAGACATGCTAAAAAAGTAAGGTTACTTAGGTAGAAAAAAATAATATAAGCATAAATCTAGAAATATCATTAAGAGGATAGTCAGTTTCAGACAGAAATATCCTAAACCATCATGGACTATTAAAAACTCACTTTCTTTTAAGATCTCCAGAGAAGATTCCCTTAATTTAAAGCTTATACAATCTTCACATTCACCCCCTTCAGTTTTGAATGACACTTCTAGGAAGTGAATTTTTTTATGGTACCCCCCCACCTTGAATCATACTTATGCTTTTATATAGTGAAAATTTATGGAAGAAATATTTCTACTCATTTATTTGAAATAACACTTCAACTAAAAAAGACAACCAAGCTTGACCCCCAACATTCAATTTGTTAACCACTTAAAGGATCTGACCTGACACTAAATGTGAACTGAAAAATTCAGTACAGACAAAATATAGAAATTTAAAGCAACAATGACAAGTATGCCAAAATAGTTGAGATTTGGGAATTCGGCCCTTTATTTGAAAAACCCAGTGTTGTTCAAATGGTATTCAGTAATTTACCTGGGAATGAACAGCTTTATTTTCAGACAGGGTTTTTGACTGACTGACATGGTCAAAACATCACATGTGCCACAGGAAATCGGGAAACATTTCACATAATAGTTATACTTTGTGTCTACATTTAGCCAACAAATCTATTCAATATATAAAAATACTTAATTTTCTGGAAATATTCTTCATTTCCTTATCTTTATTATTATCAAAGATTTATTGAGTGCCCACTCTTTGTAATGCCAGGGTCCTTCACTTTGTCAAAGAATGGTATGGCCCCAAATCCTCTTCCTCTTGTATACACCATTTCTGCTGTATTTTATTTTGAAAGAGGATAATTTAATGTCCCAAAGCTTTATTAAGGCACAGCACAGATTTTGTCGAGAATTAGCGATTTTAATATTTTGAAGTTCATTTTTTTACTCTTCAGCAATATTGGCCCAAATGCAAAGATTCTGATACATACATTCTAACCATACTGGCTCTAAAAGTAGCAATGGGCACTTTGAAATCCATAATAAATTCAGACCAGATGCTCATGGATCCATAAGAAAAACCTTCTAAAAAGGGATTACTTAACCCCCTGCCAAAAAAAAAAAAAACTTCAAACCTAGTTATCCCTAAGGGAATATCTGACAGTTTGGTTCAGCCATTGTTACATCTCATAGTCTCATGAGCCATTGTGACTGACTTGGAGTAGGTGATGCCTACAAATGATAGGCATAAGTTAAATGGGAGAGCTGCTATCTGGATGTGTCCTGGTGACAAGTGGACACCCCAGGAGCAAATTTAATTCTGCAAGAAAACTAAACTCTCTCTGTAGAGAAAGGTCTTTCCAAGCATCAGATATAATTTCTAGGTCACAGGCAATCCACTCCCCAGTGGTTACCAAGACAGTGGATTTTTCAAACATTGCCTCAGTGGGTTACCATTGTTTCAAGTACAATGTAGGAAATTTTTAGGCTTTATATACAAATCCAGGTTTCTTTGGTGGTTGTACTGAATATTTGAAACCTGGTTTAGAATTTTTCAGCATCAAACTAGTGCCAGTAATAATAGTTTAGGTAGAGTGATTTTCTTTTTAAATTCTGTAGAAAAAGATTTCCAATTCCTTGCTTTCATTTCATATTTTGTGAATTGCTTCTTTCTTACAATTTCTCCTTACATAGATGCTTTTATCAGTTTGGATGTTTAGAAAAAGCAGACCAAAACCAAATCCATTATTTCTGTCTAGGAAAGTTTAATTGGTCTCTGGACAACCCAAGGCTATCAAAAACTTTTAGAAAGCAGCCTTGAGCTTCTCTTCAGAGGAACTAGATTCAAGTTAAAGTTGTTAGTAAACAAGTTTTTCCCCTTTATATGGACATATTTCTTTGAATTTGATGGAGTATATTTTCATACCCCCATCTAGTCTCAGACACATCCTAGCTGTGTGACTCTGGGCAAGTCACTTATCCTCATTTGCCTCATTTTCCTCATCTTAAAAATGAACTAGAGAAGGAAATGACAAACTTCTCCAGTATCTTTGCCAACAGAACCTCAGAAGGGGTCACAGAGAGTCAGACATAACTGAAATGACTGAACAACAACAAACTTTTTAGAGAAAATGTTTTGGCCTGTTCTCATGCATTCCATCTATATTTTACCTATATCTCAAATTTTATTATAAACAATAAAATGTTTACCCTTTCAGGAATTTCTCTATAACTTATCATTTACATCATTATGAGACAAAAGGGTATAAGAAGACCTAAGTTTAAATCCTGCCTCTGACGCTTACTAGTTGTATAACCCTAGACAAGTCACTTAACCTCTCTGAGACTCAGCATCCTCATCTATAAAATGGGGATAATTATAGCACCTACCTCATGGGATTCAATGAGGGTCAAATGAGATAACATATGAAGTTCTTTGCAAAAAAGTGTTATGTAAATGAACTAGCATCATTATCATCAAGAGATAGGAGGTGATGGGGGTGGCCAGGTAGCACTGCGAGTAAGAGCACCAGCTCCAGTGTCAGGACGACCCGGAGATCGAATCCCGGGCTCAGACACTTAGCACCCACCCAGAAACACCTGGCCATGTAACCTTGAGCAAGTTACTTAACCCCGATTGCTTTAAAAAAAAGAGAGAGAGATAGGAGGTGACACAAGACAAGCAGGTCAAGTCACCACCACCCCCTTTGCTCCAGCCATCATTGAGTTGGCCCAAGACCCCGAGCCCAAGAGCCCCAGGAATAGCAGCAACCTCTCAACCTGCACCAACCAAAGGCTCCATGCCCAGATAACCATCATCCAGGGGATCAACCACCAGATGCAAGCTAGTAACTTTCTACAAGTTCTTCAGCTCCACCCTCCTTTGGATCCACAACTACTGATGACTTGAGAAAGAATACTCTTGCCACAAAGTCTGTGGTACTATCCAGTGGTTCACCATAAGAGATAGATAAGATGTTATCAATGGAAATAACATCATAGCAGATATTTTATCATCTGCTTTGCTGCTGCACTCTAAGAACCACAGGGACTTTTCATCTAACTTGCAGCAGAAACCTACTACATTTATTTTGTCCCTCTATTAGAATGTGAGCTCCTTGAGGGCAGAAACTGTTTTGCTTTTCTATGTGTATCCCCAACATTTAGCACAGTGTTTTGTGCATGTGGTTGTTCAGTTGTTTCCATTGTGTCTGACTCACCACAACCCCATTTTACGGTTTTCTTGACAAAGATTCTGGAGTGGTTTGCCACTTCCTTCTCCAACTCATTTTATGGATGGGGAAACTGAGGTAAGCAGGGCTTAGCGACTTGCATAGGGTCACATATCTAGTAAGTATCTGAGGCTGAATTTGAACTCATGAAAATTTGTCTTCCTGATTCCACACCCACTCTTCTATCCACTTCACCACCTCTCTTTCCCTAGCTTTGTGTATGGTAAGCACTTAAGAAATGTTTTTTCATTCATTCATTGCTTTCAGTCACAATGGGTGCATACAATTGGTGCCCCAAAGGAGACTTTTGATGAGGATCCCTCTAAGGTTCAATATTAGTAAGAAGTAGAGCAGCAAATAATTCAGAGAAAATGGATATGATTTATATTAATTTTATTTTTTATTTTCTAACATTGACAAGAGATTGTAACAGAATAATCAATGAGTAATATGATAACTGTTTATTTAGTTTTCTGGAGAGTTCCATTTTACATTGCATATTCATCTTGCCTGAATTTCCAAGTTCATGTACTCATCTCCAAGATAATTTCTCTTTAGAAGTTAGAGTTTTAATTTCCCTCTTGACATTGAAGAACTAGATTTTAACATTACACTTTAATTCTAATAAAATGTCTTATATATGAATATAACAGTAGCCCTCCATCTAGACAGTATTGTTGTTATGGTAAAGATCTACTCTATGCCATGAAATTTTAAGAAGTGATATATACATTATGGGACTTTTTACTTGCCAACAAGCACAAATCAACATTTCCACTCAGCTGCCAAAATGTTTTGATTTTTGGCCTTAACTAAGCAAACAAAAAATATGAAGGGCTAAATGATAGCATTTTAAAGTTTAAAGGGCATTAAGATAAACTAAAATTTAGTTAAAGTATAATAGCCAAGGGGTTGAAGGGCCAAAGTTCTAGAGCTAGATTTATTATTGGGTAGCTCTGGCCTCTGGGAAGTCACTTCACACCTCTGAAACCAACTCTTTTAAAGCCTCAGCTGTCAAAAAAAAAAAAGTAAACACATGAATAAACAAATTAATAAATAAGTAGATAAAATCAATGAATGACATTTGTGTGTATGTGAATGCCATCAAAGTTAGACTACTCACTTCATGTAGTTAGTGTATAAAATGTGATTTGAGCAAAAGTGATTTGAAACACAAAGGCACTATGTAAAGTAAGGTACTTTTATGATCATAATTATCAATTCATCATCATCATCACTCAAGGACTTGTTTATATTTCTCTTGATAAGCAGCTGGGTGGTACAGTGAGTAGAATGCTGGACCTGGAGTCAAGGGGATCTAGGTACAAGCACCTGTGAAACCCTGGCCAGGTTATTTAACCACACTCTGCTTAAATTTTCTAGGCTGTAAAATTGGAATAATAGTAACATCTACTACCCTACAGTTGTCATAAGGATAAAAAAAATTGTAAGACATTATACAAATCTTAAAGCTCTATATAAATGCTAACAATTATTACTACTAATAAAGAGATTCGTCTTGTATCTTTTACATTTTATCCACAAAAATGCTGTTTCATAAAAAGTTATTTCATTGAAGTAAAACTTAAACACCTACTCATTCATTTGCTTTCTTACTGATAAAACTAACTGTGGTTATTTCTACAGAATGCCAAACTTGCTGCTTGACTGAATCAAATTAATAGGAAAAATCAATTTTGGAAGTTTTAAGATACCAAACCTCTGGGTCCTCAGGTGTGCCCTTTGACTAAATCACAACTTCTGTGAAGAATTTCTGAGGACCTAGATGGCCACATGTGGCCTCGAGGCTGTAGGTTCCCCACCCCTCTACCAAACTTTTCAACTGGTTATGGTGGAAACATTTTGAATATATTGGATGAGGTATCATAAATTATGAAGTAAATATCCTGTGTCATAAGTTGAGGATCTTGTGAATTTTGTGTTCACCATTTGTGTTTGCCATTTACCAAGTCTCCCTCCAATGATGAATATTGCACCTTCCATTAAGGAGGTACTTATCATCCAAGTTCTCCAACAAATCCACCATTGAGGATCTACCAGGACTTCCTTTAATTTAAGCATTTGACTACATGGAGGATATCTCTGGTCATTTAATCATTCATTAATCTATTGATGTATTTAATTTTTGTTCATTCACTCATTTATTTATTCATTTATTTATTGTCTTTCTATCTCAATATGTGGTCACTGTATGAGTTACTATAATAAAATAAATATATGAATTTACCATTCACAGCCTCTAAAATGGAGAGAAAACACTTGGGCTTTTATTTTTTGCAACTGGAAAATTATCTAGTAAATGCAACGATATAACTAGGACCTCATTAGTCCAAAAAGCAAATCCCTTTCCCTGATCACATTATTTGAACTTGCATGATATAATTCAATTAGGTTATAAGCAATAACCATTTTCACATAATTATAACTTCAAATAGTGAAAATGAAAAAAATCTGTAAGCACTTCAGAAGATTCATTATTTGCATAAATCTGGACCTGGCTGTGCTTAATATTTTGTGTGACATATAATGTATACTCCTAAAACCTTTTGGTTCCATGATTCTTTCACATCTCCATTACACCCCCCACCCCCCACACACACACACATCCACACCCACACATACAAACCCACACATCCAACCACACACACACACACACACACACACACAAAATAATCTTAAACAGAATTTGTGTTTCTTTTGTGGGTACTTTTAAACTTTAGCAATCTACTTCTATTCTCAAAAAGACCTTTCATGACTAACACAGTGTTTGCATATCAGCCCCTGGTCAGTTCAGCCTGGCTTCCTATTTATGTTGTAAGAGGAGAGGGGGCGGGGGAAGGAAATCTGAAATCAGATTTCCTTTGTGAAAGTAGAGCCAGCACAGCAAATCAAACAAGATCCACAAATTGCTGTGAAAGAAGGGTTAGACAGGTGAAAGTGACATCAGTTAAGAAGAGGAATCATAGATTCAGACCTGAGGAATGTTTTGTATCTTTGAATTTTGCACATTTTACTGTACTGCTCCAAGAGAAAAATCAATATCATAAGCATATATGAAGAAGGAGAGAATTTAAGGGATATGAGTTTCAGGAAAGAAGGCTCTAAAAAAATACTGATTTGTAAAAAAAAAAAAAGCCTTTCTCCATTTTATTTTCTTTTTCCCTTTATTAGTTTATTAAATGTGTGCACATGCACTCACATGCAGCTCCAGCCTGGCACTTGACTTTCTGAAATAACAGAGAAGATGCTATGACTGACCATGTGAGAGAATGACCTTCGTTAGAGAGGTTATTTTGGGTCCAATTGCTTTTCAAATCTCTTTTCACCTCTTAAGCTACATGTGACTTTTAGCTCACTTAAAAGCAAACTACACTGGTTGGTATGTACCATATTTGTTTGCCTGCTGCTGCTGTCCACATATTTATGTCCTGAAGGTTATCTCTACCATCTTCCTCCTGCATTTCTTCTGCCCCCTTTATATCTAATACCCTCACTTAAACTCGGTATATTGCTGATTTTAGATATCTTGTTTTCTGGGCTACTGCTGACATTATGTCAGTGCTGGAATGCCAAACTGGGCACTCTCTTCATCTTTGATGGTCATTCATTCATCCAAATGTCAACCAACATCTGTAGGGCAAGTAAATCAACCTAACTGGAGCCACAAAGCAACTTGAAGAAAATACAGTAGGTGGCATTGCCAGACAGGCCAAAGCACCTCCAATCTCTAAAATACCACCTCCCCTCACACCCTAATGGAGATATCCCAGGAGCCTCTATCCAAGTGCCTTGGGAATAGCAGTGTCTCCTGTTCCTCTGGCCCTGTGGCCATTTTTGAAGGGAGCAATTACTATGTAGAAGGGGCCTACCTTTTTCACTTACCCCCATCGCCAACTTCTGGTCAACTGCCACTGGTAGGCAGGTAAGTCCAAGAACCTCAGCAGTGACAGTACCTGTCAGACCACCCATCCTATTTCCAGCTCAGTCCTTCAAGCCATAATCTCAGAAAGTACCTCCTGTGAAGATGAAATCTGTTATGTTTCTGTGAGTATTGTAGCCATAGCTACTAAAGACCCAGAAAAGAAAGTTCTCAACATCAAACTCCTTGGCACTGTCAAATGGTTCAACATCCCAAACTGATAGGATTTAAAAAGCAGTGGAAATGATATTAAAGAAGATACATTGTCATCTGTATTGCTATGACACTCTTAGGATCATAAGTGCTTTCCTGATTTGTAGCTGAAACCTTCCATGTATGTTCCATGAAGATGTGAGATCCTTGAGGACAGAGGCTATATTGCATTTCTATTCATGTCACCACTAATTAATGCAGTGCTTTGTACATAGTAAGCACTGAAATATCACTTCATTTATTCATTCATCAATTCATTCATATAAAACTTTCTTTTTCTTTATCAGAACCAATGGTGGGAGGATCAATGGCAAGGTAAATAAAACAGAAAGTAGAAGGGATGTTTATGATTTTGCTTGAAAAGATAAAAACGACAATGCTAAGAATTTATAGTCTTTCATACAAATAATTAAACCACACTTTAAAGACCTTCAGTTATTCAGTCAATGTACATTTATTAAGTGCCTACTATGTTCCAGGAACTCTGCTAGATACCGGGGATACAAAGACAAAAAAGAAACTGTCCCTGCTCTGGAGAAGCATCCATTGAAGGATGGGGAAAGGAAAGTGCTCATAGAAAAGCAAATACAGAATAGATAGAGAATAGATAAAAAGGAAATTCTGGCACCGGGCTTTCCTAGCAATTGGGGTAGGAAGCAGGATAAGCTTCCATCAGAAGTAGTATTTGAGCTGAGCTTTGAAGATTCTGGATATGGGAGGAAACCTGAGCAAAGGCACAGCGATCAGAGGTGCAATGTCCCACATAAGAACACCAAGGAAATCAATTTGACTGGAGGATACAATGCAAAAAAATAGTAGAGCAATGTTCATTAAGTCTGTTGAGGTCACCTGGAGTCAGATTGTTTAGGGTTTTAAAAGGCAAATGGAGAAGTTTGGTTTTCATCCTAGAGACCACCGATGGGACTTCTTCAGTAGGACTATAACATGATGAGAACTGTACTTTAGAAGTACCCTTTTGTCCTAACTTGGGGGAAATTCTTGAACTTTGCAACACTGAACTGCTGGCCTTTTGCTCAACTTCTTTCTGCTTTCTATTCCAGTTTTTGACTGGAGGGTTATTACATACTTAAACAAACAAAGATTCAGTTTTGTCCCCTAAATCTGCCTACACCCTGTCACCTCAAAGCATGCATGGTGTTGCAAAAAGATTGTTGGATCTGTAGTCAGAATACCTGGGTTCAAATCACTAGCTTTGTGACTTTAGGCAAGGGATTTAATCTCTTTAAGGCTCAGTTTCCCCATCTGTAAAATGAGAGGAGGTATGAACAGGATGACCCATAAGGTCCTTTCAAGCTCTAAATCTATCATCCTCTCAACCTTATACTTTTACGGTGGGAGAGAGAAGTCATTGAGTATTGTGGTTTTTAAAGTAGGAATCTAAAGACCTCTCTTTTTTTCTCTTATTATCAGCAGTTAAGGTCAAAGTGCCAAAAAATATTCAACTTAATTCACATCAATTAAGCACCTACTAGACACATAGCTGGAGAAGCAGAGTTGCATAGTGGGTAGAAGGCTGACTTTGGAGTTGGAAAGGCCTACCTACATACCAGCCTGAATCATTTCCTCCTATACACTTACACTTTACACTTTACCTTACCCTCTGCTGCTGTCATGGTACCACTCATATTTGTATCATATTCTGTATCATATCTGTGTGGCAAGTTCTTTCAGTGTTAGGCTTGAGAAAGATCCAGGATATTTGTTCTCCCCTTAAGGATTAAGCACTGATTCACCATGGTCCTGGAATCCCTGAAGTTTCCAAGAAAACTTCCATTGAAGGCCTCCTGGAAGGGAGGATCCTTCTAGTCCAATTCAGCCTTTACTATAAATGCATTATTCTTTTGGAGAAGAAGGAATGGATCCTTTACTGTATTGGGATGTGCCCCGCCATCTTACAGTAAACTTACTAACAGAATAAGCTTCTCTGAGAGGTCAGACTGCTCGCTGACTGTCCAAACCCAGGCTGCCTTATAGTGTTTGATAGTTATTTTTTAAGTCTATGAACATAGAATAAATTCTGCACTAGTCAACTATTAGTGTGTTTGAGTTCAAATCTGTGCACAACTCCTTATCACAAAGACTTATATGTATGTAATAACTCAACAATGTATATAGAACTTCAAGATTCATAATCATGCATATCTGATTGCTTACCTGTTATGTAAAGAATGCAAGTATCCTGGCTTTCAAACAAAGAAACTGAGACTCAGAGATTAAATGATATGCTTAATAAATGCCAGTAGCTATTAGACTGAGAGTTGAACCCAGATCTCTGGGTATCTAGCCCAGTTTTTTTTCTTCTACACTCCTTGCTTCCTAAGACTTAATCAGACTTAGCTTCCTACCAGTAAATATACACTCACAATTTGTATTTTAAAAATCATCCTCTAGTCCCTTGTCCTCAGTTTTTTTCTTAATTCAGCAAAAACTGTTTTTGGGTAGTGATTTTTCCTTTTGTCTATCATGTTTTGTTTTCCAAAATGACTGATTTTCTGGATCGCTGAGTCTAATTTTGTTTAATTATAGTTTGGAAATTTGTACTGAATCCCAGATGCCAATGGTGGATACTTTTTAAAAGAAAAACTATTTAAATGTGAAGATGCACAGGGTAGGCTTTTCTTTTCTATTTTTTTGTTTGCTTTTTGAGAAGGAAAAATTGAAACAGAACATGAAAAAAATGTAATGAAATGCTGCTCAGGTGCTAAGGCTAGTCAAGTTTTATTTTTCAATGTAAGGAAAAAAATTAAAATCACAAATAACCCTGCAGGCAATGGAAAGACACATAATTGGCATAAGTAGACTGAAATACATTACCAACAGCAATTTGTGTTTAAAAGTGTTACTGAAGACATGAATAATCAGAAAAGATGGTGGGAAAAAATGAAAGATAATAGATGGACAGCTAAGGTGGTGCACTAGTGTGCCCACGATGTTAAAAGAAACCAATAGACAGGCGTCTAGCATGTTGGTTACATCCTATATGGAGGGTTCTTGAATAAATATGAGCAAGAACTATAGAAGATGAAAAGTCATAGAGAGGTAGCCATCTTCATCAGCAGAGGGAATGCTCACACTTGTGAAATCCACCAACATTCCAATGATGTCACAAGAATTCGCTTTTATGACTTATTTAATCCAACTTAGTGAGCACCTATTAAGTACTTTCTATATACACTGAAAACAGTAGGAACAAAAAAAACTTTTAAAAAACTCATTCCTATAATTAAGAAGCTTACATTTTGCTAGGGGGGAGAAGAGGTTATGGTATATCCAAAAATAAATATGTGACAAGGTGGTATGATGGGGATGAAGGAGAGGTGGGAGGGATGGAGAGAGAATGAATGAATTCTAGGAAAATTTGAGAACAGAGAGGATGTTTTTAGTGGGTTAATCAGGAAAGGCTTCATGAAGGTGATGGCACCTGAAGTAGGTCTTGAAATAAGCTGAAGAATTTGAAAGGTTGGCTTGAGGAGAGACTACATTCTGAAGATGGCAGAGGAAGGACAGGGTTGTTGACCTGCAACTAATTCAGGTCAAAAAATGACATGTTGAGCACAGGAAACAACTAGTAGTCCAGTGTATTGAGTTCATGAAGTGAAAAAGCTGGAAAGGTAGTATTTAGCTGCATTGTAGGAGGCATTAAATTTAAGGTGAAGGAATTTGTATTTTATTTTATAGGCAATTAATTAAGAAGTCTGAGATCATTTAAATATTCCTCAAAGTGGCAAGATGATTCTTAAGTCAACCCTCTTCACCTTTACTATTTCAGGTATGGTACTGTTCATAAATGTAGGTTGGGTGTAAAATTTACAGTAAATCTGAGTTTGTGACTTCTGAAAAGGTGAGAGTCCACATATCAGATGGGCATGATTTAATGGCACTCATTTGATCTATTGTAATTAAGCTACTTAAATTTTCTTTAAAATTTAAATATGAACCTCCCCTTTTGAGTGGCCCTGCCACTCTTATTCTAAAGTACAAACACACACACACACACACACACACACACACACACAGATTGAATTTGGATGATTAAAATGATAAAATCTACACCATATGAGTGTTCTTGAATCTTCCAAAGTATTGTTTAGTTCAAACAGATGCACAGGTGTGCCTGCCTCCTTTACATAACAGCAGTGTCAATATAATTTTTGTGAATCAAATTATACTAGCTTTTGACATTCTAACAATTTAAAAGTTTCTCTGTCCCCAGTACTTTCTCAAATCCTGAGCTATAAACAAACACTTAAATATGTTAGCAGGAGGTTTATGTTTAAAGAAAACCAGCTGTGAATGCTTTCTTAAAGTGAAGAACCTTTTAGTAATGTAGTAATTACACCATAATTGATCTGGTTTATAGCCTTAAATTTTTGTATAAATATTGTTCAAAAAGACATTTGCAGAGTTTTATTTTCAGATTTTTAATTAAAAGGAAGTACTCCATTTTACATACACACACACACACATATATATACATATATATTTATGTACATATATACACTGGCCTTTTGCTACATTTCTTCAAAATCTTTTAGCAGACCTGAGCATTTTTTCATACCATACAACAAGCTATTTATTGCCTTGAGGGAATAAAATCCCTCACCCTGAATACAGTCATTTCCTTATCACTAAATGAAACCTTTAGAAAATCTGACTCTTTATCTTAAGGTTAATCAATCTGAAAATAATCAAGCTGGAGATATGCTGTATCATAATTAAGAGTGATCTTAAATCAGACACCCACTGTGAAGGAGCATATATTCCCATGAGAAGATGAAAGGAATTTTGGAAATCTTAATTAACTTTGTAGACTCAGTGGGGTGGCATAGAGGGGAACAAAGAAATGACATGAAAAGATTCTTGTTTTTAAAAACCCAATATTTTTTAGTTCCCTTTATTGTTTATTATGTTTCAGTTTGAGACAAAGCAAATGTTTCCGTTTTACTCTCTGGCTGAAATAAATGAACAAAGTGGTGATGCATTTGGAAATGAATTTCTTCCATATGAGTTTGTGCATTTTGTTGTTGTTGTTCAAAGCACTTCACTTATTTGAGATTTTTCTCTCATACTGGCATTGAAAAATCAGTATTTTGAACAGTGAATACATGTGCTTATTTTTTTTTCCACTTGTTCTTCAAGTTAAATATATGTGTATAGTAGAAATAGCAGTAGTTCCCAACATTCTCCAAGCTCCTTGAGGGGTGTTTGTTTCATTTTTGTTGTTGTATTATTGGCACCTTGCACAGTTCATGACACATAGTAGGAGTTTAATAAATATTTTGATTCACATTTATATAACCTTGTAGAGTCTGTGAAGCATTTTGATACATTATCTCCTATGCTCTTCGCATTAACCCTGTGAAGTAAGCACTATGGGTTTGGGGTATTTCTTGGTTGGTTGGCTGGTTTGGGTCCAGCTCTATGCTTTTATTTGTATGGGGAACTCCTACTTTTCTTTGTGTGGGGAACTCTCCATAACAGCAACTTATCAACATCTTAGAACTGGAAAGTTGTCCATGCCACAGAGAGCTGTTATCTGCCTATGATCACACAGCTAGAATCGTATGTGTCTGACACAGGGCTTGAACACAGGCCTTTCTAGCTCCAAGGCTGAATCTCTAGCTCCTGTGGCAGGTTATCTCCACATTCATGAGGTAAAACTACAGCGTTGTGGAAGTACTTGTGCTGTAGTTTATTCCTACAAGCATTCAGTTATTAAATTGGATTTTGAAGGATGAAAATTATAAATTACAGGGGTATTGTCATTGCATGATAATTTTTATGACATATAACTTGTGTAGTAAAAGCAAATACAGATTTATTTTATTCAAGAAATTACCTTACATGCAAAGAAATCATGGAAGCATATGCTAAAATGCATAAAAAGGTGTCCAAATTTAAAAAAAAAAAATGAAAAGGGAGGAAAAGCTATAATTACAGTAAAATTGGGGGGGAAATGGTCCATTGGGGCAAATGTGCCCAACTTAAATTTTGAGTTCCCCAGCATAGCTCTAGAATTATTCTGAGATAAGTGACAAAAGAAATTGAGTCTCATGTGAATGTAAGCTCTTTGATGATTTTTGTTATTGTTTAGTCATTTTTAGTCATGTCCAACTTTTTGTGATCCCATTTTGACAGATTTTCTTTTCAATGATACTGGAGTGGTTTGCCATTTCCTTCTCCAGCTCATATTACAGATGAGGAAATTGAGGCAAACAAGGTTAAGTGACTTAGCCACAGTCACACAGCTAGTAAGTGTCTGAGTTCAGATTTAAATTCAGGTCTTTCTGACTCCAGGCCTAGCACTGTATCCATTGCATCACCTAGCTGCCCGTCTTTAAGGGTAGAAACTCTTATTTTTGTCTTTGTATTCTCAATATTTGGAATAGTTCCTGACACATAGTAGGTGCTTAGTTCTTTCTTGATTGATATCATGCTTTAGAATATTATATGCTGCTATGTATTATATCAGCTCCTTTCTAGATTCCTCAAAGGAAGAAAATTCAGCTCAGGTAAAGCAATACTTAATACTTAAAGTATGTGTGTACCAACTTACCCTATGACTCTACTTAATAGAAATTGGACTCTTGTTGAAATTGACATATATTTATTATATTGTTATTTAGATGATCATATCAGTAATGTATGAAATGCTTAAGTCAGGGAGTCTAAACTGGTCTGATTGAAGCAATACAGGAAAATAATTTGTTTAACAGAGTTGTTTGCATTTATATAATGCTTTTAAATACTTTATAATTTACAAATCATTTTTATATATAATTTCTCAATTGATTCTCCCAATAGTCCTCTTAGATAGGCAGAAAAGGTAGGTTTTTTAATATTGTTATTTCTGTCTTATCGATAAGGAAACACATCTCATAGAAGATGTCAACTTGTCTAACATTAGGAATAGCAGAGATTAGTACTTAGACCGAATTTTCTGATTCCTGGCTCAATGCTTTTACTCATTACCAGTTAGTAAAGTATCTAGTTATTGAATAGTGTACATAAACTCCAGCTCATGCAACAGATGTATTCTTGAAAAGGTGTGTTACCTGAAAAGTGAATTCTTTAAAATAGATTAGGTGAATGGATAACTGAAGGACATATTATTATGAATCCTGTGGTGAGATGAAAAATTGTTTTGTATTTAAGATTATTTTATTTTTCTTTATTTTTATTGAAGGCTATTGATTCTACATCACATTAATTTCCAAATACACTCCTCCCCATCCCCACTGTCCACCAGAAGTCCTTTCTGTAGAACAAAAACGTTAAAAAGAAATCAATATATAAAGTCTATATAACAATGTATGCAAAATTTCATACTTGTAGCCCCCCTAGCTCTGCAATTAGAAATAGTAGATACATTTTCTCATATTGTCTCCATGGCTAAGTTTGGTAATTGTCTCAATACAGTATTCAGTATCTTCAAAAATTATTCTATTTATGTGATTGCAATTACCATGTAGATTGCTTTTTCTGGCTTTATTTACTTCACTCTGCATCAGTTCCTATAAGTTTTTCCATGTTTCTCCAAATTCTTCATTTTCGTTGTTTCTTGTGGCACAGAAATATTCCATTACATTAACATGCTGTAATTAGGGTAGCAAAATTCCAAATTGCCTTTCACAAGGATTGAGCCAATAGACCGCTCCACCAATATTGTACACCTGTGTTATATAAACAGTTATCTATACTCATTGAGTACACTTTCTCACTTCCAATCATCAGCCCTTTGCAAGCTGGATTCTGTTCCCATCACTTAAGAAACTGTTTTTAACCAGATTAACAGTAATCTGTCTGAGAAACAATATTAATACTAACCTTGTATTCTGTGATACAAATCCAAGTCTGCCAGAAACAATTTTATTTAATTTGTTATCAATAAATATCCAAACCATTTCTAGCTTAGACAACAAAAGATATTCACACTGTCATAGTGTCTTATGCCCTTATAGGAATCTCAAACAATGAGAAGATATATTAAAATGTGTTCTGTGTTAGCATTCTAGAATTGAGCATATAAGTCACTATCCCACTTCTCCTGGACCACTACTCTTGACTTTCCTCCCATGTATTTATATTGAGAATATAAATTGAATAGGAAGAGAGTCCTGCTGAGTGGAAGAGAGTACTTTCCATGGGATGAACCCTAGCTTAATCCCTTTAGGAAATAAAGAGGGGAGATGACCTCTTAATTATTCCACCAATGAAAGTCCTTTTTCACCATTTTGTGGGACCTGCACCCACCTTTCTTCCTTTCTTTCTTCTTTTCTTTCTTTCACTCTTTTTTTTGGAGGCAATGGGATTAAGTGACTCAACCAGGGTCACACAGCTAGGAAGCATGTGAGACTGGATTTGAACTCAGGTCCTCCTGACTTCAGAACCAGTGTTCTATCTATTGTACCACCTAGCTGTCCCAAACTCCCCATTTTTTAAAACATATAAAACCCTTCACAATCTGCTCTGTTACCTTTCTAGACTCATTTCATCATATTTCCCCCTTCACACTCTATGCTCCATCCAAAATGCTCTGTTCTCATTACTTGACATCTCATTTCCCCTCCCTCTGTGCCTTTGTACAGATTGTCTCATTTCTGTAATGCTCTTCCTTTCCTTTTACCTTAGCACCAATTCTTGGAATACTCAACTGTCTTCTTACTTATGGGGCTTAAGTGCCATATAATTCAAGAGATCTTCCCTGATTATTCAGTTTTTAATACTCTACCCCACACTACCCCCAAAACTCTTTGTAATTTATTTGTATATATCTTGTATTTACTTGTCTGTGAACATGTTCCCCTCCTGACGAAAATGAGTAAGATGTCAACTACTTGAGGATAAACACTTTCTCACTTTCAAATTTGTATCCTTGTTGTCTGGTTCAGTGTCTAACAAATAGTAGGCACTTAATAAGTGTTTATTGATTGGTTTGATGTTCTACAGGGTAATTCCACATGGTCATGTGTTGGGCTTATTCAAAGTATGGTATTATGACATTCTAATAGTGAAGTTTCATCCTAAAAGTTAATAGGTTTGGCCATTGTTCATTTCACCTGCTTCCTATATTGTAATGTGCAGTTGGTTCTGGGTTATTCCAAAATTCAGTCATCTTCAATGGTATCAGAGCTTCTAATTTAGAAAACTGTTTTAGTTGTTGCATGTTTTTTAAAATTTCTTTATTAAATAGCATCTAAAAAAATGTAATGGGACCACCTGGAGGATCCTGTGTGTAACAGTTCTTTTCTTTTTGTAATCTGTAAAAGATTAAATTTTCAGTAGATAAATTTAGTTCCACATTTATTCAAAGAGTCAAAGATACCAGGATGAGTAAATTCTGGTTTCCTTTAATTTCTCTCTTAACAATCAAACATTTAGGGACTTGGATTGCATTTGGATATATTTTGGCACCAAAATAGTTTGTTAAAAAGGAATAATTTTTTATCTCTGCCATTTCAACTCTATGTCAAAAAGCCAATCAATTCTGTCAGGAACCAGGAAGGTGCTTAAGAAATGGGAAACATCTCTGCTGGCAGGTTCACTATTCATTTCTGACATTTGGCTGGTACAATATTGAGTCCTTTAATTTATGAAAGGTGGTCATCTGAAAATAAAAGCCATACATCCTCATGAATTGAACCAGTTTCAGCACATTTCTTTATGGCTAGTTTGCTCAAGATTTTCTGTTTTTAATAAAACATTGAACCTTAATGTTTTAAATAAGTTTTGTAATTGACAGAAAGCTCATTTGACCAGAGTCATTCACTTTTAATGTATGTGTAAATGAGATAGGAACATCTTACATTCATGATGAAATGACTATTTTGTTTTGTCTTCACACTTTAATTGTCTGTAGCATAATTGAAATATTTTCTGGCTATAATAGAGAACTGGAATATAATTCTTACCCCTTTTTTGCCAGAAGAGATTCTGCCCATCACTCCTCCTGCTTTGGTAACAACTGGGTCAACCATGCTATTCTTTCAGCTTCATTAAGACACCTCAAACCAAGCAAAATTTCACACATTAGCTTGACTTTTTTGTCATTGATTGTTTCCTAGCTATAATCCAATTCTAGAACTGAAAAAATAGAAGAAGAAAAAAAAGTGAAAAAATTTTTATCTTTTATACTATTGAACATCTATAGACTTCAGGAAAGTTGTGATCTTAATGGGAAGTTAAAGCATGTGATCTGGCTGGTCCTATTGGGCCAAAAGGTCTCTGAGGATGGATCTAACAATGGATTATATGTCATCTGGGGGTAGGCTTAGCTAAGTTCAAAGAGGTTCATCAGCAGATTGGTCATAGGTGATGAATATTTTGGCTGCAGCAATTCTTAAAGGTTGCCACCTAAGTCATAACAGGGTTATATTCAGTGTCAATAGAGTGAAGGCCTATAATGAAGCAATCCTTGCTCTTTTAAGTATGTATTCTTTTGTCATCAACAATATATAATAGTGACATTTTTATTGATTCTACCCATGCATAAGTCCTCTATGTGAGTACACAAAGCATTTTTGAGATTCATATTAACTCTTTCAGGAAGAAGCATATTGTTTTTGCAATGATGTTATGATTTAATAAAAGATTTCAAGTGCACATAACTTTTAGTCACCATATCCTTGTGACACATAAGAATTAATATGACTGGTAGAACTGCTTGTGCTCTTGCTTTTGCATCTTTTAAGATGCTTTACATCTTGAATATGCTTGTTTTAGAAAATGTCTAAAGACAAAAAACAAAAATAACCTATTTACTGGGTATTAGCATATGCATTCTCAAATGACCCTTTCTATACCATCTCATGCTACCTACTGGAGATTCTGGACAATCAGCAAGCAGTCCTAAATCGATAGAATCATTTGTATCTGGCTCAACACTCCATGTCTGCTCCTTTCTCCTCCCATCTCAATTATGTGAGTGGGAAAAGAATGTGTATATACCATTCCACTCTTCCACTCTTCCCATTTTTATCTGTGTTTATTTTCCAGGGTCCAAAAAAACGGCCAAATTTAATAAGTTAACATTGAATAAGGAGAAATGGAAAGCTCCATAATGAAAACTTAGTATTCAACTGTATTAACACAGGATAAAGCAGTCATGACTAGACAGCAATTCGTGTGCAAAAGATCTGAGAGTTTTAATGAATTACAAATTTAATAAGAGTGAATACCACAATTTGAAAGTCAAGAAAGCAATCTTAGGCTATGTTAAGATTAAGAGACACAGGAAGATACAAGATGCCTGAGTGGGTGGTCATGGCTAAAAGCCTTTTATCACAATAAAACACCAACAAGTGTGAAAAATAAAAATTTGCAATAATAATACAAAGAAGGGAATAAAAATAATATTCATAGGGAAAAATCATCTCTGTGATAATGGAAAGAATGATTGAGAAAATGAGTAAACAAAAGAAATTACTTGGATATAATTAACAAATATATGGGATAAAAGTAAGTTAGGAAAAGTGATTACAAGGAAAACAATAAATTAACAACAAAGAAAATATGAAGTGTCTATAGGAATTTTCTGAGTGGTTATTAAGTTACAAAAGGAGAACTGAAAGATCTATCATCAACTTTAAAAATCAATATAAAATCAAAGAAAAATAATATGACAAAACTAATATGAGATTCAACAATTTGTAACAGTTGACTGTTCACAAAACTGTTCAATAAAAAGGTTATTAAATAGTTTAGTAAAATGTTGCAATCTCTGACAAAGAGAATGGGCCAGAGGGAAGACAAATGAAAAACATAATAAAAATGTGCCTTGAATATTTGAGAAACCTTAAAACTAAATGCATAGAGGAAAATTTAAACCAAAGACTAAACTCATTAAGGAAAAAAGCTTGGTGAAGAAATACGATTTTTAAAGGAAAAATATAAAGAAATATAGGATCAGAAAAAATATTTTTCTAGAAATAATAGAAAAACATTTCCTGTATTATTCCATTCTGTACAACTTGTTAGAATACATAGAATACTATTATAGAGGAGTCACAAATGTAACTCCCCCACAAATATCATTGGGAATTTGAAGAACTTTAATGACAAAGAGAAATTTACAAGTAACTAAAAAGAAACAAGTCATACATCATAGAATCATAAATATAAAGGTCTAGCAGACACCAGAGGTCATCTAATTTAATTCTGTCATTTTAGATGAGAAAAATTGAGCCCAAGGGTGCTTAAATGACTTGGTCAAGCTAATGAATGTCAAAAGTGGAATTTGAATCCAGTTCATCTGATAACAGATCCTGAACTCTCTCCACTGTACTGCACAGCTTTTCTTTTAAAAAGTTCCAATTCTGATCATTCAAAACTTTTCACTAATGACAAGAAAATTTGGGGCAGTCTAAAATGTAACATGATGAAAAGCAAAGAAATTGATTTTACCCTCAAATTAGCTAATTCAACTAAGTTGTGCAGATTCTATCATGAGAATATATGGTTTTAAAAATGCATTGAATGAACTCCCTAGTTTTCTTTTAAAAGATTTTTTTAATCTTCTCTAGACAGGGAAACTGACAAACCAAATACAAAGCAGATCCTTAAAATGGTAAAGAAGACATTAAAGCAAAGAATTGTAAAATGATTCCTTGTACTGCTTTACATAGTATACAGAGGTGTTCAAAAAGTCTTTTTAAAAAGGAATATTGTATTTAAGCTCCACATTGAAAGAGGTTATTGATGGGAAATATCCATGAAAGGAGTACAAAGAAGTTTGCCTTGAAATGGTATGAATGGGAAGAGAGAAGAGAGCATTGTTATATTATACTTTGAACCTAATTTGAAGAAGAAGCAGCCAGTGTAGACATAGGGATAAGGATCTAAGCAGGTAATTAATAAACTGGATTCTTATTTGTAATTAGGACATATATAGGAAACTTATAAAATTATTTTACCATTGAAAATTGATTCCTAAGATGTTTGAGAGTTTCAGGGGGAAAGTAGGTGATTATATTTGGAGAGACTTTGATTGTCTTGAGAAAAACAAAATAATCAATACCATAACTTGTACTGAGAAGAACAATAGTTCTCACAATAGTGACTAGATATAATAGAGGGAAAACTGAACTTAATTTCAACATCAAATGTAAATGAATTTACCTCACCCACAAAAAGAAGAGAATTGTAACAGGAAAAGATTTACAGATGAATTACCCTTTCTCAAAGCATTTAAAGCTGGCTGTCCACTTAGTATCAAACTATAATCATGGAGACATACCAATTAGAACTCATGAACTATAATGCTAGGAAAAAACTCCTTGGGGGTACCTCTAAACTTTGAGGGGACAAGTAGTAGTCTTACTCTGGAGCTTCAGTCTGCCACAGTGTCATTGGAGTTTGGTAGAGTGATTCTATAACATACATTATACATATACATAAATAAACAGAATGTTTGATTGAATAATCCAATGGAAAAAAATCCTGGTTTTGATTGATTTATGAAGAGAATTTAATAGGAATCATATAGAACATGTTTCTTGTATACTCAGAGTACTTTCACAAAAACTGTTCGTGTACTTGAGCAAAAACAATGCATGAAAATGCAGGAAGTCAGAAAACTTAAATGCATCCTGTTCAGAAAAATTATGTAATAAGCATAATCAATATAGGAAGTGTGACTGATACTAGTAATACAAAAATAACAAATGGAATATTTGAAAGAAGACTGCAGCAACATATTGAAAAAGCACTTATTATGATCAAATTGGATCCATACAAAGAAGTTAAGGATAGTTTAACATTAGGAAAACAATCATCATAGTTCATGAATTTTTCAATAAATATGTAATATCACCAGTGGAGTACTCCATCCAATGATGCAGATCATAAAACACTCATACCTATTTTTCCTCCCATAATAAGAAAAATTAATAACAAAGCAATAAAATTGCAGGAGTACATTAATAAATTCAGAAAAGCTCTTTGGTAAACATTTATTTTAAATACTCATCTATATTAAAATACTAAAAAGCATAGAAATGGAAAATTTCAATAATTTGATTTTTTATATTTATCTAAATCAAAGAACCAATAATATTGTTAGTAATAAAGAAAATAATGTGGAAGATTTTCCAATATGACATGGTGTGAATCAAATATACCCACTGAATACTTATATGACTGATGCAAAGTGAAGTAAGCAAAACCAGGAGAACATTGTATGTGGTAACAGCAATATCGTAAAAATAATCAATTGTGAAAACTCTGACTACTCTGACCAAGACAATGATCCAACATAATTCCAAAAGAACCATAATTAAAAATGTTGTTCACCTCCAGAGAAAAAAATGATGAATTCTGAGTACAAATGAAAGCATGATTTTTTTTATTATTCTTGATTTTAAGTGGCTTTCTTGTAACATGGCTAATATGGAAATATGTTTTTCATGAATTCACATACATAGTTGATACCACAATTTTTTTTTCTCGGTGATGGGAGAGAAGGAAAGAATTTTGGACTCAGAATTTTAAGATATGAATGTTAAGTTTTTAGAAATATAATTAGTCAATATTTAATGAAATAAAAATATAAAAAGAATAAAGACAAAAGGTCTGCCCACTGATCTAGTATTTTATATATACTAGAAGTTCTACTTATAGCATTTAAATAAAAATAAATTAAGGGAATATGAATTGTAAGTAAAATGAATCAACAAAAATATGTCATTCTGATAGTTTCAATAAAGTAGCAGGATAAAAGTGATTTCACACACAACATCATTATTCATATACCCACATATTTTTTAATCCTAGTAAATACAGATACAAAGAGAAATACTATTCCAAAATAATGGCCAATTACATTAAAATCTGAACGTTAACTGACAAAGACATGAACAATATTGGTATTCAATGTTTATCCAAAGACCTCCTGATAAAATAAATTCAGCAACTATATGCAAATTAGTCTATAAATTTATCATTATGCCAGTGAAAATGTTAAGAAGATGCTTTATAAAATTAGACAAAAATAACAGCAAGATTCATATAGATAGCAAAAATGTGAGAAATATGGAAGGAGTATGTAAAATTGAAAGAAAAAGTAGAATATTACCACATTAGAAACTGTAAGTCAAGTCAACAAACACTTATTAAGTCCCTAGTCTTTGCAAGTTGGTCAAAACAATGCAAGATGTGCCAAAAGCTGTAATAGTTTAAAACTACACTAAGACTTTTGGGATTTCCTGTTTAGTGCTGAATAAAAATGTGGAAAAGTAAGTGAAACAAATTAGGAAATGCTTTAGAAGTAATGTATAACTTAGACTAGTATAAGTAAACACACAGAAAAAAAATACAAGGAAAAATATAAATTGTTAGAGAAGTCAATCTCCAAAACAGCCATTTGATGTAAAATGTGTTTGTACCAGCATCTTATGCCACAAACAACAAAAATTTCAGATACATAAATGGTCTAAATATATTCTAGGTACCCAATGATAGTGGAATATATTTAGAAATTATACCATATGAATGTAATGGGATATTATGACACCATGAATACTAATTAATGTGAAGAACTTAAAGAAATATGGGAAACCTTTTTTGTGAAATGATTCAGAATGAAGGAATTGGATGCATAAAAGGAATATTCATACTGACCACAACTTTGTAAATGAAGATATTATGTAACAACAAAAATCAGGTTAAATACAGTGATCAGTATATAAGTTTAAGTTCATGCATAGAGTATATAATCAGTTCTATGCACAATACATATACAATCATTTGTAAAAGCTTTTTATGTTGTTTTATTGAACAGTTTTAGGGGAATATCTTCCTTAAAATGTTTAATGTGGAGAAGAGAAGGCTTCAGGGGTCATTATAGCTATTTTCAAATATTTAAGGATGTCTTATGGAAGGAAGATTACATTTGATGTTCTGGTTCCTACAAGTCTGGCTTTTTAACAGTAAGTTGAAGGCTAGAGAGAGGCAGATTTTAGTTCATATTATTAAGGAAAAATTTCTTAATAATTGGATCCACAAATGGAATGGATTACTTCTGGAAGTATTTTCTGAAGCTATTTCCCTGAAGCAAAAGCTTTCAAGAATAAATTAGGTTGGGGAAGCTAGGTGACAGTAGAGAGAGCACAGGCCCTATAGTCAGGAGGACCTGAGTTCAAATTAGGCCTCAGATACTTGACACTTACTAGCTGTGTAACCCTGGGTGAATCTCTTTACCCTGATTGTATTGCCCACCCCCCCACCCCCTTAAAGAAAAAAGAATAAATTAGATTAACAATTGTTAAATAATAGTATTTAGTCATTATAAGAAGTGTGTTTGTTTGTTTTAAAACACTATAGCCAGTCACCTGGTGATGTATCTAAACTTAGCTGACTAAATACTATGGAAGGATCGGAATCTACATTGGTAGAGACAGATTCTTAATACAAATGAAATCCTGAATCCTTTTTGGTATTAAAGCAAATACTTTCAGTTTCTAGTCTTGCAACCAAATAGTCATCTTCTGTTTTTGATTGCAAATGCCATCTGTTTGGCTCTCTTATGGATTAAATTGCTTTTTATAAGTTAGTTTTTTAAATAAAAGTTAGTTTTTAATAAGTTTTTTACAAGTTAGTTAAGGAATCTTTTATAGCAATATTTCTATTGGAAATATTATTCAGAGATTCGAACAAATTATTTATAAGCAAACTTTACAAGTACCATCTACTTAATTGGAGACTTCCTGTGCACTTTCATAGACAGTATTTGCTGATAATTTTGAAATTTTTTAAAATTATATTCTTTCCATTTGAGGAAAGGGGAAGAGGTTATCATTTGCTAATCAAGGGAAATTAAGTTCACTTGCTGGAATTCTTCATATAGTATTAAATTCTTGTGAAAAACCTATTTAGTAGATAACTAGGAGGTATTTACATAAAAAGAGACAACTGTGTGTGATGGAAAGTGAATGGAAGACCCTATGAGAAGAAAGTCAGCAAACCTTTAGGGAATTATCCATTCCAAATAATGCAAGGAAAGTTCATTCTTAAAATAAAATAAAGACAAAAAGCAAGCAGATGACCCCTGTAAAATATGACAGTGAACAGAACAGGAACCCTAGGAAGGGAACAGACAGGACTAAGGATAAGTACTTGACTGGTGATTAAGGTAATTTCATATTCCACTTGTCTTGCTTTAAAATATACATTGAATAGTTTCTTATCTATTAGGAAGACCTCCAGAAGACAAATCTAAAAATAAAGATCTCACATGCCTTTTCTTTTTTTGATGTGACTGTCTGGCTTCTTAGCATTCTTAGTGGCTGCTCATCTGTTTCCTTCACATAATCATTCTGACAAACTATCATGTACCAAAAGTTAATTCTCTTTTCTCTTCTTAGTTTCTCTTTTGTTTTTAAAATCTTTTTTGTCCCAAATTAGAGTTTGAAATTCTAAGAAAATTACCTGTCACTGTAGCTCAGAGCTTTTATAAATACATGGTGCACAGTAACAGTACAGAACAGCCAGTACTAGGCACAGCAAATCCTCTCAGCAAACCATTCTGTATTCCCATTCCTTTCTGAAAAAATCTACATAAATATAGTGTCTGGTAAGGAAATGCTGAGACATAGGAAACTATGGTGAAGAATAATTAATTCTGTGAAATGCATTGTATTCTCACTTCAGTTTCCCTCTTTTCTTATTCCCGTTTCCTCACTGTCCATCTCATTTCACCTTCCTATTCATCTTATTTTCTTCCTTACTTCTCTGGTGTTCTCTTTCATTTTTACTTTATTATTCTGTTTCCTTTATTCCCTCTCTTCTATTTTTCAGTTTTTAAAAGAAAGCTAGTTTTTCCCCCAATTCAAAAATATGTTTCTTATCTTCCCTTCATTTTCTTCTTTTATTCTTGTTCACATATTTTTTTCTTTTTGATATTTGCTAGCCTTTGTTAAACTACCCATATCCTTTTGTCTCTCTCTTCCCATTATTTTATTTTCCAACATCCTGCTCTTCTCTCAGGTCACCTATCCTTTTGCCAGGCCTTACTGTCTTTGGAAATTGGACTTTGCAGAACCCTCTCCCTCCCTCTTCATTTTTCCTTCCCATCACCTTACTAATCACTTTTACTCTCAATTCCTTGTATTCTCTCACTCTGCTACTTTCTCTCAACCTGCTGCTTTTTCCCTTGCTTTTCGAATTCCTTATTATCTCTTCTTGTCTGACCCTTATCCCAGGTATTTTCTTTTATTCATGTCCTCACCCCTTTGTATACCATTTCCCACTCTTGATCAGAATAACAACTTCTTCTCTTTTAAGGTCTTCAATACTCTAGGCTTTCTCTGTTTTATTCTGCAGACCTCAGTGTTTGAATAGCTAAATACTCTTTTATTTCCTTTTCTTTGTCCTCTCTAACTAGGGGTTGGCAAGGAAGGGCTAAGTTACATTCTGGTCAAAGTCTCATCCCCTAAAGATAACAGCTAGACCTAATAGCAAATACATAGCATAGCAACAAATAACTAGGTAATAATAAATTCAAGCACAGGCCATTTTGTTTTCTTTGCCTACTTCAATGTTTTCTCTTCCACTATTTATAAAAATCACCAACTTGGATTCTCCATTTATGTCTGTTAGTGCTCTCTCCCTCCTCAAATTACTCAGTGCTTTCTTTACTGAATTCATTCGCTTATTTATTTGTCTATGTAAAATGTCAACTTTTTGAGGGTAGAGACTTTTTTCCTTAGTCCCCTTAGCATCTATCAAAATTCCTTTCATGCAATATGGCAGCTTCAGCTGAGTTGAATTGGAATGAATTAAGTCATAGATTGTTAATAGTAGAAGGGACCTTTCCAATCATTAAGGTCAACTGCCTCATGTTACATATGATGAAACTGATATCAGGAAGGAATAAGTCATTTGCTCAAGGTTACATAGCTAGTGGGTGGCAAAAATAGTCATTCTGTAAATAAGCATTGAGTAAGCGCCAGATCCTCTAACTCTTGATCCACACTCTATAATCCAGTGCACTCTCCTTGCCATCTTGTCACCACTGCTTCCCCTACTTTCTATGTATCATGGTTCCATCACTACCCTCCATTATACATGTTTTTCCCTTCTTCATTTCCTAGAAAATAATTGATTGGCATCACCACAAACAATGTGTTATAAAGAAATTGTGTCAAATTAAAACTTTTATGATTCCGTTTCATACACTCAGTGTTTCTGAATTGTATCCAGCTATTTGATCAATCAACTGTCACTATGTCTTTATTAAGAACTAAATAATATGGGCCTGATGATGCCACTTTTAGGTAGATCTATGATTGCTTAACAATCACAATGGACAACTATTGACCAATGATTCAGTGTCACCTGGCAAGAAGGTAGAAATGGACAAAGCACACTCAAGAATTTTGAAGTTAACAAGTGTATTTTCACTTAGGGATTAATGAGGACATGTTTGAAAAAGTGATTTGGTGCTCACTTGTGGAAGATCTTGATTCCAAAGTTAAGGAGTTTAGACTCAGAGCCATACAATTTTAGAGTATAAAGGGAGGCTAAAGGTCATGTCCTACCACCAACAGGAACTTTCTCAATAGAAAAATTCTGACTTGTGGTTATCCCTCTTTTCTTTGAAAGTCAAATTATGAGGTGTTCACTATCTAATAGAACAAAACACCATCTCAATTTAAGACAGTCCTGATGGTTAGCAAATTATTTCTTTCATTTATCAAAATTCTACCTCTAAGTTTCATTGGTTCTACTCCTGCCTTCTATGATTACATAGCATGTCTAATACCATTTCCACATAACAGCCCTCCAAGCACTTGTAGAAGAGTGTCAATTTTCCTCTGTTCTTACTGTTCCAGGTTCATTTCCTTAAGCAAAGTCTCATGAGGTGATAGTTTCAAATGCCCTCATCATCTTGGTGTCCCTCCTCCAAATGTTCTTCACTTTGTCAATTTCCCCTTAAAATGTGGTGCCTAGAGCTGAACACCTCAGCTGTAATCTTACCAAGGGGCTATGGAACAGCCTCTTTGCTGTGAACACTGTCTTATTAATTCAGCCTAAGATTCTATTAACTTTCTTGGCAGTCACATCACACTGTTGGCTCATACTAAACTTAAGGGAAACTAAAATTCCCAAGTCCTTTCTCATGAAGTGCTGTTAAGCCAACTCTTTTCTTTAATCATACTTGTGAATTTGACTTTTTAAAGCCTAAGTGAAGAATTTTACATGTGTCCCTGTCATATTTTTTCTTGTTAGATTATTCCCATCTTCCCAACCCCATGGAAACTTTTAAAATTTTTATTGTGTCATTCAGCATGTTAGCTACCCCTTATAGCTTTGCGTCATCCACAAAATTTAATAAGCAGGCCTTATCTGTCATCATTGAAGTAATTTTAAAAAATGTTAGACAGGCCATTCTGATTGAGGGCATATTATAATTGAAGTGCTAGATTTGTAGTCAGAAGATATCCATTCAAATTCTGGATCTGCTATTTATAGCCTGTTTAACTTGGGCAAGTTCTCTCAAGGTCTCAATTTCCTCATCTGGAAAATGAGGAAACTGAGAATAAAAGAGTTTAATGGTCCCTATGATCCTATGATTTCTGGGGCCAAGCACAGAGTCCTGTAGCAATCAAATAAAGCTCTGACTCCTAATTGATTACAAACCATTAATCAGCACTTTTTGGTATGACTATTCAATCAGATACAGATTTCAGCAACCATATTGTTTTTTGGCTCATACTTCATCACCTTATCCACAGGGATATTACTGAAGACTCTGTCAAATATTTTTCTGAAATCTAAATATGCTGATTTCAACTGCATTTACCAATAGGGCACTAGCAATTTACCAGCTTAATGACAATGTCAAAAAAAGAAATGTCATTTCACATCTTTGAGTCTCCTTTTCCTCATCTATGAATTGGAAATATTAATACTTGAACTACTAAGGTTGCTCTAAGGATCAAAAAAGTCATTACATTTCTCCCAAAGTTCTACCATTCTTCCAAATTTTCCTATTTTTCAGAAGACATAGCCATCCTATCCACCCAAGTTGCTAACTTTAGAGTCATTCTCAACTCTTCTTTTGATTTTTATGCCCCCCCATATCTGATTGATGTTTAAGTATTTTCAATTCTACCTGAAGAATATATATCACATTATTCCCATTTTCTCCTTTTTTGTTGGTCAGGCCCTCATCATCTCTTGCTTCAATTATTGCAATGGTTTTCTAATTGATTTCCTATTTTCAGACTCCTATCCAACCCACTCTTCATTCAGATGTCAAATTAATTAATCCTAAAACACATTTCTGGCCATACCACTTCTCCACTATTTTTTCCAGTGGCTCCCTATATATTCCTAATATAAAATTCAATTTTGTATAGTCTAACATCGATTGTCCTCCACAATCTGCCCTCCCCACTTAGCTTTCCAGGTTATTCACCCTTCACCACCTGTTCATTCCAGTCAAACTGACTGGCTAACTACAATAGTCTCAATAGGGGTAGAGGTCACTAGAAGTTTGCAAGGTCACAAATATAGAGATGGAATAGATCTTATAAGTCAATTAGCCCATTCCTTCCCCATTTTACAGATAATAAAGGTAAATCCCACAGAGATGAAATGATTTGTCCAACATCACATACACATACATTTATATGTGTGCGTGTGTGTGTGTATATATATATATATGTACATATATGAAGGAAAGCTGAGATTTAACCTTAATACTCCAAACCCCAAAGTCTTTCCATGATAGTGGATCCCCTCAATGGTGCGCCTTATGTAGCTGTAGTGCCAGATGCCTATATAAGAGTCAGAGAGCTATGGCCCCATTCTTTAGAGAATTTCTATCATTAAAAAACAGACATACTAACATAAAAATCATGTTTTTTTTTTGCCAAATTCCCTAAGAAAAAATTGTAACTTTTTTAGTTATTTGAAACTTGTTTGTTTCTTTTAATTCCTTTTATTTTTCATAGGGACAGAAAAGTAAATAATCCTGAGGTGACTTTAAAAAAAAAGTAAGGAATAACCATATACCTAATTGCATAAGAGAGGTTGGTATAAACCAAAAGAAAAACAGGTAGCTGAATGAATATTTTCAACCTTCATTTTTCTCCTTTATGTTTTGTATGGAAACTTTCAAAAAAAATTTTCTTCAGACAGGTTCTTGTGTTCTCTGATCTTAGTCACATGGAGAACAGAAGGAAGAAATAGCTTGGCAGAATAATAATCTACAAAATAATTTTGGATCATTAAGAACAGATTATAGAGTCCAACCTACAAAAAGAGATGTAGAATGGGCCATTGTATGTCCTAGCATAGTGTAATAATTATGCCTCATAGTCATATGGCACTTTTATGGTTTTCCAAGAACTATTTCATTCCATCCCCATATGAGTCCTGTACAATAGCCAAGGCACACATATTGTTATCCCAATTTTACATATGAGAAACTGAGTTTCACAGAAGTCGTCAATTGTTCTCATGTCATCACATGCTATAATGCTTACAAATCATCAAGAAAAGTATAAATTTTGTTCAGTCCTTTAATAAAGTAAGGAAGTATTAATATATTTGGGGAAGATTTTCATCAAAAATTTACTTTAGTGCTGAATTACTGTGGGGGCAAGCATAAGAGCAAAATCCTCCTGTGATAGTTACTATAATTTAAAATGTTAAGGTTATAATCGGGGAAATAGTTATTCTGATTTTAAAAATGAAACAATTCCAAGTTAGTCTTCACTTGTGACACTGTTTCTTATCCCACTTTGAGGTTCTGGATTGGATATCTCCTTGAATGTTGCCTTCTTTAAGTCTATAGACAGTCTGTCACTCATAATTAGTTATCCATTCAGGTAAAGCTACATCTTAATTACCAACAGGTGAAGTTCTACTTGAACCACCAACATAGTGGTTGCTCTGGAACATGTGTTAGCTAGCCTTTCCCTAATATCTGGAAGGTCCCTAATGATAACCAGAGGACCCTTACCCTGCAAATATATATATAGTCCTTCCGTCCTTGCCTGGAGCAGCAACCAAGCCCATGGGGTAAGGGGGTGAGAGTGGGAAGCAAGTTGGATGAATTACCTCTAGCCAGGTCCAAAATCAAACTAGGAGATGAAAGGGAATGCTGCTCAAAATAATAAATTTGAAATCTACTATCTCTCCCTAGTGAAAAAGCTCTAATTCTACCTCTCAGTTCCTTGCCCAGTGCATTCATAGACTGAGTTTTAGCATGTAGTGATTGCATTGTTTATTATGCATACAATGACTTAGAAGGAACTGAATGCTTCTGTATGGAAGCATTTGCCTACAAACATCCCATAGTGTTCCTTCCAGTCACCCTTATTGAACTTTGGGCAGCGTTGTGAGGGGGTGTTACCTGACTGCATACCTTCTACTCCTGGGAAAGCAATAGGGTCAAGGGTATCTTACTGCCTGTCTCAGGGTCACAGATTAAGAACAATGGAAAATGAGGAAGACTCCATTGTCTTCAGCTCTCCCTCCGACAGGAGTCATGCTGGGAGTTGAAAACTGTGTCTCTGATCCTCACCGCCTTAGGCAGCCTGACTGCTCCCAGGTTTCCCTCGTGTCATTTATACTACCGGCTTCAATCTAAGCTTCCAACCCTTCCATCTCAGAGGAAGCACTTGTCTTCAAATTAGAAAAAGAAGATTGTGAAAGGAACAGAGGCAAAAAAAAGAAGTGGACAAAGGAATGATATCACCACCATTTTACCCCTTTCCTTGGCCTAGAGCCCCAGAGCATACACTGACCTTGAAATAGTGAGGGCAACCTCACTTAAGTGATATATCTCCCAAATCCTGCTTCATCTACTTACTACTGTGGTATATGTCCTGTGCCCTAGGGTGTCCCTAAAGATTAAAAAGGCAAAACAGAAACACTGGACAATGGCAACATTTGAATGGAAGAATCATAGAATTTTAGAACTAGAAGAAACTTTGGAAGTCAAACATTGGGCACAGAGAGATGGAGTCACTTGTCCAAGATTGGAGAAACAGTAAGCAGAGTTGGAACTAAAATACAGGCTGACTAATATCCTCATGTTCTTTCTATTAATTTTTCATCTGATATCAATTAGATTTTCTTTTTTCTTTGAGATTAGCTCATATGATGGTTCTCCACCTTCTCTCTATTCCTTCTTTTGCTATTGGTCTCCTTTAGGCAACTTGTGATTTCTTAACTATGCTTTAGTGAACTGGATGAAAAGTCTGGGAGAACAGACCCTTCAAGTCATTTTGATCATGTGACTCACCACAGACCCATGAATGAACCACTTATATTTTATATTATAGCTGAAAGAACTGATAAATAGAAATATTAATAGAATGATTTTACATATATGTGTATATTTATATACATATGTATATATGTATGTATAAATATATGTGTATTTTTACTTATATATACACAATGCGTATGTGTGTATGTCTAATGGTAGCCATTTCTAGGGGAGGGGGAGGGAAGAAAAAAGGGGAAAAAAGAAAATTAAATGATAACTTTATTATATATTTAGAAGGAATAACAAGTTGTACATAATAGACTTGAAGTTTCATGTACAATCATCTTTTTTTCTATTCTACTATGTTATGGAAATGCTTGGTTTATTTCTTAACTTCAGAATAAAATAAATAAAAGAAAAAAAATATACACTTTCCTGCTTACTTCCTGGGGATGTTGTAGGGACTGATAAGCTGACATAACCCAAAGAGAAAAAAAGTAACTTATTTTTAGCTACTTGGGAATTGCTTATATCTTTTGATTAATTTTCTTCTCTGTGGGAACAGAAATGTGGATAATTCTGAGGTTGCTTAAACAAAAGAAGTAGAGAGTTACCATGTATACATTAGATAAGAGAGGTTGGTATAAACCAAAAGAAAACCAGGTAGCTGGATGAATATATTCAGCCTCTTTGAGAACATACATGTAGCTCTAAGCAGAAAGAGGAACCTTTCAAACTTTGATTCAGAATGGGAAAATACATCATTGTCCTCAACTTTACATCAGTAAAAGACCACAAAGTTTAGCTTGCAGGTTGGCCCTGAAGGAGTTTAATCAAGGAGTTGAACATTTATTTGCCAACCAAAAAACAAAAAGCCCCCTCCCCTGAGCAATAGTAGCCTTATTCAATGAATATTTATCAAATGCTATGTCTCCCTTGCTAACATCCCCCTGCACTATTCTTGTCATCCTTTGAATCATAAATAAGATTCTCCAGAGTGTTTCAAGGCATAGCAAATCAAACATAACATGACTTCAAGAGCAAGAAATTCCCCATTTATTCTTCTACCAATCTTGTAAGCAGAAGGAATTTTTTGACAGTTAAACACTAAATTGTTCCACTCCAACGTGAATTCTTCTTTCCTTTAGAAGCAACTATAAAAAAAAAACCCAAACCCAAGAGGACCAAAGGACTATACTGGACATTCCCACATGCCCTCCACCAAAGATGAGGGAAGTATGACATGTTCAGCTTAAGCAAGCAATATATATATATGTAGGTATGTGTGTGCATCCCTATAGATAGGTCTATAGATGAATGTGGAGACCCCTGAACCAGTCAGAGGTAGGGTAAATCTTTCTGAGAGAAAATGGTCTTTTTTTTTTAATTAAGCAATCAGGGTTAAGTAACTTGCTCAAGGTTACATGGCCAGTTATTTCTGGGTGTGGTGCTAAGTGTCTGAGCCCAGGATTCGATCTCCAGGTCGTTCTGACACTGGAGCCGGTGCTCTTACTCACTGTGCTACCTGGCCACCCCCAAGAAAATGGTCTTTAGAGTAAGTGAAAAGACATTAAATTTAAAATCAGGTTCCTGGGTAGGAATCTAAGCACTATATTTCCATTCATCTTCTATCATTCAAAGACTGCTTGGTTTAGAATCAGAGGACCTGTTTTTGAATCCTTTCTCCATCACTTCTGTGAGGCTGGTAGAGTCACTTACCCTCTCTGTATTTATTTTCTCAAATGAGAGAGTAGACAAGATGTTATCCAAAGCTCTTCCAGCCCTCAATCTAAGAGTCTATGGACAATTTGATAGGCTATAAAGGCTCAGTCCTACCTGCCCCTTACAAGGAAGATAAAAGCTTGTTCCAGCTGATATAATTTGTCATTTGTCATCCACATTGAGGGTTCTAGGATAAAATTTTACAAAGGAGACCCTATGCAATCCACTGCTTCTAATGACTGTGCTGCCATGAATGCTGTCTTCTCTATTTTAATGGTTCTTCAAGACCACATAAACCTTCTAAGCATACTTTGTATTTACATGGGAATCATTTCAATGAAAGCCACAATAGCTTTCCCCACATTGGTTCACAAACTCAACCTTGTTCCTCAGTTTTATAGAGTACTGACATTTTTTGTTGCTTTCCATTTATGCAGTTTGCAAAGAGTGAAACCACATTCACCTGAAACATCTGATTAGGAAGTCTAATTAAGACTTTATAAGATTTGCAATTAAGGCTCTATATTTAACTTTGTGTGTGCACAAATCACTGCTAACTTTAATGCTTTGGTTTAATGTTGTGATCAAGGTCTATTACCTTTTCTTGCATTTTCAAATCTTAGCAATTGCTGAAACCCTTCACCAATAGCAGATATACAACTTGTACTCTTTTGATTTGCTTAATACCTTTTTTTGTGTATTGCTCCTCAAATATTCCCAAGTCTGTGTCTATCTGATGCCAAAGCAAACCCGCTGAAAAGTGAAGAATCAGCCAGTTAATTGTCAACCAAAAACTTTTTTGGGGGTAACAAATACATACAGTCAATCAAAACCAATTCCCACATTAGCCATATCCAAAAATGTATGTTTCACTTTGTAACTTGAATCCATCCCATCCTTGTCAGAGGGTGGGTAAAATGCATGGGTGTGCTGGAGCTAGCTGATACCATTTCATGAAAGCCGATTGTTAAATTTTCCAAAGCTGACAAACATTACAAATCAGGAGTTGAATTATTGTTTTGTTGATTGTTTAGTCATAAGAAAGTGAGTGGAAAATGTTAATAGTGCAGATTAAATTTAAAAGTGTATAATGTGTATATACACCTCTACCCCCCACCCCACCATGAAAGCTATTAGCACATCACTGGTAGCATGCTTTATCATTATTCCTCTGGCTTTGTGGTTGGTCATTGCATGAATCAGTCATAAAATTATATAAGACTTATAGAAATTTGTTTTTCTTTTCCCAATACAGTGGAAAGAGTAATGGATTTGTAGTCAGAGGACCTGTGTTTAAATTTTGGCTTAGACATTTTACAACCTGAGTGACTTTGGGACAGGCACTTAATCTCTCCAGGTTCTAATTACTTCATTTGTAAAATGAGGTTGTTAGACTAGATGACTTTTGAGATCCCTTTTGAAGTCAAAATCTATGATTTCAATTTTTTTTTCATCTAGACTAACTAAATAGTTGAGCTTTATGTAGCTATAGTCCAAGTTTATTTTGGGTGTATATATTTGGTCTCCCCAAATAGATCATAAATTTCTCTAGAGTAATGATATTGGCATAGCTCTTCCCCCATAGTACCTATACAGTATATAGTGAATACTCAAGGAGTATTGACTGAATGATTGAAAGAAGATAATAAGTGCATTTTAGATAATTAAAAATTTAGTAGATGAATGGTTTAGTTGAAAACAGTATGGAATGGTACAAAGTGTTCTGTTTAACACTTAACACTCATATTTAAGTCAAAGAATTTGGATTAAAATGCCAACTCTATTGTTTATTACTTCCATGACCACAGAAGAATTACAACCTCTCTGGGCTCAGTTTCTTCACCTTAAAATGAAAAGATTGAATTCACTCAGTAGTTCTTAACTTTTTTTTTTGTTTCATAGACCCCTTTGACAGTCTATGGTCATGTCCAATTCTTTGTGAAACCATGGACCATAGAACAGTAGACTTTTCTATCTTTCACTATATTTTGAAGTCTATCCAATTGTGCTCATGTTCATTGCTTCCATTTCACTATCATCTTCTGCCATACTCTTCCCCTTTTGTCTTAAAACTTTCCCAACATCAGGATCTTTTCCAGTGAGCCCCCTCTTCTCATTATGTGACCAAAGTAGATAAGTGTCAGCTTCAGTATTTGACCTTTCAGTAAATAGCCTGAATTAATTTCTTTAAGTATTGACTGATTTGACACCCTTGCTATCTAAAGGACTCTCAAAAGTCTTCATCCAGTACCACAATTTCAAAGTCAATTCTGCAGCACTCAGCTTTACTTAAGAGTTCAACTATCACAACCATATATTGCTACTGGAAAAGTTATGGCTTTAACTATATGGGCTTTTGTTTGGCAAGGTGATATCTCTGCTTTTTTGTTCACTCTCCAGTTCAATCATATTAAAATACCGTTATAAAAATATTTTAAAAAGTTTGCAGTCTTTGTATTAAGTGTCTTTAAATTTCAGATCTTGTTATCCAAGATGGAAAATGATATACAATTTTGAATACAACCAATTGGGGAATTTGTCTTGACTATGCATATCTGTTAAAAGTGTTTCATTTTTCTTTCCTTTTTCCCCCAGGTAATAAGGGAGAACTGGGAGGAACAGACTATAAGTGCTTATTAATCAAAGATATAAAATTTTAAAAATTAAAAAATAAATCATTATACACATCTTTAGAGTAAGAAGGACAAGGATGGATGCTTTTGAGTGCCGAAGGGAAATGAACACAGAAGTGGTTAAGGTTTATATTTTTTACATTAGAATTTGGCATTGATTATATGAATGAAAAAGAAAATTCAATTTGATTAAATGAGTTAAGATATGCAAAGTGCTTTCCAAAACTTAAAACACTCTATAAATGCTTATAAATATTAATATTATTATAATATTAGGGGAGGATATTAAGAAAATGACTAGGGGTTAGAGATGTATAGATGCCTTGGATTATATCAACCATGACTAAGGTCATAGGTATTTTTGTTAATAAACTAAGTAACAGATTTTGTGTTGTATCTACTGACTCTCCCCTACCCCAAGTCTACCAAGCTGTACAATAGATGAATAAAAATATTTAACAGGCAGTGTGTTAGTAAAAGACCATTTTTGTTTGTTTATTTTTTTTTATTAGCCAAGCATAGATTGGAGTATATTAAGTGAGGGTAATGAGGCAAGTGTTATTCTGTGGATCTGGAACAGGATTTCATTTTAACTCAATAGAAGACGTACAGCATCCAAATGGAAATGAATGTATGCTCTTAATTGTGGTAGAAATTATGACTAAGAAAGAACTGTGTTAGGGGAATCCTAGTAAAAACTCCATTTTGGCTTGGAACAAAGATGAAAGTTAATGTGGCAAAGATAAAAATTTTCTTTCAGACAAGCATATTTTTGGTGAAGATACCAAGTATTTCCTTTGACTACTGGTCTAATTTAAAAACCAAATTGACTTACTAGATTCAGTTCCATTACTGAGCTTGGTAATTCTCTAAGTTTTTGTCTTTTTTTTTTAAGTGAAAGCAGTGGTGTTTGAAATTAACAGTAATTAAATGCAAAAACAAGTTACAGTTAGGGGGGTTTTAAGGGAAAAAAAAGGCAAAGTTATTTCTGCTGTATAAATGTTAGCTTGTTCAAATTGCATGGATTATAGGATTGTGATGTTCATTGAAACTGACATTCAAAGAGACCTTACCCTGTGCTTATGTTCAGATTGGTTTGTTTAGATAGGAAACTAAGTAGGACCAGAGCTATGTGTTTATAACTGATATTAGCACAGTGCACTGAACAGTCAGAGGCTGTTCTGTCACATAGACTCCCTTAAAATTTTGGATTCTGGCTTAGGGCTAGGTACAATAGCATCCCAGAAGAGTGAGAAGGGTTCAGTAGCATAGGATAAAGGGTAGTAGAGAAATAGTCATGTGGGAGTTTAGGGTGTGGCATATAGATAAGGGAAATTAGAGGTAATTATTAATGGAACATCTAGATGGAAATATCCTACATGAAACTGATGGTGCAGGACTAAAGTTTAGGACAGAATTTATTCCAGGATATATAGCTATGGAAGTCATACTGTATAGCCAATATTTGAAACCATGGAAACATATTACCAAGGAATAGAAGAGAGCAAGAGAAGTCCTATGGCTAAACATTGGTAGATATCCAACCTAAGGAAACAGGAGGTAGGTGATGAATCAGTAAAATCTAATGAAGAAGGATCAGTCAGAAAGGTAATAGACTTTCTTTGATGCACTAAAACTTTATACACAAAAAAGTGCAGCAAAAACTTGGCAATTAACTGCCAATTGCCAGATAATTGGCTATTTGAGACTTCTAGGGGGCACAGTAAATGTAGAATTTAGAGTCAGGAAGACCGAGTTCAAATTCTGCCTAGGAGACTTACTACTTATATGCTCCTGAGAAATCACTAAACCTCTCTCAGCTTCAGTTTTCTCACCCATAAAACTGAGACAGTAATAGCACATACTTCATTGGGTTATTGGTGGGAACAAATAAGCTAATATGTAAAGTATTTTGTAAATTTTAAAGGTCTTTATAAATGTTAGATAAAACTGTTGTTTTAATCACCAATTATCTGGACTTAAATTATATACTTTGATGACTATCACTGATTAAATCAACTAAATAGCTTGATTCTCATATGGACAAATGAAATGGGAATGAGATCATTGCCAGTTTGACATTTTCATCTGACTATCTCATAGGCATCTTAAACTCAATATGTCCAGAACAGAATGAATTATCTTTCTTTACAAACCCCACCCCATCTTCCTTATCTTCCAAATTCATATCCACGATGTTTTTTTTAGTCTTTCAGACTGAGTCATTCTCAACTCTTCAATCTCATTGATCACCCCTAATCCAATCAGCTGCCAAATCTGGTTGAGACCACCTTCTCAATATATTTCACTTCCATCCCCCTTTCTCTAAAACTGTCATACTTCAGTTGCTCATGATTATCTCAAGTACAAACTCATCTGTTTGACATTTGAAGCCCTTCAAAGTATGCCTTCATTTTTATACCCACCCCCCACCAAGCAGATTATATGTTGTTTCTTCTCATTCTCTCCATAGTCATTAAACTACTTACTGTAACCCATAAATGTCACTCCATCTCTTGCCTCTGTCTTTAAGTAGTCTGTTCCCCCATATCTGCAATGCCATCCCTTTTCCCCTCTACTTTTTGGGACCCCTACTTTCAAGGCTCAGCTCAAGTGCCCCTATTTCAAGAGACTTTTCTTGATTCCTCCAGGAGAGTACCCTCCCAACTCATTTTGTATATGTGTTCTTATTTACTTATCTGTGAACATGTGAACTCCCCCAGGAAAATATAAGTTCCTTGAGGGAAGGAACCTGTTTCATTTTGTATTTGTATACCCTGTGCCTAACATTGTGCCCAGCATGTGGTAGATACACTTACTTAATCAACTGATATATTTCTGTAAGTGTGTAAATTACTGAATCTCATAGTTTATGAGCTAGCAGAATCAGGCTGATTAGGGCTTACTGACATGAAAAAAATATTTAAAATTCAAGGTTTTATCAGTTTAGACATATATTATGCAGCTTTTTTTTAAAAGCTAATGAAAAATATATTTCTGATCCTTACAAAAAGCATGAATTCATTTTCCTTGCGTTTTTAATGTTTCACTTTTGATTTGACATTAGCTCTGAAACTTTTTATGCTAGGAGAAGAGAAAATGTGCAATATCCAAGAATTTGAAAATAAGGTGCATAAGAGAATGCAATTGCTAAAGAACATAAGGTGACATAGATGGCCCCAAGCCAATTAAGACTCAAAAATATTTGCAGTTATGCTTTTCATTCTGCACAAGAGATAACATAATGTCCTTTACAGACCTTAAAGCAGTAGATAAATACTAGCTAATAATATATTGTTATATATTTATCTTCTTTTTAAAAGAATAATAGTGGTTCAAGGAAAAGAGGATGTTCTCATGTAATCATTGTTTAATTTTGGAACTTTATAATTCCATACAAGAATCTTTCCTATGATGTTCATCTATATAGTTTGGGATGCCCTTCACAATTACTGAAATGTTTCTGGTACATTATTACTTAGTAGACTTTGAGAAACTGAAAGAGATCCTTTCAACCTTACCTTCCTCACTATGAGATCATATAATATCAGTGTGTCATTATTTAAAGAACCACAGATATGTTTGGTTTCATGCAATTGATATGTTTTAGGAAAGCTATGTACAAATCAACATTTTATAAATCAACTCATATTTTACATGCAATTGGAGTTCCTGATATTGAGTTTTCCTAGGGAATCCTACACTTTAAAACTTATAATACAGTTTAAACTTTAAAGACTTCCTGTTCCTTTATTATCAAAATTAGAATAAAAAATCTAAAATTATTCAGACAAAAAAGTACCACCAGTATAGGACTTAAGAAGTTCCTGCAACACTCCTCTTTTCTAGACTGTAAGCAAGAATTCTATTTTTGCATTTGAGAAGGTTAAAATAATTTTCTCTTTTTTGTTTACATTGTTTTCAAGTTTTTAAATAAGTACTTAGACCTCACATTCTGTAATATTATCATTTGTTGATATCATGGAAAAATATTTTCTTGGAAAAGATAAAGAAGATTTTTTAAACTTACACGTGTTTCAAGAAAATCAATGCGATATCCTTGAATTGTAATTATCTTAATTCAGGACAAATTTTTCTGTATTTTGTTCATTTTAATTTGTACATTATTGAAACATCCCCAGTATAATGCTTTTTACCAAATATATGGAACTTTAAAACCACCTTTTAGGGCAGCCAGGTAGCACAGCAAGTAAGAGCACTGGCCCAGAGTCAGGATGACCTGGGATTGAATCCGGGCTCAGACACTTAGCACCCGCCCAGAAACACCTGCTCTTGTAACCTTGAGCAAGTTACTTAATCCTAATTGCTTAGGGGCAGCCAGGTGGTGCAGTGAGTAAGGCACCAGCCCCAGAGTCGGGATGACTTGGGATGAAATCTGGGCTCTGATACTTAGCACCACACCCAGAAATAACTGGCCATGTAACCTTGAACAAGTTACTTAACCCCAATTGCTTAAAAAAAACACCTTTTATTGACGATTTGTGATGTGAAATCTTAAGCAAATTATGAAAATTTCTTCTTATGTCACTATGTGTGACAGGAACTATGTTTTTCCTGTCTATTACTGAAACAATTTTTCTTTCTCTAACTCCTCCTTCCTTCATTCCTGCTGTTTACTCATTAAGGTTAGGAGTACAACCTTAATTGAACTTCATGACTCCCACTTTTAGCCTCAGGATAACAGAGTGAACTTGACTTTCTAATGGCCAAAAAAAATGTTTTGCCAATGATTTAGTCTGTTATATAAAGCAACTTCTGACCTGGGTAATGATGAGAAGCTGGAAGAAGTGTTCAGCTGTGGTGTAATGGAAAAAAGTATTGGATTTAGAATCAGAAGACTTGCCTTGAATCCCAGCTATGTGATCTTAGAAAAATGATCTAACTGCTTAGATTCTACTCGCCTCATCTGTAAAGTGATGATACTTGCTCTCACCATATTACATAGTGGTTGGAAAGACCAAATAAAATTTTAACTACAAAGTAGTACATTAAATGGCAGTTGTTACCAATTTCATCATCTCTAACATTATCATTGTCATAATCATCACTATCCTGCAGGTACTCACTTATGCATGTGGGTTTTATATGCTATGTCCTAATACATTTACCCAAACTGGAGAATTCTCTCTTTGTTAGCACATTGGAAAACTTTTATAAAGTATATTTTATTTATAGAGAGAGGGAATTCTCATAGTATAGTGGACAGAGTATTGGATTTAAAATCTGGAAGACTCAAGTTTCAATTCTGCCTTAGATACCTACTTGCTTTGTGACCCTAAGTAAGCCACTTAACCCTTCTGTATGTAAATTTACTCATCTGCAAAATTGGGGTTATAATAGCATAATCTTCATTCATTCAAAAAGCATTTATAAAGTTTTTGTTCCGTGAAATTCACTATACTAGGTGATTAGAATGAGAATCAAAGATAAATAAATCATGATCCCTGTCCTCAGGAAGCTGATAGTCCAACTGAGGTAAAAAGTATGTACTCAGGTCAACTTATAAACTAAAGCATGATGAGTACACAAGAGTGATGTAACCTATGGATGAAAGAAGTAATTAAGCATTTCTCTCCCATTGGTTTTGGCTGATTTTCCCTTTCCTTATCTTGATAATGCTGAAAATAGGATCCTTTCAAATTTGTGCTAAATAAATCAAGCACAACCTGTCAGCCCAGTAAAAGCAATGTTGCCAACTATGCTTTATTGAAGGTTGGCAGTATGAGCTAAAGAACGTTAGTTACAGCAACACTAGCAGAAATAGGGGTTATCAGGCTTAATTTGAAGCTCCCCTTGTTAAAGTTGCAAGAAATCATTTTTCCATCTATCCTTTCCTGGACATACCAATTTTTAACCCCACTTTGAGCTCATGTCATAATTCTCTATTTATTCTCTAATCTTTTGTAAGGAATTTTTTTTCTGATCTAAATTGGACAACTCAATAAAGCGATCAAAGTCCCCTCTTCTTTCTGCTATGATCCTCTAGTTTTCCTCTTTATTGCATCTTCCTTTATGTCTTTTCCAATTCTTTTTAATGGCTTTTTTCTTCTTTTTTATCAGTTGTAGATTAGTATGATGTTTGTGATTAAACTGGGCATTTGGGTTAGTAAGCACCAACTTTGGAGAAAAGAAAAGTAATAATCTGATCTTTCATTTTGCCATTCTCGGAAAGTATTTATGACTCATATGTGTCTATAAAATGAGTTGGTGAAGTAGATGGCTTCTTAGGTCCTTTACAGCTCTAAATTTATGATTCTATGATTTAAAAAGATAAACAATTATACATATGTCTAACTTGGTAAAAGTTGCACTGTCCAATAAATAGGCAGTCGTGTTGTGGTTTTGTGTTCCCAAGAAATTCCATTTTTTAAAAATCACTTTCAGAGATGGAATGACAGGGAAATGATGAAGCAGCAAGTTACCCTACCTAGAAATGCTTTCTGAATGTAACATGAGAATTTGGCCAGGCTGTTCTGCCATGGGTGTGAAGCCTCCTGCCCCCAAAGTGGCCAAGAGAATAGTCAAGATTTTCTCAATATTTTCCCAAATAACTGAATATTATTTTAAAATAATGTTTTAGAGTATGTCTGTTTTTACTTACCTATTGTCTCCCATATCTCAGTGACTGTGAAATATTCAAAGTTTGTAGAATAGTAGAGATGGACACAATATCAGGTTATGTACTTATACACTTATGCCCTCTAACACTCACCAAAGATAAAGAATGTGTTTATGATTTCATTAATGTAAGGAGGACCCAGAAGGGACTTCTCTGCAATGAAAGTCAGAAACTCAATAATTTCAGAGAATTACTTAAGAGTGGAAGTGTCAAACATGTAGCAACAACACTTCGGAGTTTAGCCAGAAGCAGATTAAAATGTAATTGGGAAATATTTAGAAAAATAAGCAAAAATACAGTAGAATTAGATAATGCTAACATATGGTTTTCTAAATAAATATGTGCCCTACATAGATCCCAGTGCACTGTTGAGTAGCCCCTGTTTCTATATGAGTTTGATACCACTGGCCTAGAGCACTGAGAAATTAAGTGACTTGCCCAGTCACACAGGTAGTTAATGTCTGAGGTAGGACACTGCCTCAGGTTCTGCCAGTATTGAGGCAGATTGTCTACTCATTGTTCCTCACTGTCTTTGTAATCACCAACACTAATCAAGCAGATATATATGAGCCCTAATTTTAAGTATCACCGGGGAAGGAGATTCTAAAATTTCCCATAGAAGAGGAGCTAAGTTATTCTATGCAGAGGGAATAGACAAATAGTGAGATGGTGGGGCAGATAAGAGAACGTGAGACTTGGGGTCAGGAAGACCTGAGTTACAATTCTGCTCAGACAATTACTAGCTCTCTGACTGTGTATAATCATTTTAACTTCTCTCTGTCTCAGTTTCCTTAACCATAAAATAGGGATAATAATAACAATACCTATGTTTGAAGGCTGTTGGGATGATCAAATGAAATAACATCTGTAATGTGTTTCTGCAAACCTTAAAACATTATATACGTGTTAGCTATTGTTATCATCATCTATTAATTCCATGGTAAAAGGAATGCATATTTCAGATTAACAACAGTCTGCCAATAATCTTTATTGATATTTCAGCATAGAACAAATTCTATTAAGCACTATAATCAGGTACAAAATCAATGGAATATATGCCCTTTCCCTTAGGGAACTTACAGTCTAATTGAGGAGATAAAATACACTCATACACATATGCACAACTCTGTAGATAATTTTGCAAAGCAACAAATGTATAAGAAAATATATAAAATTAATATACCAACTAAGTAATAATAATAGCTAACATTTATATAATGCTTTAAGATTTGCAAAGCACTTACAAACATCTCATTTGATCTTCACAATAGTCCTTGGAGGCAACTACTATTGTCCCCATTTTACAGAGGATGAAATTAAGGCAGGCAGAGGTAAAATGATTATCTCCAGAGTCACACAGCTAGTGTCTGAGCCTGGGTTTGAACTTAGCCCTTCTTGACTCTGCGTCCTGTGCTTTATCCATTCTTCCATTTAGCTCAAAAGTTGAGTAGAACAATAGGCAATCAGCAGGGGTCCATCACAAAGTTTCCTGAAGGAGAGAAAGTTTTGAACCAGGTATAAAGTGAGCTAATTCATATAGTAAGATAGAAGAAGAGAGGAAAGGTATTCAGCACAGAGGGAATGGTAAGCATCAAAGGTGAAAAAGTCATTCAGTTTTGGATTATTTTAATTAAAAGAACCAAGATGATTTTTTTAATTTATTTTTTTCTTTTTTGCTTTTTGGAGGGCAATTGGGGTTAAGCAACTTGCCCAAGGTGACACAGCTAGTAAGTGTTAAGTGTCTGAGGTCAGATTTGAACTCAGGTTCTCCTGACTCCAGGACCAGTGCTCTATTCACTAATGCTACCTAGCTGCCCCAACCAAGATGATTTTTACTGTGTTGCTTCCATTTCCTCTTCTTCCTCAAGCATAGGTCTGATGATGTCACAGCCTTACTCCTTTGTTCATCATTCAAAGCTTTTCATAATTTGCCTTCTTCACCCCAGACCACCCTTCTTGTGACTTACTCAACCCCAGATATGCTTCCTTGCCTCCTTGTTGTATCTTGTAAGAGACATTTCATCTCCCAACTTTGGGCATTTTCTCTGACTCTCTTCCATTCCTGGAATTCTCTCCCTTATCCCTGCTTCCTAGCTTCCCTGATTTCCTTCAGGGCCCAGCTAAGATTCCACCTTTTACAAGAAGCCTTTTCTGATTTTCCCTTAATCCTAATGGCTTTCTTCTGGTTATCTCCAATTTATACTGCGTATTTCTTATTTGTACACAGTTTATACGTTTTTTGTCTCGTTCGATTGTTAGCTACTTAAGAGCAAGGACTGTCCTTTGCCTTTCTTCGTATCCCCAGTCTTAGCACAATGTCTGACACGGAGTAAGCACTTAATAAATGCTTATTGACTGACTAGCCATGATTTCGTTGCTAATGAATTTATTTAATGGAATGGAGACTTCATAGTATTTTATTCTACCATACTAACTGAACCTGAAGTAATATTGTGCAGAACATTTTTGAAATGATTTGAAATAACAACATATTTCTTCATTCAACAGTTGTTATTTTTATAGAGCTTTAGGTGTGCAAGGTGCTTTTTTATATGTTATCTTATTTGATCCCCAACAGCCCTATAAGGTAGATGCTATTATTATCCCTATTTTTATAGGACACAGAGTGGTTAAGGTCCCATGGCTAGTATGTGGGGCAAGTTTGAATTCAGATCTTTCTGACTCCAAGTCCCATGTTCTATACACTGTGCTATCCTATAATTCATCTATTCCCACTTCCAAGTTACCTTAAGTCCTCTAGAGGAGGTTAATGTAAGCCCTTAATGTAATAGTACCCACATTTTACAGATGAATAAAATGAAGTTCAGATTAATTGGGATATTGCTCAAGGTTATATAGCACTAATAAGTTTTGCTGAAAGGAGTTGAACTCCAAGTCTAGTACTTTCTACTACACCATATTGCATTCAATAAATATTTATCATATACTTCTTAGATGAAAAGCACAAAGTACGGAAATACTTGTAATATAAAACATGGATAGAGATAATTTAACACTTTTCACAGTGTTTTATGCATAAAATATTTTGAAATAATTTATGTGGGAAATTCAGAACACTGAATTAGGAGTCTGCAGACCCGAGTCCTCATCTTGTTTCTTATAATATCAGAGCATTTTAGAGTTAGAAGGGACTTTAGCAGCCATCTAATGCAACCTTTACTCAAAAAAATGTATATTATAAAATAATCAAGTGGTTATCTAGTCTCTATTTAATGATTTCCAGTCATGGAAACCTCAATGTAGAGAGAGACAACCCATTCTATTTTTTGATAGCTCTTAAGTCTTATGAAGTTTTATTTTTTTCCTGTTATCAAACCTAAATCTGTTCCTGTGAAACTTCAACCAGACTTCTAGTAGTCTGACTTTCTGACTCCAAGTCCCATGTTCTATACACTGTGCTATCCTATAACTCATCTATTCCCACTTCCAGGTTACCTTAAGTCCTCTAGAGGAGGTTAATGTAAGCCTTTAATGTAATAGTACCCACATTTATTTATTATATTATTATTATATTTATTATATAATTATATATTATTATTTATTAATTAAATATTTATTATATTATTTATTCTTAGTCTAACAGACTAAGAATAATCCCTCTTGCACTGGGTAGCCCTTCAAATACTTGAACATAGCAAAGAACTATGAACTAAGAAAATGTCCTTCAAGGGCAAAATGACCAAACAAAATGTAGAACATAAATGTAATGAAATACTGTTGTGCCAAAAGAGATGACCTAAGGGATGGTTTTAGAGAAACCTGGGAAGACTTATATAAACTGATGCAAAGTGAAGTGAATAAATAGAACAATTTATTCAATGACATCAACATTGTGGAAAATGGACGATGTTAAAAGACTTAAGGACTCAACTCAGCCCCATAAACAACCCTGATTCCAGAGGATCAATGAGGAAGAATGCTACCCATGACCTAATAAGAAAGGTGATAGTATGCAGACGGAGGCATTCATTTTTGAACATGGCCAATGTGGAAATTTGTCTTACTCAACAATGTGTATTTGTTACAAAGGTTTTGGTTTTCTTTCTTTTCTTGATGAGGAGGAAGGAAGGAAAGAAAATAAATGCCTGTTGATTGAAAAGAATATAATTTAATTTAAAAATTCAAGTACTTTGACATAGATATCACGTTCCTTGAATCTTATTTTCCTCATACTAAATATCCCCTCATATGAGATGAACTTTTTAAGAATTTTAATTCTAGTTCACTTCCTTTCTATTCTATATACTTTCTTGCTTCCCAATGTCCTTCTTAAGCTATGACCCTTGCAACTCTAAATCACTATTTGACCAAAAGCAAATCACTTATATTCTCTGGTTCTTAGTTTTCTGATCTGTACATCAAGGAGGGGTCTACTAAATAATCCCTTATTCCCCTTAAAGCTCTAATACTTTAAAAACTTGCATTCTACTATTGTCTTTGATGTTGTAGCTTTCAACAAGTAGCTCTAATACCAAAGTTTGACACCAGAGGGCAGAGGTGCCTCTAACGCAGTCTTGGATAGTGATGAGTTCACAATTTGGTAAGTAAACTTGGTTCAAAACAGGCATTCACACCGTAGATCGAAATGCGAAGACAAGGGAGGAGTTATTCCTGACGAGATATTTTCTCTCTTATGATAGATGGACCCATAAACAAGAATCAGAAACCAGACTGATTGTGCATGGGATCTGGCCAGATGCCTCTATCTTTAGTAAAACGAATTCCTTTAATAGTTAACCCTGAATTTTTCTCATCAATTCCTAAGGCGGCCTTTTCCTGCCACCTGAGAGTTGCCTCAGGTTTACCACTAAACTATTAAGTGAGGAATAAAAAAAAGGTAGAAAAATGTCATGCTTGGTATTGTAGACCAAGTCTAAGAATTTCTATAGTTTTTCTTTATGTACTTTAAAAATTTACTCTAGACATTCTCTTTTGAAATTCCAAATTGCATTATGTGATGAGATTAAATGCTGCTCTAGAGAACTATAGATTATGTTAAAACTTTAGCTGGAATTCAGGGTTTTTTTTTCTTTTTTTGTACTATTCTGCTTGTCCTTTTCTCTCTAGATTATTCAGAGCCTTAGAGAGAAATAATATTCCTTTCTCAGTTTTTTTCCTTTTGCTTAAACCAGGCTCCTCTCTCCTCTTTAATATATATATATATATATATATATGTAGCAAGTTTGTGCTATTGAGTAATCTCCATGGGCTTTATCAGCATCCACTGGTTCCAGAATTCCTTTAGATTCAGAGAGGTGACATTGTAGGAAGTAGGGGCTCTTGCTATTATCTACTGAAAATGACACGGGGCTATAGAAGGTCTTTTGCTGTGACGTTGGGCCCAAAGAGTAAAGAAACTCAGTTCCCAGGGAGGCCTTTATTCTGTGTTAGAAAATCAAGTTCAGAAGCAGCTTTGGGAGGGATTGTTGTGGGAGAATTGACCATGAGGCAGGGCTGCTTGACAGAGGCATTTCAGGGAAACAAGTCCTGCCACAATCACTATGGGGCCCCACTTCTGTATCCTTATCCAACCAAAGGTTTTACTTCCCCCATTCAGTGGTTAGATTGTGGTAAGGGAGATATTGTTAAAGATATTTCATCTATCAAGACAAATCTCCAATCCTCTGGCTTGTAACCACAGAGGTAACACTGAAAACAGAACTTTAAGACTAGGGAGATATTGTAGGGTGTGATTTTCCCCTTTTTCTTGCCTTAGTAAGTCTCATAATTTTCGTAGTAGAAATGAAAACACATAAATTTATGTAGGAATAAGAAGTCTCCAATTTAAAAATGTAATAAAGTTTATTCCAAAGTCAGTTGCTTATAACTAATAATGAATTTTTCCATAGAGATTATATTATAAGCTGTGGTTAGGTCGCTAGTCTAGTCTTCTCTCCCCAGGGCTGGTTAATATACAACCACAGAATTTTATAATTAAAGGGGACATTAGCTACTTTCCAGTTGAACCCATAACTGAAAAGGAATCCCCCCTATATGATGATATTAAAGATAATAACATAGCCAGCATTTATATAGCACTTTAATGTTTGCAAAATGCTTTACAAATATTCTCATTTGATCTTGTGACATTTAAAAGGTATGAGAGACATAATTTCTGGGTAGTCACTTTATTAATAATGCTAGCATTTTGATAAAAGGAGTCAGTGCCACTCTCAAATGCCAAAGACCCTCATAGTGGTGGGCTCAAAGCTTATATGGCCTTGGAAAAGTGGGTATTCCAGAAGGTGGCAATCAACTCTGATTGGTTAACAAGTAATGAGAAAGAATAAATATCACAATGAGGAGTTAGACCTATTCTAATAAATTTTGATTATGTCATTTATTTCCAATTGCCCAGTCTTAGCCAATCTAATCAAAGAATTTATGCCTACCCATACCAGTGTAGAGCACAGTGGGTTTTCCCCACCTTATACTAAATTCCTTGTAAAGTTGGGTGTGGTCTGACCAAAATTGAGGAGAGTTAATTCATTCTCATCAATAATGTCTTTCAAGAGATTGAACAGAAATGAGGACTACAGAACAAGGGATGACTCTGGATCTCCCTAAATCATTGGTTATTAACAATCATTTCTTTCAGCCTTCACAAGACCCTGAATGGTAGGTGGCATTATTGTTGCCATTTTACAGATGAGGAAACTGAGTCACAAAGAGGTTAAATCACTTGACCATGGTCACACAGCTATTAAGTTTGTGAGGCCAGATTTGCATTCAGGTCTTTCTAATGCCAAATTCAATGTTCCATCTATTGTACCACTTACCTACCTTAATATACACAATCCTCTGTTTGAAGACCTCCAGAGATGAGTAACTCACTACTGACAGTCAGCAAATTCCATTGTTGATAACTTTGATAGATAGGATAAATTCTCTGATATCAAGTATGAATTTGCCACTTTACAACTTCCACCCTTGGTTCTGCCTACTGGGGACAGAGAAAATCTAATCCTGTTCCTCATGATGACCCTCACAATAACTGAAAACAATTGTCCAGTTTCTCCTAATCTTCCTTCTTCGAAGTAAACATCCCTAGTTCTGTCAAGTTATCCTCAAATGATGAATATGCAGGGCCTTACATCATCTGGATTGCTTTCTTCTGCTTACCAATGTCCTTCCTAAAATGTGGCATTCATAAATAAGCATGCTATTCCAGGTATAGTCTGAATACAACAGACCACAGAAACTATCCCTTCCTCATTCCTACCGTGTTTCCCCGATAATAAGACACTGTCTTATTAATTTTTTTGGACAGAAAAACACCAGAGGGCTTATTTTCAGGGGAGGGCTTATTTTAATGAACATTGACAGCAATGACATGTGACTCCTCTACAATTGCTTTCTTATACTCAACAGTATAGCTCTTCCTTTTTGTACTCATGTCTGGGGGTCAAAACAGACAGAATAATAAAATTATGACCATCAGTCCTTCTTTTCACTCCATCATGCCCCCTGAGTTCTTCTTTTTTCCTCCATCATGCCCTTTTTATCCTCCATCATGCACCCTCACTCCTGCTTACATACTGGGTTTTTATGTTGTCCTGCCTCAGCTCTCCTCTGCGGCACTGCTCTCAATGCACCAGCAAGCAAATCACTGGGGAAGAACAGGATGACAAGCTCACTACTGCAGCTCTGATTGGATGCAGCTCAGAGCACGGCGTGCGTTTCCCGGGGGTGGAGTGGGGGGAGACAGTGCATACAGAGGGTACCGTAATGTAGCATGTAGCGCAGGGGATCACCTTCACTACAGTAGCAATCTCAATAGGGCTTATTTTCGGGGGAGGGCTTATTTTAGAGGAATCTTACACAGTAAGGGGAGGGCTTATTTTCGGGATAGGTCTTATTATCGGGGAAACACAGTAGAAGGTGTGTTTCACCCAATGCAGCCCAAGATTGCATTGTTTTCTGGCCAACACATCACGCTAAAATGACTCATGTTGAGTATGCAATCTACTGAAATCTCTAGTTCTTTTTCAGACAAATTTTTGTCTAAACATCCCTTTCCCCATCTCCTCATGAAGTCGTTTGATTTTTTTTGTTTTGTTTTTTTTACTTTTTTTGCATCCCACTATAAGACTTTATGTTTATCTCCTTTAATTTCATTCCATTCGCTTCATCCCAGTCTGTGGAGATATTTTTGGATCTTGACTGTCCTCCAGTGTTTTAGCTACCCTTCCCAACTTTGTCATTTGACAATTGGATGAGCATGTCACCTATGACTTTAGACAAGCTATTAATAAAGAGTAGAAATAGCACAGGGCCAGCTACAGATCTCTGAGGTCACCCATTGGGAAATGGAATTCTACATTGACACTGAATCATGAACTGCTTCCTTAGAGTCCACTGTTTCAACCAACTCGGAACCATCAGTTTGTGTTATCTTCCAGTCCTAATAACTCCATCTTAATGTACCTGAAACATATTACTATACTAATAATAGTACAATGCTTCTTTTGGCAAAGTTGCTGAGAGGTTTACCTTGGCACACCCAGGAAAATTTTCTCCCCCTATTGCAGTGCAATTGAGAATGAACCCTCCCCACACTTATACCACCTGCTAGGCTTTCTTACACAGCAGATTAAACATTTATGAACATTTTTTCAAAATTTTCTTCTCTTCTTTCCTAATACTTCCACCTCCACTTTATTTTCATTCAATGCTCCCAAATTGCACCTGAGTCTACTAACTCTTCCCTGGATCCTTCTAGCTCTCCCCTTCCAGGGGACAGTATTGCCCATTTTGGGAACCTCTTCTTCATTCTACGATTCAACAGACATTAATTGAGTGCTTTCTGCATGTCAATGTTAGACACTGAGGTTCTAGAGAACGTGTAGTTTCAAATGGAAGAGTTGTGTGTGTTTGTGTTTCTGTGTTGGGTCCAGAGCATTCCAGGCACAGGCAAAAAGATGAGCAAAACAAATGGGGAGTAGCAATCAAAGTTGGTTTGTATGCTCCAGAAATGGAAAGTAATCTTTTTTATTTTTATTTTTTTTTTAGAGGGCAATTGGGTTTAAGTGACTTGCCCAAGGTCACACGGCTAGTTTTTGTGTTAAGTGTCCAAGACCAGATTTGAACTCAGGTCCTCCTAACTCCAGGGCCGGTGCTCTACTCACTGCCCCACCTAGCCACCCCGAAAGTAATCTATTTTGAATAGAGCATTGAACATCTCAAGAAGAATATTGCTTTGTACCCCTAGAGCAGTCGGGGTTTTGCTCTTCCAAGACCCCCAATTCCAGAGCAACTCCTCCCTTCCCCTCTCCTATTCTCTTTGTCTTTTGTTTGTTACTGTGGCCAAGTTATTTCACTCTTCTGGGCCTCAATCACTTACTCATAAAATCTTAATGAAAGTGATTGCTAAGGTCCCTGTGATTCCGTTCCATTGGTGGGCATGGAATGTGAAAACAGGGTAATCCAGAAGAGAACCAAGACAAAATGGGAGACAAATCTGAGGTGATGGGAATTTAGAGAAGAAGACATTTCCTGTGGCAACCTGACAACTCAGCCAAGTGATAAAGGGTATGCCTTATTTATAGATTGTCTCTTTTTGTGATGTGTATAATACAATTCTGCATCCCAAATGTATTGTAAGTGGAAACATGAACAACTTGTTGGCCAAATGTTTCCACCATCTTTTCTTTCTCCCTTTTAGTAGCAAGCTTCAGTTTGCAGGTGCTGAGGAAGAATATTATTTATGTCCCTGCATAGATGGTCTGTGGTAGCTATTGTTAATTGACATAGACTAGAATTGAAATAGGTTCACATTGGATAGTCCTGGTACCTCTTTCTGCAGGAATCTAGAGCTGCTGTTTCTATGTAGTTGCTAATGACATTCAGCCTGTCTTTGAAGGAACTCTAGATGTCCATGTAGCTTATTTTATTTGGGATTGTATTACTCACTGCACATGAAGAAGGGCCTTTTAAAAAAGGAAAACAATATAATCTTTGCCTTCTCCAAACCAGGCTTATGAGATTACTGTGACTAGCAGGTCTTACTTTTACCATGAGAAATTCAATTAAGAAATAAGAGGTACAAACACAAAGAGCTACAAATTCTAAAATAATAGCCTTATTTCCAAACCCAGGTAGATTCTTTTTATGTGCAAAATATCAGAACAAGTGTTGATCAGATCCTCCTAGTCCTTGTATAAATCTTCTTAGACACTGACACCTTTATTTGAAAGCAGAATCATCATCACAGAACATCAGTATGTACATCTTTCAGAGCAAAGCCAGCTTTATATTCCAGATATACCATAGAATCGAAGGCTAAAAATACATCTAATTATTTCATAGAATTTATAGAATTTTGTAGACCTTAGATTCCATATAATCTACATCTCTCCCCTCCCCATTTTACAAAAGAGGAAACAGATCTGAAAAGTTTGACAACCAAGGTCAGATAGTTAATAATAGGTCTTGGACCCATGACTCCTATTTCCCGAGCTAGTAATTTTTCCCCCAGTATACCATTTGTTTACTTCCTCTACTATTATATCAAAATGGACATTTTGATTGTCCTCATTAGACATTCTGATTAACCTGCAGTTTTTGAGCCAGATGCGATGATCTCAAAAATAAATGGCAAATTAGAATAAATTAAATTAGTTTTATTATTCCATTAAAAGATTCATTTGGTTTAGTCAGGTGGGAAAAAATCTAATAAAATTAGTAGTCCTATTAATTAAATACAGTAATATAATGAAGCTGAAAAAGTATTGTAAAAATCTAATTTGGCTATGGGGTTATGGGACATGGTAGCTTACTAAATGACTTGTCACTGAGATTTCATCTTATTTACAAAAGTTCATTTCAATGTCCTAACAAATCCTAATTTTTCAACTTTAAAATCTGTAATAGATTGGCTTTTTCTCTAAAGTAGCCTAAGGGGCATTATAAGAGGAACTTGTACTGGGATGGGGAAAAAATGACTCAGCCTATTGCTGCTATTTTCTCATTTTTGTGACCACTAAGTTTACTTATAAATCTTTCAGGAAAAAAGTCTACTTTGGCATATGTATAATATATGTGTTATTATGTTTAAAATAAACAGAGCACATTTACTGTAGTAAGTTAATGTTATTTCTTTACCCAGTGGATTTTGAGTCAAATGACACTTGGGCCACCTACAGAACATTTACTGAGCTGGCATTTTTTTTTCCTTTTAAGAAAGCCTATTTCCTTGCTTAAAATGCATCACGTGTTGGTTGACATGCATTTGCTTTTTAGACCCACTGTAAGTTATATATCCTATAAAGGAAAGAAAAATAATTGTATCAAATAGTATAATTAATCTTCCTTCCTACCTAAATCCCAGTAGCACCTTGCTGGCTATATGAAAATATTGTATTTCAGAAACAACCTTTTGTTCATGATAGCACTGAACAATATTTAAAGGAATGTGTACAATTTAATGGGATGCTACCTGCTGCATCACTAGTGACATTTTCTAAAGAGCAAAACTTGAATAAATATGTAAAATAAATATGGAATAATTCTGAGTAGCAGGTGGTACTTGGGGGAAAGAGACAGTGTGTTTGCCAGCAGCCCTGTGTAAGGGGAATTTCTCTAAAAGGAGCAATCTAGATGGGAGAGACATTCAGGAATGTTTGAAGCATTGAATCTTTTTTAAAGAAGATACTATAAAACATATTTATAATGAAGTAATGGGAGAATGACAATGATTTTGTGAAATACATTATCAAGAATAGTAAACCAAATTCTATCTGGTATGATTCAAAATGCCTCGTAGTTGATGTAAGATTTTGTGTGTGTGTGTGGTCTGAGGGCAGAATCTGTCCTTAAATCATCCAACAAATTAAAAATAGCAAAACGTTTTGTGAAAGCAAACCATCTGTTCACTAAAAGCACTAAAAGCAGACTGGTTGAGGAAGATGGGAGGGCTATTATGGGTTAGGAGTGGAAAACTCAACTCAAGAGGAAGGAGGTTGGCTCACCTTCATACCCAACTTGAATTAATTGTTTATTCCACCCAAGGAGGAAAAGGTAAGTTAGAAATTCATGTTCTTGGAGTGCAGAGAGCAAGTACAAATATCTGAGGAAAAGTCTTAGTTCAGCTGAATGGTCTTCTAGCATGCTGCAAGGAGGAACAAGGACAAGAATCCTCCATGGTCTGAGCACAATATGGATGCTTCCCCTAGTATAAGATGAGATGCCTTACTTTTGAGCAAATCAAATTGCACACCTGTGTTTCATTAATACTACTCTATTATATGTGATCTGAGAATCATACAGGTACTACACTTAGGGAAGAATATAACTTTTTCTTTTGTGGACAAAACTCTCAAGACTATAGATTCTCTCTCACTAATACTAGAAGAAAAGAAAAGGCATTTCCAAGAACATATCAGCTTTTTGGCTGCCGGAAAAAAGGCTCAATCTGGTTATAAACAGAGCCAATACATTATATAAAAAGAACAGTCTGCCATCGACTAAATTACTTGACTGTTTCTCTGTGAACATCTTTTATGGAATATCTGGGAACTAGGATTTTTTTTATTCTATACCTAGGCTAAGAAAAAGTTTCCTCCTCCTTTTCCTAGAGGAAAACTACGTTATTCATGATTACAGGAACTCCAGCTTAGTGCGCTTAAATAATGTGAGAGAGGGGGAGAGAGAGACAGAGAAATGAAGAAAGAGAAAGGAAGGAAAAAGAAAGGAAGATGACAAAAACATCATCTTTGATTACCATTATATAACTCCTGAGAAATTTTGATCAAACAAAAGAGCTACCATAATGTGAAAGCCAAAGAGCCCAGAAATTGCTTTTATCTATCATATACATGATACCTTTGCCAAGTAGAAAGACATGGAAGCCAAGGTCAACCCAGATTTAAAGAAATAGATCCTTTGTAAAACACAAAGGAGTAAAATGAGCCATTGTGGTGTACTAAATACAAAGAGCTGGACTTGAGATCAGGAAGACCTATATTCAGATGTTTACAGGAAAATATTTGCCAGGATATTTAAAGTGAACTCTTTTCATTTGTGATAAGTAGAGTTACTTCATTTGGACTGTCACCTCAGGACCCAGTGTACTATGTGAGAAAGTGTCTGTGACACTTAAGAAGATGAAGTCAAGAGGATCAAATACATACTGAAGAAATGAGTGTCAAAGGCAACAACATTTTAATGGCAGACTGAAATTGATCAAGATGATTCAAAAAGGGCAAATTTCCAAAAGAATAGGAAAAATCTCAGGCAGTGCTTTTTACCAAAAACAGGTAACCAAGAAGACAGAAGCAGCACTGGCTGATATGCTTTTATGAGAATATAAAGTCTTTATGAGAAGAGTTGGTTTATGCATGTATCAAGAATATCTTCCATAATAACATAAGAAGGGCACAAGAAGGCCTTCATAAGCAGTTTTCTACAATAGACCCCATCTTTACAATCTCATAACTTAGAGTAGTACATTGCCAAGAATAAAGATCCTGCCATCTATTGATTCAATAAAAGTTTGGTTTGTTTTTTTTTTTAATCTTTGAGATGGTAAAAAAAATGCAGCCTTGAGGGCTTTCCTTCCAAAAAAAAATCATCCATTTCTCCATTACATTTGTAGAAGACTCCATAACAGATGTGACCACAAAACTACTTTGTTCACTGGTCTATGTAGTGTGGTCTTCCAAACGGGTATAAAATAAAGAGACATATACTCACCTTAGGGTTTCACCAGTGACACAGAAATTGTATTTTGAAACATCTAAGTAAAAGAAATATTCACCATTTGTGGCAGCAATCTCCAAATTTTCCTGTTTGCAAATGAAATTGTCAATCACTTTGAACCTAGCAAGACTATAAAGATACCTCAGCTATATCCAAAACCATGCGATAAAGATCAATCTAACTATTAACCTTGAAGAAACAAAGTAGTAGAGTCAAAAAAGCACAGTACATGAAGCCAGGAAAGACATGGGTTCAACTCCTATCTCCATTATTTACTCTCTCTGAAGTTTGCTTTCCCATTATATGGGCACCATTTGGTACTACTCAAAGTTATGAGATTGTAAAGATGGGATCTATTGTAGAAAACTGCCTATGAAGGCCTTCTTGTACCCTTCTTATGTTGTTATGGAAGTTATTCTTACTATATGCATAAACTAACTATTCTCAAAGATTTTATATTCTCATAAAAGCATATCAGCCAGTACCACTTCTGTCTTCTTAGTTACCTGTTTTTGGTTAAAAAAAAAAAAGAAAAAAAAACACTGCCTATGGTTTTTTCTCTCCTTTTGGAAATTTTCCCTCTTTGAATTATCTTGATCAATTTCATTGTGCCATTGAAATATTGTTGCCTTTGACATTCATTTCTTCAGTATGTATTTGATCTTTTTGACTTCAGTTTCATCTTCTTTGGTACCCATTTCCTCTTGAATATACCTGAAGGTAGCAATCTCCCAGGACTATTATGAGATTAAATAATACACATAGAGGACTTTGCAAAACCTAAAGTTTCACATAAATATCAGCTACAGTCTTCTTTATTGTTCATCTAGGTTTCTTTCTCTGTCTCTCTCTTTCTTTCTTGGTGTGTGTGTGTGTGTGTGTGTGTGTGTGTGTGTGTGTGTGTGTGGTGTCCAAATAGAAACAATCCCAGGAAAAGAGTCACTGCCATGTGATTTCTTTTATATTTGATATTCTGCAAACTATTGCATAGGTAGACAAAATAACTATTTTTTGTAGTTGAACAAAAGTATTAAAATGTAAGTTCATCTTCTATAGACTGACTTTAAACCACTTCAGGATAGCTGTATGTAGAGCCAATGCAATATTTACAGTGTCAACAGTTACCATAAATATGCCTGCATAGTACTTGATCACAAAATATAACAGACTCTCCATATATAAGACAAAAGCAAAACATTTATTCAGACACCAGAAAACCAAATCCCCAAAACCAGTAAGACAATTCCATCATAGGAGCAAAGAAGTTAATAAGCCACGATAGCACAGAGAGCCACACTATCCTTTAACCTTCCCACAAACCAACATTTATACATAAGCCTAACTGTCACCCTAGGATACATCCTCTCCTCCCTCCAGACTCTAGCTGCTCTCACTCCTAGCTTCCTGTGAGCTCTGCTCCACTCTTCAGCAAACTCCTCCCTCCACAGGCTCCATGTGATTATATTCAGCCTATTAGGGGGCAGGGTATATCTTCAAAGCAGGGAAGGTCTTCAAATTCCCTTAGACTTATTAAAAGGCAAGGAAGATCTTGAAATCACCATTGCCATTACATTTGGCCCCAAGATCTTTCATATCCCTTCCACAGCAAAAATACCTTGACAATACATTTCATTACATAGATTAATGGGAGTTTAGGAGTAACTGGTGTCAACAGAACTTTGCAACAATACAGCAGGGATAATAGAAAATAAGCACATAGAACAATATCTTAGGGTGGGGCTTGGGCACAACCACCCCATATTTGCCCCCTTAAATAAATGGAGCTCAAAATCTTGGGGTAAGGAACAAAGGTCTCTTCTTCATAGCTACTTTCAGCTGAAATTGGACATAAAGCTGTCCCTGCCCCCAAGAGGTCCTATTTGAGAGGTCAGTTCTTTAGTTGGCCTCTGAAGCTTGGTCAGTGCCAGGTCCAGAAGTGGCACATCACAGTCATGGACAGGAGGTGGCATCTGGCTTAAGTTATCAGGCAACTGCAGGTAGAGGATATTGAGCTTGCAGGAAACAAATCTCACAAATAGTTTTAACGGACAAAAAGCCAAAAACAGACAAATATAGGGTCAGCTGTGCTTCTGGAGTCCATGAACTCACTATCATAAACTCATTCATGGTAGAATATGAGTCAAGGGTAATCATTTTCTTCTGAATTTGGTAATCATCTTCTCCTGAATAAACAACAGTTACAGTATTATCTTTCCCATGTGCTATAATCTCCAAAGTCTTTGGAACATCATCTGGCTTCTGATTTACCCATAGTTTAGCTCTCAATTTTATTCTGTTAGTAGAACCAAACCCTCCAGTTTCTCTGGTAGTTATTTCAGAAGGAGGGTCAGTTTTCACAAGGGGTATTGTTTCACAAGGAATACTAATCTCTTGAACTATTCTATCATTTTTACAAAACTGTATGGGTTCTTCACCCAAGTTTGGAATGTCACAATAATTTCTCCTTGATGATTAGAATCTATTACTCCAGCTAATACATGTATTCTTCAGGCTGCTAAGCCTGATTTAGGTAATATACATCTAAAATAATTTTTAGGGATTTTCATACATCTTCCAGTAGAGATGTTTCTTATTTCTTTTCTATCCAACAAAAAGTTCTCTAAGCAATGCAAATCATATCCTTCTTAGCCAGGTATTCCTGGATATGTTGCTGGGACATCTTGCCTCTCAGTCCAATACTCAATATTTGGGATTTTAAGTATCTGCTGTTTTCTAATTTACAAATTTGGGGTCATCATTCTGGCTAGAGGTGTATTTCCCCCCCAGGGATCTATTATTCAAATTACATAAAACCATGAATAAATTATCTTTCCAATGTTGATACAAATTATTAGAACTTAACTTCCTTAACTGTTTTTTTCAATAATCCATTCATTCTTTCAATTAATGATGATGCTTGCAGATAATATGGAATATGATTTATCCATTCTATATTGTTTAATATGCAATATATCTTCATTTCATTACCTTTGAAATGTGACCCCTTGTCATTTTGAATCTGCATTAGGGTTCTATAATATAGACTTATAAGATCTAGAGTTTTACAGATGTTTATTTTTTTTCTGGATTGCATTCTTATTAAGACAAGCCACTAGTATACCTGAATAGGTAACAACACAAGTACATATAAATTTGTATCCTATATCTTGTGGTAGAGGACCAATATAATCTATTTGCCAAATTTGAGCTGGGACTTTTCCCCTTGTTATCTCTCTTGTTCGTTCCTTTTCCAATGGACATATATGATATTCCTCTGCTACCTGTTTTAAAAATGAATGAGAGAGGGGCCGCCAGATGGCTCAGTGAGTAAGAGCACCGGCCCCAGTGTCAGGATGACCTGGGATCGAATCTGGGCTCAGATACTTAGCACCACACCCAGAAATAACTGGCCGTGTAACCTTGAGCAAGTTACTTAACCCCAATTGCTTAAAAAAAAAATGAATGAGGGGGCGGCTAGGTGGTGCAGTGAATAAAGCACTGGCCCCAGAGTCAGGAGGACCTGAGTTCGGTTCTGGCCTCATACACTTAGCACACACACACACAAAAACTAGCCGTGTAACCTCGGGCAAGTTATTTAACCCCAATTGCCCTCCAAAAGGCAAAAAAAAAAATGAATGAGACATACTAATACCTCAATCTTGTGCCCACAGGTGTGTGGACTGGACCGCTAAATGGCCAGCCATTTGATGGACCCATTTTGCTAGTACCAGATCATCAGTTGGTGTCAGAGTAGGGACAATATCTTTGCTAGTCAACCAGCTTGTGCATTGTACTCACATTCTGAAATGGTGAGGGCCACGTGAGCATCTACATGAAAAACTGACAAAGTACTAACCAAAGACATGTCCCATATATCTTCCCATAATTCTTTGCCCCAGATTTGTTTACCATGAATTTCCCAATTTGATTTTTCCACATGGACATTGATGTAGCTAACCCAATAGCTACTGCCCGTGAATCAGTAAATATATGACACTGTCCTCCTTATTCTGTTTTGATGGCTTGATTTTTTGATGCCATAAGTTCGGAATATTGACGACTTCCACCTATCCCAGTACTTTCCAAAGTCTGCCTAGTACATCTGTTATAGGCTACTGCTTACCAATGTCTTTTGTGGCCAAAATATTTTTCTGTCTCATCAATAAACTATGCCTGTTTCTTCCCTTCTTCAGTTAATCTATTATAGCCATCATTTCATTTTACCAAGGACTATACTAGCTGTTGCTTTGGTTCAAGGAATGTATCATTTCCCTCAGTATCAGTGTTTGCTATAGATTCATGTAGAGCAGAAACTCTAGTTTTGCCTGGTTTGGCTCTATTTTGAATACACCATTTCCATTTAATTATGCTGGCCTTTTATGCATGTCCAATTCTGTGAGAAGCTGGGGTACTCATTACCCAGGTCATAAACAGGATAACAGGCCTCAATATCACTTCATGGCCCAGAGTCAGTTCTTCAGTCTCTACAAAAGCCCAATATGCAGCTAACAACTGCTTTTCAAAAGGTATATTTTGAACTCCACCACAGGCTCCATGTTATTACATTCAGCCTATTAGGGGGAGGGGCATATTTTCAAAGCAGGGAAGGTCTTCAAAAACCCTTAGGCTTATTAAGGGTCTGAGAATATCTTCAAATTACCATTACCATTACCCACCAGTAGCAGATAAGGCAATGGGTATTATAGGGAACTCATTCTATTCACATAAAGTTTTTTTTTCTATTTTGAAGATTGTAAGTAGTTTAGTTACATCTATTGAAAATGTTTCTCTTAAATGTTTATGGATCATCGTTGTATCTAGGGAATTGTGAGCAATAATGTTCTCTGTAATAATGACTTGGTTCCAGTGGAGTGTGAATTCTCAAGGATATTTTAAGATGTCTATTTGTAGTACAATATTTGTTGTCTGTTAATATATGAAAGATAGTAAGCATTTGATGTATTATTCTTGCCAATATGTTGTACCTTGCTAGGTATTCAGTAGATGCTCATTTTTGCATAGCCTGTAGTGACATGTTTCATAGTTTCTATTGGTAACTTGCAAAATCAGCATGGATCAATAACTCTGGGCTCTTTAAAGATAATACTTCCATAATTAGTAGTGGCAGTGACTTGATCCTGAATTGTCGTCATAAACCTCTGTTTCTATAAAAAAAAAAAAACTCCCAGCATGATGCAACAAAAATTTAGTTTGATGTTTTTTATAGACATAAAGTTTGTTGAATTTATGTGAATATCACCCATATAGGGCTTTTGATTCCCTGCCTCTCCCTCCCAACCCCCCTCATCTTGCTGTTTCATGGATTCCAACCAGAGATAATAAACAATTTGAAAGATCTAGTTGAATGTTATTATTAGCAATAACACTTAAAATTTATTTTGTCTAGATCATGACATATGGCCAGTGGGGTGCTGGGGCAAACTCATATTGTCTAACAAGAACTGATTATTAAATTTTCAGTGTAAGAATTTGTACCTCGGAAATTGGCAAATAATAAAAATCAGACTTTAATTTATTGTTTTGTTGGTGATTTAGTCCTAAGAAAGTGATGGAGAAAATATTAATAATACAGATTAAGTTTAAAAATGCATCCTGTAAATTTTTTTGAAAGTTTATTGTCAAACATTTAATAGCATATCCTGAATATAACTGTATGGGCAACCTATTAAGTTATTCCATTAATCTGTATGTACTGGCTAAGTGACAAGATAGATAATGAGTTGAACTTTTACTTGAATAGAAGAGAAAGATGAGACTAGATTACACTTGAGAAGTTTCATAGTACTTACAAATATCCCAAAAAACCTTCTCTTTAACTCAAGCATTCTCCAGTGATCTTTTTCATGGCTTCAGGTCAGGGAGCACCATGATTTCAGAAGGAGGAAAAATAACTCAAAAAGAAGAGGAAGGAAGGAAAGAAAGAAGGAAGGAAAGATGGAAGGAAAGAAGGAAGGAAGAAATACATGGTGAATATAAATAGGCTTCAGTGTATTACCAACAATGATTTACACTTGAGATGTTTCATTAAAAAAAAGTCAAGTAAAGACGTATTTTCTGAGAAAAATAAGTGAACTCTTCACTATGAGAAGGAAAGACAACAGATTGTTAGTTTGTGTGGTACATTGATAATACTGAGGCTTTAAAAGAATGAAGGGACAAATGTCAGAAAATAGGGTGGGTTTCCTGAAGAGGATTTTGTGGAAAGATATTGACACCAAAAATAAAAGGTGAAAAAAGGGTAGGGGGTTACAAATATTACAATATGCACCAAGGGAGACATTATGTACATAGGAAATTTATGTATCATATATAGATAGATAGATATAATGTTACTATATATTTTATTATAATAGGCATATAATGACAAATCCACTGAAGTAAGAATGCACAGGAATATATAGGAAGGTTTTCTTGTTTTCTATGATTAGGATCTCTGTGATCCCACAAGAAAGTCAGAGGGTAAATTCATAGCAGGTGCATCTTTGTGGGTATATGCTGTTAAGAGACAGGAAATGAAACTGTCTATTGAGTGTAAGTCAAAATTAATCTCAGAACTGAAAGGGAACTAAAAGTTTATCTACTACAATTCAGTCCTGTACAGGAATGGTCTCTTGACGTTCCTAACATGAAGTCATCCAGCTTCTGACTCAAGATCACCAATGAGAGGGAATCTATTACCTCCACCTTTGCCCAATTCAGTTTGGGAACAATTCTAATCAGTAGGAAGAGTGTCCTCATAGGCATAGAATAGGAACTGGATGTGTAGTTTCATTGGTATAGGGAACATCCAAATGATAAAACTCCCTGTACCAAAACAGGGCAACATCCTTCTCTATTATATAGTCAGAGAAATGCATAGGGCATTGAGAAGCTAAGTGACTTGTCTAGAGGCACACAATCAGCCATCACCAACATCATTATCTTCTTCTTCATCATCATCATCATCCTATGGTATTATTATATGTTGTGGTTGTAATAGTAGTAGTAGCAGCACCTAGCATGCTTATAGCACTTTTAAGATTAGCAAAAAATATTTACAAATATTAGCTTACTTGTTCTTCACAACAACCCTGTGAGGTAGGTGCTTGTATTATCTCCATTTTACAGGTGAGGAAACTGAAGCAGATGGAAATTGTGACTTGCTAAGAGTCACACACTTAGAAAATGTCCAAGAGAGGTCTAAATGATTCTAGGCTCAGTGCTCTATCCATGATTATATTCATGATATGCATGTAAAATATGCCTCTGTGTCGCTTCCAACCAGTGCTTCTTTCTGTATCCTTTCTCAAGGATAAATCTAACTCTACTCTCACATTACAATCCTTTTAATACTTGAAGTCCATCAGTTATCATGACCCCCTCCCAAATCTTTTCTTCTAAGCTTAATACCTCCTATTCATTTAAAATTTAAATGGTCCTGATGGGTGCTGTCAACATTGTGATCATTATCTTATGATGTGCTCAAGTGTATCAATGTCCTCTATAAAGTGTTATGCTCATACATACTGGCTGATCAAGGCAATAGAGAGTGGGACTATTACCTCCTATTATCAAAACTTTATGTCCCCATTAATGCAATCTAAACTCGCATTTCAACTTTTGTTTGCAATGTTCATCCCTCTCTAAGCTCCATCCCTGACTCTCTGGACATTTTCTACCATATCACAGAAGACAGACACCTCACCCTGGAACTTCACTCCACCCCTGAACTTCTTAAATTGGAAGTACACTCCACCCCTGGCCTCCTTCCTCTGGTTGACTGGTTCTTCTCCAAAGCTTCATTTGAAGTATCCCCTAAAGGACTCTTGCCCGCTATAATGGCATAATAATAAACTTTCTCATATCTAACTCCAAGTAAGGCTGAGCTGAATTCTTTCCTGACGCTCTAGCAGATTTCCTGGTCTTGGATGAGATCAGGGTTCCTGCTGAACCTATTGGGATCCCGTCCCCCATCAATAGGAGTTAGATTAAAAACCCCTTTCTGTTTTTCAGCTCAAGTAAGGAGAAAAAAAAACTTTTGAAATTGACTTTCCTGAATTAGTACACAAAGTATACAACAAACTTCAACCCTCCTCTGGTGAATTCCAGTCCCACATCTCCAACTGCCTGCTTAACATTATCCCCTTCTTGTCTCTTCAGCATCTCAAAGTCAGTATTTCCAAAATGATCTCCAAGCTTCCCTCCTCCAAACACACCTTTATCTATGGAATAGATTCTCCTAGGTGCTTGGGTTTGTAATCTCAACCATCTTTTAAGTCTTTCCTCCCTTACATCCAATATTCCATTGGTTGCCAAATTCTAACAATTCTACCTCAACAACATCTCCCACATTTGCCCCCAAAATTTATCTATCTTTGGACTAATATCACTACTACTTTCGTCACCTCTTTTTGGGACTGTTACAATGTTTTCCAAACTGGCCTCTCTGCTGTCAATTTCTCTCTCCACTTCAAGGTTGCTGAAATAATCTTTCCAAGGCACAGATAGGAAAATAACATTCTCCAGATTAAATATTTTCTGTGGCTCACTATTAACTCTACGAAAAAACACATTCTTTTCCAGCCAGGCCTTTTACTCCAACCTATCCCATCAGCCTTATTTCATATTCCTCCCTCTGCATTCAATCATACTAGATTAGTAATTGTGCCCTGAACTTGACATAATGTTTTCTTGTTTCTGAGAATTCTCACATCGTCTCCCTTGTTTGGAATGCATGCCAACCTTATCTTCACCCATTATATGCCATTTCTTCCATGAAATCATTAGTCTCTCAGCAATTTGCTATTTGTTTTCTCCTCAGATTTTCTTAGAACTCTGATTCCTAGATCCCCAATCTCTTTTGCCCCTGATAATCTCTTAGGTTTACATAATTTTGTAATTTTTTTGTCAGTTGTTAAAGTTGTATCCAACTCTTCATGACCCCATTTGGCGTTTTCTTGGCAGAGATACTGGAGTTGTTTGTCATTTCCTTCTCTAAATCACTTTACAGATGAGGAAACTGAGATAAACACGATTAGGTGACTTGCCAGGGTCACATAGCTAATAATTGTCTATGGCCAGATTTGAACTCAGGGTGATGAATCTTCCTGACTCCATACCTGGCACTCTATCCACTATGCCACCTAGCTGCATACACACACACACACACACAACACATACATGTATACACACACATATACTTATATACACATGTATAATATATAGAAATGTGAATATTGTAAGCTATAAACCATTTACAGATAGAAATTATTCATTTTTTTCCTTGCACATAGTAAGTACCTAATAAGTATTTATTGAACTATTAAATAAACTCATTTTGTGATTACTATAGATGTGGATACATGATATTTAGGAAAGTGAGTTTAATTTTTACTATCTCTACACCATACCTTAAACTAAACTAAACCGTCAAATTATACTATCTCTACTATACCCCAAACATTACTTTTGTGAGGGAGGGGGGAGAAAAAATTATCCCTAGTATTCATTTCTATGTATATTTCTATACATACCCCTTTTCACCTAAAAGCTTAGTGAAGAAGAGAACAAAAAAGGAAGGAAAGGAAGGAAGGAGAGAGAGAGAGAGAGAGAGAGAGAGAGAGAGAGAGAGAGAGAGAGAGAGAGAGAAAGAGAGAAAGAAAGAAAGAAAGAAAGAAAGAAAGAAAGAAAGAAAGAAAGAAAGAAAGAAAGAAAGAAAGAAAGAAAGAAAGAAAGAAAAAGAGAAAGAAGGAATTCTGGTTAATTGAGTCTGTTTAGTTGTATTTCAGGTAATCAGGATTCAATTCAAACATTACAAAGTGTTTCCCTATACTGTGTAAACCAGGTTGCAGAGATAGTTTAAGCTCAGACTGCAGTTTACTGCATAGGTGAATGAACAGAGTGAGGCATTTCTTTAATACCTCTTTACCTGTACTTTTATAGTTAGTTCAAAATTCCATTTGAAATGCTTTTCTGCAATTTCAGCTCCTGAGTGCTTATTTCTTGGTCACTTTCAAATGTATCATTTGGCATTCAAAATCTTTTACTTAGAAATGTTACTGCAGTATGTCAGAATGTGATGTTCAGTTCCTTATCTTGGCTGCTTAGCTATTTAACATTTATCTGCTGAGGGACCTGGAACTACCTTTTGATGTCAGACTTTGTTCTTTCATCTGTTATACCCAAGACACACATAACTGCTTAGTGTGAATGTTTCACTAGTTTTAAAGGATGATCTCTGGTCTAGATTTGACTTGTTTTAATGATAGCTATCATTAGATGGATGGGACTTGGCCGAAGCTCCATCTGGATGAGCCTGAGCTGATTTATGTGAACAGAAATTTCCAAAATGGACTGAGTTTAATCTTATTTTAGAGGTACACCAAGAGATGACTTTTCTCCCATCACCTATCATTTGGTTTTACATATCCTCATTTTCTCTCCTTGAGTCCCTCATTCCTCCACCCCCTTGTCCTTATCCCTCCAGACACAGTCTGTGAATATCCCTTTTCCATTCTGTATTTCAGTGTAAGGTATCTCTAAGGTAAGTGTCCTCTCTGAGACCCAGCCTAAACAAGGTGAAAATGTGGAGAAGGTGATACTGGCAGGAATATGGAAGCACTGACAAGAGCTAGAGACATATTTTTCATCTGCTTTCATTATGTTTTGGCTAGGCAAGTCACATTGTCTCCCCCTGGCATAACCATTTCATTGATTCTTGTTTCTTTCAACTGATTTCCCTGCAGTCTAGTCAAGATTGATTGTTTAGATTTTCAAAATTCTGTTCTTGCATACATTAATTGCTCTTGTACTGTTTTGTTTCTCATCTTCCTACTTTTGCTTTGACCAGGCAGGTCGTAGAGTCTGCCCTGGCATAACCTTTCATTCATTCAGTCTTCCCTACCTCCTCATACCTTAGGCATAAACCAGATGTGTAACATCTCCTCCATACCTTCTAAATTGTTTCTTAAAATCACTTTTGTAGAGCTTTTCAGTGATCACTCACCCTGGAGAATGGAGAGGATGGGAGTCATGAAAGAAAGAAGACAAAGTTGAGATAGAAAAACACCCAGGAATATGGTGAGGCTCACCCAGAGATTTATTTACCTTCTCAGTTAGTTTGATTCTCTCATCTCCTCTATTTAGAATGTAACCCCGGGGCGGCTAGGTGGTGCAGGGAATAGAGCACTGGCCCTGGAGTCAGGAGGACCTGAGTTCAAAACCAACCTTAGACACTTAACACAAAAAAACTAGCAGTGTGACCTTGGGCAAGTCACTTAACCCCAATTGCCCTACCTCTCCCCCCCCCCCAAAAAAAAGAAACAAAAATTGAAAAAAATTTTTAAAAAGAATGTAAACCCACAGGGCAGGAAGTATGTATGCTCTCTCATATTTAATGCTGCTTTACTTACTGTTGATTATCAATAAGCAGTGAAAATGATTTAGCTTCAACATGGTCTTTTTTTCCATATCATCCACAGTGGGACAAAGGCCCTGTAAGTAAAATCACTCTTCTTTATTTTCTATGAAGTAGATCAACATTTAATTGCCTACTTCCTGTTGTTATTTTTCAGAAGTTTTCAAATTGACTTTTAAAAATGAGAGAAAGGTAGTTTAACAATTGAATATTGTGTATTAAACTGAATGATTCAGGTAACAAACAAGGGATAAGAAAATACAACCACTTCCCTTTGCAGAGATGGAGGGCTGTGTGTATGGAACGTGGTATATACTGTTAACTATTGAAGTGTTGATTTTGCAAAACTTTCTTTTGTTTTTCTTTCTCTTTAATTCCTTTTTAGAAGTGGCGTTTCTCTGGTAGGTGAGGGGAAGGATACATTTGGAAATTAAGGTGCTATTAAAAACTAAGTATCCATATATTTTCAAAATTATTATCTAGAATTTTTAAAGTAGTTTTAATTTGAAGAGAAATTTCAGGCAAAACATGCACATAACCCTTTTACAAAGTTTGGATTAACATACCACTAAAGACTATATACTACATTAATAGCTGACATTTATTATTCACTTTAAAATTAGATTATATTGATATCTTTTATTTTTGCATAATCTACATCTCTCCAGAGGCATACTCTGGTCTCACTTTCCCAGAGAGAGCCATGGTTTTATAGTAAAGAACAGAAAAGAGAAAAAGTAAAGTTTAGGGGGTCTCAAAAATATATCAAAAAATTCTTAAATCATAAGTGCAATGTTGCAAAACTGAAGTACCCTGACTCTGCAAAGAAGAGAAAAAAAAACAGGAGGGAGTCTTCTCATATCTCTTCTTTGGGGACAAACTTGTTCATTATAATTTCACAGCATTCAATTTTGCTTATTTTGTTGTTGATGTTCTTTCCACTTATGTCATTGTGTGTATGATTTTCCTGGTTCTACTTTCCTCACTTTGCATCAATTAATGTCTTTCCACGTCTGTATCTGTCTCTCTGGTGTCTATGTCTCTCTTTATCTGTCTATCTCTCTCTGTCTCTGTCTCTGTCTCTGTCTCTGTCTCTCTCTCTCTGTCGCTGTCTCTGTCTCTGTCTCTCTCTCTCTCTGTCTCTCTCTGTCTCTCTCTGTCTCTCTGTCTCTCTCTCTCTGTCTCTCTCTGTTTCTCTCTCTGTCTCTCTCTCTCTCTGTCTCTCTGTCTCTGTCTCTCTCTGTCTCTGTCTCTGTCTCTGTCTCTCTGTCTCTGTCTCTGTCTCTGTCTCTCTGTCTCTCTCTCTCTCTGTCTCTCTCTCTTTCTGTGTCTCTCTCTCCTCCTCCTCCTCCCACTTACTTCCTCCTCCTTCAGGTTTCGCAGGAGTATAACACTGCCCACTTCTCCCTATTTCATGCATGGTCTTCATTTAAGTGACATTAATTTGTAGTGCCCCTTTCAAAAAATGTATTGTTTTCATTACATCCTGTCTCCTACTACTTTGACCTTCTAGGGGATTCTACAATGTATTCTCAGGAATGCTACTTTCAGATTTGCAGATATTGTCCTTTCCCCTTTCTTTCATTCCTTATTCCTAGTGAAGTCATGACATTCTCTCTTTGAATAGAGTAACCAATCCTTCCCACTGTATCCCCTTCAATTTTTTCAGTGACATGCCCTCCAGGAACCTAACAACTTACTTTTCTTTTAGTGGAAGTTGGTATTCCTGAGTAGAAGTTAGTATTCCTTCCAAGTCAATATTCTTTTGTGTAGGTTCAGACATTCCATCTACGGGTGACCTAGAAACTAAGTATTCCTCAAATCTTAAACCTTCCTTAGTAATCATGAGGCTCTTTCTAAGCTCAGTTACTAATCGACTCAAAATCAATGAAATCAGACAAATCTTCTAAAAGTAACATGCCAGAGCAAGGTATCCAAGTATCTCCAGTGTTATATTAAAGCGACTGGGTCAATACTTGGGCCATGGGGTATTCACACATTATCAAAGCTAATTTTCTTGGGGAATTAACTCCCAGTTAAAGAAATGTAACATAAGATCAATGTTAGTTTGTCTGACCCTCAAAAATATTTTATTCTTTTTTTATATATTCCTTATTGTTCTTTCTACCCCAGCAGAATGTAAGCTACTTGAGGGCAGGAATTATTTTGTTTCATCTTAGTATCCCTAGTGCTTGGCACATATAATCACCCCCCCAAAAAAAAACCCAACTTATTAGAGCAAATTGAATTGTTGAAGTTGGAAATCAACCCTCTAACTACATTGTCCATAATGCGAAATCTCTTCTGCCCGTTTTTCTACAAAATTTTAGTCATTTACAGTAACTGTAATTTTTCATTGGTAATATTAACCTCAGACAACTCTTCCCTCTTCTTTTCCTATATTTCCCCTATAAATTATCTCTAAACTGCCCTGCTCAAGCATATCATGTTGGGCCTACAGGGATCATCATGAATGCTAGAAGATAGGAATTCAGTTTCTTGGCTTCTCTACCCAGGAAAAGGAGACTGATGAGTTTGGCTTTTATTATTGAGAAGCTGCTACTGGCAAAAAATGCCAAGTCCTGTAGTGTGGGGAAGCTGTTATTTTAAATCCCTAGGAAGCATATATTGCTTTATATTTCTTATGAAAAGTAATTGAATTGATATGGATTACAGCATTCTGGAACAAAAAGTTTGTTCAAATTTTTGCAGTGGTAAGAAAAAGATTTTTCTTGTTTTGTAGGAAATGTGTGTGTGTGTGTGTGTGTGTGTGTGTGTGTGTAAAAATTTATTAGGTATATTCTGTGTTCTTAGCTTTACTCTCCCAATTTAGTCAGGCTATGGGGACTATTTTTCTATTACTTTGGTCTCAGAAAAAAAAATGTAGTTTGTAGATGAAACACCACAAAAAGTGACTGTCTGGAACTTTTGGGAAAGGAATTGTTTGAGATACCTGAGGACACAAGAGACTGAAGATTTAAAATATTAAGGACCAATGCTTTATTTTAGTTTAGATATTTTAGATGAAACTTCTAACATAAATTATGAGTTTCCCAACCATTTAAAATAGTGTATGTATATATGCATATATAAAGTATATATGTAAATACAGTATATATAGTATATATCTGTGCTTATGTATATATATATGTGTGTGTATATACATACACATATATGAATGATAAAATCACTTAGTCTCCTTGGGCCTCAGTTTCTTAGGTTATAAAATCATAGAGTTAGACTAGATGAACTCTGTTGCCCCTTCCAGCTCTAAACCAATGATATCAATGATAGCCTTTTCTTAAGGATTTGGCATCATTATGAATAGAGCATCAGAATCTTAGATTTGGAAGCTTATCTTAGAAGCCTATCTCATTTAACTTCCAGTGATGAAAAGAATTCCAGAATATTCCTGATGGTATTTCTATAACTTCTGCACAAACATTTTGCATGTTGGCTAACGCAGTACTTAACCAGACCAATAGCTATACTTTTAGAGAGAACTTCACTAGGAAGTTCTTCATCCTATTGAGTCAAAATCTTCCTACTTATATTTTCTAATTTTTACCCATTGGACATAGTTCTTCCTGCTAACACTTCAGAGAATAAATCTAATCTCTCTTTAATTTCTCTGAAGATATCTCTCCCATCTGTAATAAGTCTTCTCTTCTTCAGGTACCTGGGTGGTGTAGTAGATTGATGCTGGGCATGGAATCAAGAAGACCAAAATCTGAATCTAGCGTCAGATAGATTCTAGCTGTCACCTGTGCAAGTCACTTAACTTCTCTCCATCTCAGTTTCCTTATCTGTAAAAAGGAAATAATAATAACACCTATGTGCCAGGGTTGTTGTGATGCTTAATTGAACTACCACAAAACTTAAAGTGCATATAAATACAATAGGATCACAATCATTGTTATTTTAATTTAAGAATTTTATTAAGAATTACTATCTCGTTTCTTTTAATTATTTCCATATAACAAGGTGTCCAAACATTTTAGTTCTTTAGTCACTTTCCTCTGAATGCTCTTCAGATTTTTTTCTGTGTTTCTCTTAAAATTTGGAGTCCATAATAAAAATTGGGTCCATCATAACAGATCACTGTTTCACAAATTGTGGTCTACAAAATCCTGCTACTCTTCAGGATATAAATATGGGTTCCATGAGAAAATTTCATTGGTTACTGATACCATAGACAACAAGAAACTTCTTCTCTAAAAGAGGAGGAGAACCAGGAAATGGTGAGGGGGGGGAAATGTAAAACAAAACAAAAAGTAAATTTAAATGATAACATTTTATATTTAAAAGGAATAGCAAGTTGTACATAAAGGATTTGAAATTTCATGTGTAATCATCTATTATGCTATATTATGGAAATGGTTATTTTATTCCATAAATCAAAAATAAAATAAATTTTTAAAAAAGAAGAAAAAATTCAGAACATTAAGCAGATACAAAAAACTCTTTACTGGTGCTAGCTATGACACCTTGAGGGGGCAAAAGGGCTTTGTGGAGCTAGAGTCAAAGGAACCAACAGATCATGACTCACCCTACCTAGAAAACAAGTATATCATCCGCAAACAGGAGTGTTTTGTAGAATTGTAAGTTCCTTGGGGGCAATAATTGTTTAATTTTTGTCTCTGTATGCTCAGCACCTGGAATTGCTTATGATTATTTACTAAATGCTTTAATTGATGAATGGATGGATGAGTTGAATGAATAAATGATAGGATGATCTTGCCACCTGTAAGGAATTCCTCTTTCACTTGCTCTCCATGCTCTATGACAGTAACAAACACCTTTGGCAAGCATACATATCCTTTTTTTTCCCTCTGCCTGACTTGATTATTAATAATCAGAGGATTGTTGAGCAAAGCTATCTCCGTAATTACATTTTTCACAATATCTTGCATAATTCTGACATTCACATGGCAGACACTTTCTTGGAGGAGAGCCTCAGGGTAGTGTCTTTGCTCAACTGCGTCAAGTTCTTTTTATAGACAAAAAGAAAACAATGAGCACTAGAGGAGTTTAGTGTTCTCTATACTTTTCAGTAGATTGTGTGATTATGAAGATGTGATCTGCTATAGTATATCACTTGTGCAATATCACCTTATTAATACCCTCATTAAGGATATATTAGAAATACCTTTGGAAAGCAAATACATGCCCCCCACCTGTAATGGGAATGCAAATTTGGAAGATCTTCCCTGCCCCTAGGCTAAAGTGCACCTGAAGCCTGGGGTGGGAGGCTTGTTTTTCAGTAGATACTTTTTGATTGGCCAGTGGGTCCAAAAGGTTGTTACATTCTCTGAGCCAGGAGAAGGCTATATAAGCCCTGATGTGAGGCTTTGTTTTGGGGGCTCACTTTGAGAAGTGTTCTGTGATTTGATCTGGATTCTGGGAAGCTGTTGTCCAGGGCTCCCCCCGGCTTTGAAAAACCCAGATGTGGAAACCAAGATGTTGACTGGGTATGGATGTAATGGTTGGACAGTTTGGAAATCTGTCTACTTGATCTGTTTCTGTCTTCATAATTCTGCCTGTATACTTTGAAGTTCGGGGTGCTGACCTTTTTCCCCTGAACAAGGTAAACGATATATGTCTGACTGATTAAAGTAAGCTTGTTAACCCATTTTGAGTTGCTTTCCTTTATCAAAGTAGATCCAAGAACCTGTATGGGCAGCAAACCCTGAGGACGTGCTTGGGGTGCTTGCCACTACACCACCCCCACCCCTGTGTGTGTAGATTATTCTCATTAAAATATCGTTTAGATGTTCTTACAGATTAATAAAATAAGAGAACTGGAAGGGATGTGAATGATCACTAGGCAAATCTCTTCATTTTACATTCGAGGAAAATCACATCCAATTGTTTTCCCAAGTTGACTTAGTGGTAAATCTGAGACTCAAACCTTTGTGCCCAAATTTCTACTTTTGTAGTGCCCTATTCTTTAACATGCCTGTGCTGCATTACAATGATGCCCTCAGGATCTATTCAGTTCTATAGGGCTATTTGTCCTTATACTAAATAGTCTCAGAATGCTCTTTAAAAATGGCTTGTGCCAGTTGTTTAGAATCTTTTGGTCTTTCTCTTTACCATCGAGTTATCAAATATTCCATTTTGCTGTTGTCACCATGCCTCCTTGTCCTGTCCTGTGAATCTCTGTGGGGAATTGAGAGCTGAGATGTTTGGTTGGTTGTTTTTTTGTTTGGTTTTTTTTTTTCCTGAGGGATTAGTGAATGATTAACAGGTACAAGTGTCAATAAGAAACCAAGTACAAGTGTCACCTGGAGATATGAAAGTATCAACAACCCGAGGCCACAGAGGCCAAATGGATTAGCTGGGCGACCAGTAATACTGTCCAAAGATTCAAGTTGAATATCCATCTACAACCGGGGATGCCAGATCTATGGTGCAGGGAGGAGAAAATGGCCACAATTTAGTAGCATTTATTTCTAAAACCAAGCATACAAATCTAGGTCAGAACAACATGGAAGAAGGAATGTAATGATTTATAGAACCAAGGAGATAATAATTGTAAAGTACTTAGCACAGTGACACATAGTAAATGCTATATAAATGTGAGTTATTATTGTTATTATTATAATTATCATAATTATTATTATTACAACTTCATGAGTATAATGAGAGACAGTATAATTTTATAGTGACGTTATGGCAATTCCCCATCACTCTCATCTCCTTGTAGCTGAAGGCACTCTCATTCTCTATTACTGCCCTTCTCCTCCCTTCTAATTTGCTTCTTCTGCTTTGCTATAAACTTATTTTCACCACCTTACATTCCATACCCCTTCCCATAATTCCCTCTCCCTTTCCACCCCCCTAAAAACCTCAAGAGGCTGAGATATGCCAAACTCTGATAAATTATAAGACCTTTGGCACATAACACACTCTGTGACCCTGGGCAAGACTCTTAACCCCTCAGTGCCCCCAGCAAACTGAAAGGTACTGATGAGTTGTGTAGGAACTTTATTGCCAGAAGCAGGATGAATAGCTGCCAATTTGTACCTGTGGAGAGAAGGATTGGGAAGGAAACAAGCATTTATATACCACCCTATGTGTCAGGCCCTATGCTAAGTGCTCTTTCCAAATAGCTCATATGATCCTCACAAAAACTATCCCCACATTATAGTTTAGGAAACTGAGTCAAACAGCTAGTAATTTCTGAGGCCAGTTTAGAACTCATCTTCCTGACTCCAAGCATAGAGTTCTATAAACTGAGCCAGCAGGGGCTCCACTGTGCCATCGGCTGAGTTTCCACAAAAGGATTTCTCTCCCTGGATGAAATCCCAGATCTAGACTAGATAACTACATGATAATCAGTGTTCTAACAGCTTTCTCCATACAAGCACATTCTTTGTGTAAGGGGCCATAAGAACCTAGGTCATTCCCTTACCCTCAATCATAATCTCAGATCAAAATTCAAAGCTCAGCTATTTTTTTATTAGTTCTCAAATTCTCTGCCACCACTTACCAGCACTACCGCTGGTTCCTCCTTTTCCTCCTCCTTCTCCTTCTCCTCCTCTTTCTTTTTCTTCTACTTCCTTTTTCTATCTCTGTCTCTCTGTCTTTTTGTCTCTTTCTCTGTCTCTACTTTCTTTGTCTCTCTCTGTCTTTCTGCTTCTGTCTGTCTCTTTCTGTCTCTGTCTATATCTCTGTCTGTCTCTCTCCCTCTCTCCATGTCTCTCTCTCTCTGTTTCTGTCTTTCTGTCTCTCTCTCTCTCTCTCTCTCTCTCTCTCTCTCTCTCTCTCTCTCTCACACACACACACACACACACACACACACACACACTAACACACACAAATTGGGGGGGGAGGGAGGGAGAGAGTCTGAAGTCTCACTTTTCTCTCACTTTCCCCCTCATACCGTGTTTCCCCGACAATAAGACCTATCCCAAAAATAAGCCCTCCCCTTACTGTGTAAGATTCCTCTAAAATAAGCCCTCCCCCGAAAATAAGCCCTATTGAGATTGCTACTGTAGTGAAGGTGATCCCCTGTGCTACACGCTACATTACGGTACCCTCTGTATGTACCGTCCCCCCCTCACCCCGTGAAACGCATGCCGCGCTCCGAGCTGCATCCAATCAGAGCTGCAGCAGTGAGCACGTCATCCTGTTCTTCCCCAGTGATTTGCTTATTGAATAAAGGTACATTTTTTTGTTCACATTTACCTGTTTATTAAAATTGCTGTCAATGTTCATTAAAATAAGCCCTCCCCTGAAAATAAGCCCTCTGGTGTTTTTCTGTCCAAAAAAATTAATAAGACAGTGTCTTATTATCGGGGAAACACGGTAGTTTTGTTTTGTTTTCTGAATTCCTTGAACAGGGTCTAGCATCCCACCTCTATCCCACTGCTTTCCAACCAACCAGTGCCTCAGTCCCACAGCTAATTCTCTGACTGTTCTACTTCCTTCACTTTTTCCAGGCTAGCACCTTTCTATACTATGACCAACAAGAGTCATAATAAGGCTTAAATAGGTTGGAAGTTACATGGCCCTCCAGCTTCCTGTACATTACTATTCTTTCATTCCTGTTGAGCTCCATAGAATGTTCAAATTCCAACAAAGTCTAATCTTACTACAATTGTGTGTACATAGGTTTGCTCTAAGGAATGACTTAAGGGTTATACTACCAAATAAATTATATAAGCTTCATTTCATGGACTTTAAGACATCTATCACGGTTACTTAGAGACATTTTGGTGAGTTTACCAAAGATCTGAGTTCTGGATAAGTGAATTATTGCTATGGGAGTGAATGAATAATGTGTTATCCTTCTTTAAGAAACACCATCAACTGAAAACTTTTCTCTCTTCTTTTTAAATTTAAGGGTGTTTTTTTCTTTCTTTTTAGTTGCTATTCTGTACTTGAAAAACATCATCAAACATGAGTACTTCCATATATAGAACAAAAAATAGAATTATGGATGAAATTATACATTTGTTACTTATAGTTTGCATTTTAAAGGATTATATGTTCAGCATGTTAGTTTCAAAACTGTCCTACTTGCCTGACTTTCCTACTGAACTTCATTATATTTTCCTCTGTGAATTTCTTTAAGAATTATGATGTCTTGGGGCGGCCAGGTGGCTCAGCGAGTAAGAGCATCGGCTCCAGTGTCGGGATGACCTGGATCAAATCCGGGCTCAGATATTCAGCACCACACCCAGAAATAATAACTGGCCGTGTAACCTTGAGCAAGTTACTTAACCCCAATTGCTTTAAAAAAAAAAGAATTATGATGTCTTTTTCTTTTTTGCACCCTTAATGTGTCCCCCTCTCCCTTTTAACTCCCTCAAGTTAAAAAAAAATCTCTCCATTGTAACAAATAAATGTAATTGAGCAAAAATAAATAAATAAAACTCACTGGCCAAGTCCACAAATTTATATCTCAATCTGCCTATTAAAATTCCCACCCCTCAAGCAAAATAATATTCTTTATTAGTGGTCCTGTAGAAGACATTTCCGTGTCTCATAAGTTAATTATACAAATGTACAGTATATGACTTACTTAGAAATTATACTAGAACAATTAAAGTTAGGGATAAAATTCAGTTTGGACCATAATTCTAACCCAAGCAGTGGCTTAAAGGCTTTTAGACATTTGAAAACCAACTCACTGGCTCATAACAGGCAATGGATGTAATTTTTCTTGACTTTAGCAAGGCTTTTGATTCTGTCCTTCATGACAGAGCCATCAATAAACTGTGAAAATATGATTCAATCCATACTAGCTTTCCCTGGGCTTCCAAGTGAATAGGGGTTTATACTCTTAAGAGCTGCTATCAATAGATTAGAGTCAACCTAAGGGGATATTATAAGTGGCTTTCCACAGGGGTTAGTTCTAGGTCTGGTGTTTGTGAATATGATTGGGTGAAGAACAGAGAGCCTGATCAATAAGTTTGTAGTTGACATAGAGCTAGGAGGGGTCACAATAATCTTTTAAGATAGGATTAGAATTCATCCTGACCTTGACAAGTTAGAAAAGTGGGCACAAACAATGAATTGTGATCAATAATGAAAAATGCTGTGAAAGAGCAAGCAGGATGAAAAACAGGATAGCCATTTACTATGGGAAATCATTGAAGAGAAAGCCAATGAGTTAATGGTGACTCAGCTGGAGTCAGTAACATATTACTTCTAAAATATGTATTTTTAATAAAAACCATAACACTATAGAGTAACATATGAATAGTCAATGTAATGTAAAAGTTAGTCTTCTTGCTTGGCAAGCATGAATTAATCACTGGAAAGCTAGAACCCTGTAATAGCTGGCTATCACACTGGAATGATAAGGTCAGATATTTAAATCAATTAATGGAGAAGGCAGATCCATGGTCTAAGGGAATCATCATGCTAAAGGAAAAGACAACAGCATCAACACACAGGTTATGAAGCCAAGCTTGGAAGTCAAGATCATCACATTCAGAGCTGCAAGAGATATTAGAGATCTTCCGGCCCAAGCTCTTCATTTTATACACTAGGAAGGTAGGATTCAGAGAAGGCATGCAACTTACCTGAAGTCATATCAGGAAGTGACAACACCAAAGTAAGTCAGGAGCAGAAAATAATTAAATGAGAGCTATACATATTCACACATACCCTTGTGATTTATCCTTTTATGGCATGTGCTAGATATGATCCTTTCTGTGCCTTGATGCAAAGTATTGTCAAGTTATAAGGATGGTACAATCTAGTATGGTTGTGGGGTGGGCTATTTGTATATAACAGAGGTAGAGAACCAACTTGCTAAGAATAAGCAAATGGAATATATTTAATACTAGGCCTTTAGTGTTCCTGGGTCATCATGATGAACAATATTTCTAACTATTCTATGCAACAATAACTTTAAAGAGATTTCCCACAGACAGACTGAAGGGGACAAGTAAAATTTATTGTCAATGGTAAGAGTCAAAACTCTTCTGAAGTACTGTATTTTATTCCAGGTGATATTGAAATAACATGTACAAAGTCATATGGTTTGGAGAAATATAAAAAAGGAGATTACAGTTGTCTCTTCCACATCATAGGAGTTAGGGGCATGGAGCCTCCACAGTCAGGAAAATCCACATAAAAAATTTTGGCCCTCCCTTCATACCATAGAAGTCTGAATTATGGTATTAAAAGATAAAATGTATTAACATCACATGATACTACACATATATTTTATGCATTTCTGAGTTTCCAGATTTTTTCTGTGTCTTCTGCTGGCCTTAGCTTGTCTGTTTGTGACTTTTGCAAAATTCCCCCAAAATTCTCATTTAATTTCTTATGTTGACCCACAATATATAGAAACCGCAATGGGGAAAGTCATGATGTAAAAGGGATAACTGTAAATGTTTTTTTAAGGCTTGAATTGACAGTATTTGTTTAGGAGAAAAGACTGGATTAAGGTCTGCTATCATGCTTCCTTGTGACTTGATGACCCTTAGGTTCTCAGGGGCCTATGCCAGTGAAATATAAGTGCTGGCAGGTCCTACTAAGTTGGAAAGATCTTAAGTCTAGTACATAACATCACATCACATCACATCACATCACATCACATATCACATCATAACATAACACAGCATATAACACAACACATAACATATAACATAACATAAATGATATACTAGATAATACATCTTGCTTCAGAGCATAATCAGTAAACATTTATTAAGTGCCTATAATGCACCAGGCACTATGCTAAGTGCTGGGGATACAAAAAGAGGAAAAAGACAGTGTTTGCCTTCAAGGAGCTTTCAATTTAATGTGGGAGACAACATGCAAAGAAATATATACAAAGCAAGCTATATATAGGATAAATTGAAAATAATTTAAAAAGGAAAAGTACTTGCATTAAGAAGGGGTTGAGGTTGGGGCAGCTAGGTGGTGTAGTGAATAGAATACCGTCCCTGGAGTCAGGAGGACCTGAGTTCAAATCCAGCCTCAGATACTTAACACAAAAACTAGATGTGTGACCTTGGTCAAATCACTTAACCCCAATTGCCCTCCAAAAAAAAAGAAGGGATTGAGGGAGGTTTTTTGTAGGAGGTAGGATTTTAGTTGGGACTTAGAGAAGTTCTTCACCAGGTTGACTGCAGAAACACACCTCTAAAACCATCAGAAGCAGTGCGGCGAGGTATATTAATTCTGAACATGGAGTTGGAAGAATGTAGGTTCAAGCCCCACCACTTCGAATATGGAAAAGGTATATAACTTCTCTAAACCTCAGTTTCCTCACTTACGAAATGGGGATAATGGTACTATTCTCAAAAAAAAAATCACTGAAGTCTTGGGATATATCTCAGTGAAGGAAATTTTTACATTAAGCAGATTATAGGTCCTTGAAATACTGAAGAATTGATTTGTAAGTACTGTGGCTAGTGCCCAGCTGGAACAAAAAGAAGAAATGAGATAAACCTATAAGCAAAAAGAATTAGGTTATTTTAGCTATAAAGATATATTTACTGCAAAGGATAGTAAGCATTAAAGTAAGCTTTTTTAAGAAAAGCTGTGAAATCTGGCTCTTTGAAGTTCTTTGAAAACAGGACAGCCTGTTTTCAGATTGCTTTGAAAACAGGACAGGGTATAGTGGCTCATATCTGTATTCTATGCTACTGGAGAGGAAGAGGCTGAGACTGGTAGGGCATTAGAGCTGGGGAGTTCTGAGCTGCAGTTGGGCTAAAGTCAGCCAGGTGTCCACACTAAGTATGGCACCATTACCATGAGCCTGAGGAGGGTAGAATGGGTTGAGGTGGTGCAGCTATGTGTGATTAGGCAAGGGGAAGACCACCATGCTGCCTAAGGAGGAGCAAATCAGGACATGTCAGAAATGGAGAAGATAAAAGCTTCCACTGATCAGCACTGGGGTTGGGCCCATGAGTAACCTTTATACTTCGTGCCTAGGAAAGGTAGGAAAAGAAATGAGAGACAGAGAGAGATAGAGACAGAGAGAGAGACAGAGAGAGAAAGAGAGGTATCATGTTCTGATACTTCAGCATATTTTTTTGAGGGGGGTGAGCTTTCAGTAACTGAATGTCAGTTCTATCTACATTAGCTTCAGTTGGAAATGAAGAACTCATCACATAAATGAGACATGGAAAAACTAAATCATTTGCTTTTCATGTAAATGTTTATGAGCAGAGTGTCCACCAAACATTGGCTCGTCTTCAGAGGCCACAGGTGCTATTGGCATGACCAATTACCAACTCATCTCTCTTGGTTGTTCAAAACACCACCATTCCTAGTGTCCTGTCCAGAATCTTAGATCTCTGCACACAAACTTTGGCTGAAGGTGCCTCCATTTCCAACACTAATATATCTGCTGCCAAGATCACAGCTGCTGGTACAGTCTACTTCTGCCAAGGCCTCAGCAATAGGCATAACAATCAATCGGCAGGTTCTACAGCTTCCAGCAGGTCCAGTAGCTCAAGCCATGATTGTTTTCCCCCATAGCCAAATCTGCCAGGAGCAATCCGAAACCATTCTAGACCACATTTCTCATTTAACAACACTGGATAAAGGGGTACGGGCAGCTCAGACACTTCACAGGGTGCTTGGCAGTCTGTTGTCAAACCATGGCATGCTGATAGTTTCGGACCATGTTTGCTGGAAAGAGTGGTAGATAGTGCCAGTAAAGGTGGAAGTAACTTCCAGAATCATCAAAATCATAGGGCTCCTTCTCCTGAAGTACAATTACCTCAATATTCTGTGCTCCCAGTAGTCAATTTGAACAACAAAAAAAAGAGGTTTAACCGGGTTTTTTCCCCTTAAGCCAAAATTGTTATTCAAATTTTTTTCTAGGACTCTAACCAACCTTACCCAGAGAACAAGAAATATGTTTCTTCAGAATAAGTTTTCATCAGGGAAAAAAAACAAAAAACAAAAAACAAAACCATGGTATATCAAATGATGACTAGATAGTTTGGTCTAACTGACAATTTCAACTCATAAAGGAACCATAGATAGAACAAATCCTGCATACACACACACACACACACACACACACACACACACACACACACACACA
>NW_027187419.1:95449554-95477663 GCF_028583685.1 Petaurus breviceps papuanus
ACACACACACACACACACACACACACACACACACACACACACACACAGGGAGCCTTACACACCCAGGTAAGACAGCAGGTATTTTTCATGGTATATGGTTTCAGTGTCCTAATTTAGGAAAGGGACTACTGGAAAAGTCTGACTATGGCTGAGGAAACTGACCTCATACTATATCACTACAAGAGAAGCACTGGGGTTTCCAATATGATTTTTTTCTACAGACTTAAGTAGCATAGGACAATGAATTCTGACTCCCACCCTGATAGCATGGAGTTTCCAGATACTCCCTGGAGGGACCATTGTGGTCTGAGGAACCCATGTTGCTTTTTATGGCCTTTTTTTTCCTAATACTATTTGTACAGGTTCCCACAGCTTAATACATTACAAGAATGATTACTGAACAAACCAAAATTGCTTTTGGTGTGAATTAAGGAAGATGATTATTCAGACTTGATCTCTGTAGCTGGGAGTAGGATCTCATAAAATGCAAGGAATGAAATGGAAATGAATGGGTCGTTGCCAATAAATGACTTGAGACAGTCACTAATTTGAAAATAAGAGGTTATGAGTGAGAGCTGAGGAAAGGACCAGCTTTTAAGTAATTTCAAAGGCATTGCTTTAAGTAAAGGTTGGTTGGAAACCAAATTGAGTAATGCAAGCAATATGTACAATTGCAAAAGGGACCTAACCAGGTTTTGAGAAACAGAAGTATATCTAGGCACCCCTCCGAACTGGAAATTAGGATTAATATTATGATTTTTTTATTACATAAGTGGCTTATAGCATATACTGCATTATTTTCAATCTTAAGGCTTTTGTGATTGCTGAACACAGTCTACAAATTTAAAGAAATTTAAAGGCAGCTGAAATGCTCTTGGTGATGGCAGTTAGTGTTTTTTTTTTTTATCATGCCTTATATCTAAACAACACTACAGTAGCAATTGAAAAATGAAAAGTCCAATTAGTCCATTAGGTATACATGAGACTTAATTATTGTTTTGACTTATTTTCTCAACAACTTGATTAGTTCTTTTGGAATAAACTAGGTACAGTCATAAATCCATTTCACCGGCAATAAAAAGTTAGTTTCATTAGACATTCCAATATATCAGAGATCCATAATTACATTCACATGGCCACTCCTTCCCTCCTCCTGTGTCTTTCTCTGTTCCTTCCTTCTTTCCTTCACTCCCTCCCTCCCTCCTTTCCTTCCCTCTCTCTAGAATTGATAGAAGGTTTTGGAAAGTTGCTGTGACTAAAAGTCTCATCCCTGTGGCCATCATGTTGCTCAGCCTTTCAGACTAACTAGATAGAACCTCACATGACAGACACGGTCTGTTACTAGGACTGTACTTTAAACCCTCCCAGCTTGATAGGGACTGCCAGGGACTGGCCCAGCCTTTGAGAAGCCAGGATCATACCCATACCATGACAAGGAATCAGGCTAGAGCTTTGTAAAGTTTTCAAAGGCAATTTTTTTAATGTTCATTTGAACATTTTGGCTTCTTTAACAGTGACAGCTGCTCTCCCCATGAACATTCTTCTGAGGCTTTCAAATTTTTGCCTTTTAATTTATCTGTAATCCTCTAAAATACAGTAGTTTTCATTGTATATTTTTGTTTTTTAAAACTTAAAAATTAATTTAAGATGTATATTTTCTCTCCCACTTCGAACCACATTGAAAAATAAAATCAAAAATAAAAAGACCCTTATAACAAACATGTATAGTTAAGCAAAACACATTTCTTCATTAACCATTCCAAAAATACCTTTCTCATTTTGTGCCCTGCACCTACCACCTTTGTCCAGAGGTAGACAGTATAGCTCGTCATTGGCCTTTTGGGATTTTAGCTGGTCATTGCATTCTCCTAAGTTCCCAAGTATTTTCAAGTTATTTTTCTTTACAGGGTTTTTAGACATAAAGTGTTCTCCAGATTCTTTTAAATTCACATAGCATCTGTTCCTGCAAGTCTTCTCAGATTACTCTAACACTACCCTTTCATCATTTCTTTTAGGACAATTGTACTTCATGATAGTGAAATGCCATACTTTGTTCATCAATTCCCCAGTTTATGGGCATCTACTTAATTCCTACTGCAGAAAGAGCTGCTATAAATATTTTTGTACTTAGAAGTCTTTTTTCATTTTCATTTGATATCTTTGGGGGATGAGTTTAGTAGATATAACAATCACTGGGTGAAAGGGCACACTTTTGTTGACTACATAGCCCTTTACCAGAATGTTCTGAACTGTTTCTGCTGAGTATCAGGGTCATTTTAATAGAGATGGTTATTACATTTTTCTTCTTTCAAAGTACACATTTTACTTCATGAAATTTACTTTTATATTTGAAACTACATTTTATTGTAATAGTTATTAGATATTGCTATCTTTTTAAGGGTTTTTTATTTTCTTTTAAAAAATAATTTTATTGACATCTTTTGTTGGTACATCACCTAAATTTTTCCCAGTGTCTCCTCTCTTCCCCATCCCAGAAAGCAGACCCTACAACAAAGAATATTTTAATAAAAAAAGAGGAAAGGAAAAGAGGAAGAAAACTGATCAATACAATATATTCAGTGTTGTACATCTGTGGGCCTCCCATCTCTGCAAAAGATTGAGAGTGGGAGGAGGAAGTGTGGTTGTTGTTTTTTTTTTAATTTTTTATTCATTTTGAACTTAAATACATAAAGACAAAAAGAAGAACATTTTCTTGTACACAGCACACAACCTAAAAAGAAGATTCACTATAAAACTGTGAATTTATGTTTCACAGTGTATTTTTTTAATTATATAGTAAGTATTACTTATCACTTTTCTTTTTTGCTTTTTGGAGGGCAATTGGGGTTAAATGACTTGCCCAAAGTCACACAGCTAGTAAGTGTGTCAAGTGCCTGAGGCCAGATTTGAACTCATAACCTCCTGACTCCAGAGCTGGTGCTCTATTCACTGTACCACCTAGCTGCCCTACTCATCACTTTCAAAGTTACTCTGCCTTCTAGGCTTCCTCCTACATTTCATTTTCTGCTGTGCACTTTTTATATTTTTTCCCTCCCACCCCATCCTAGAGATGACTATCATTAGATATAAATGTGTGTGTGTGTGTGTGTGTGTGTGTGTGTAAAACCATCAGTTCTTTCTCTGGATGCAGATAGCTTCTTCCTTCATAGGTCCTTTGTAGTTTATTTGGGAATTTATAATACTCAAAATGCCTTAGTCACTGAAAGTTATTCTGAAAATAATATTGCTGTTACTCTATGCAATATTTTCTTGGTCCTTCTCATTTCACTCTTCATTTTCATGGAAGTATTTCCATGTTTTTCCTAAAATAATAGACCTCATAATTACTATTATCACAGTAATATTCCATTACGATCATATAATACTAGTTTAGCCATTCCCCAATTGACAGACAACCCCACAATTTTTAGTTCTTTGCCACCACAAAGAGAGCTGCTATAAATATTTTAGAACATATAGGTTCTTTTCCTTTTTCCCTAATCGTACTTAGAACTAGATCAAGTAATGGTATTGCTAGGTGAAAGGGTATAAAGTCAGTTTAATAACTCTTTGGGCATAATCCCAGATTGTTCTCCAAAGTGATTGGATCAACTCACAATTCCACCAACAGTGAATTAGTGTCTCAATTATTCCACATCCCCGCCAACATTTGTCACTTTCCCCTTCAATCATTTTAGCCAATCTGATAGGTGGAAACTGTTATCTCAAGCTTGTTTTAATTTGCATTTCTTTAATCAATAATAATTTAGAATATTTTCTCATATGACCATAAATTGTCTTGAATTCTTCATTGGAAAATTCCCTGTTCATATCTATAAACAATTTATCAATTGGGGAATAACTGATATTTTTATAGATTGTTCAAAATTCTTTATATATTTGAGATATAAGACCTTTATCTGAGAAAATGTCTACAATTTTTTTTCCTCAATTTTCTGCTTTCCTTCTGATCTTGGCTACATTGGTTGTATTTGTACAAAAACTTTTTAAATTTAATGCAATTGAAATTATCCATTTTATACCTCACTCTGTTTTCTATCTCTTGTTTATTCATAAGTTGTTCACCTATCCATATGTCTGATAGATAATGTGTTTCATGTTCTTCTAATTTTCTTGTAATATCTCCTTTTATATCTTGGCCATATATCTATTCTTATTTTATCGTAGTAAATGGTTTAAGATATTTGTCTGTGCTCAGTTTCTGTCAGACTGCTTTCCATCTTTCCCAACAACTTTTACCAAATAATTAATTCTTATCCCAAAACTTGGCTTTACACTTGTCATACATGAGGTTACCATAGTCATATGCTATTGTATATTGTATATCTACACTGTTCCACCGATCTACTTTTCTATTTCTTAGCCAGTACCAGATAATTTTAATATTATTATCTTGTAATATAGTTTAAGATTTGGTGCTGCTAAATCTCTTACTTTTACATTTTCTTCATTAGTTCCTTTGATATCCTTGATCTTTTGTTCTTCCAAATGAACTTTATTTTTTTCTCTCCATTAAAAAAAATGGTAATTTAATTGGTATGGAAAATAGATTAATTTAGGTAAACTTGTCAATTTTATTATATTGGTCCTTCCTACTCATGAACAATTACTATTTCTTCAATTATTTAAATCTGATGTTATTTGTGTAAAAAGTCATTGAGTTTTTGGGTTTTTTTTTTTAATAATTTTGTTCATAGAGTTTCTGGGTTTGTTTTGGCAGGTGTGCTTCTCTGTATTTTATTCTGTCTACAGTAATTTTAAATGGGGTATCTCTTACTATCTCTTCTTGCAGGGTTTTGTTGGTGATACATAGGAATGCTGATGATTTATGTGGGTTTACTTAATATCTTGCCACTTTTCTAAAATTATTAATTTTTTCAACTAACTTTTTGGTTGTATCTTTAGGATTTTCCAATTATATTTTCATTATCATCTGCAAAAAGAGTTTTATCATATCATTACCCATTCTGATTCCTTCTATTTCTTTTTCTTCTCTTATTGCTATTGTTAAGTTTTCCAATACAATATTGAATAATATTAGTGACAATGGGCATTCTTGTTCCATATGTAATCTTACTGGGAAAGCTCCTAGCTTATCCCATTACAAATAGTATTTGCTGATAGTTTTAGATAAATTCTTTTTATCAATTTAAGGGAAAATCTATTTATATCTATACTTTCAAGGCTTTTTAATAGTAATGTGTGTTACACTTTAACCAAAAAATTTTCTGCATCTTTTGGTATAATCATTTGTAATTTTATCATTATTTCCTTAAGCTAAACCATCCCTGCATTCCTGGTATAAATCCCATTTGGTCACAATGTACAGTCTTTGTAATATAATGCTGTATTTTCCTAGTTAGTATTATATTTAGGATTTTTGCATCCATATTTATTAATGACATGTCTTTCAATAACTCTTCTTTGGTATCATACTTCTTTTGTGTAATTCTGCAATGTTCACTTTGAATTTTTTTTTTTTGGTACTTCTTTCCATTTACCATTGTTGTGGTCATTGTGAATAATGTTTTCTAGGGTCTACTTGCTTCATTCTGTATCAGTTCATTTAAGTCTTTTCATGGTTCTCTATATTGATCATATTCACAATTTCTTAAAGTACAGTAATGTTCCATTACATTCTTGTCCCACAAGATGTTTAGTAATTCTCCAATTAATAGCTATTTGCTTTGTTCAAAGTTCTTTGCTACCAAGAAAAAAATGCCACTGTAAACATTTTGATGTATATACTGACTTTCTTATTAATTAGCTCCGTGGTGTATATTTCTCATTGTTGAATCTCTAGGCTGAACAGAGAGTAAGGAAATTTTAATTACTTAACTTCATAATTCCACATTACTTTCCAAATTAGTTTTACTGATTTGCAGTTCCACCAAGTAATATACTAGTGTGCCCATCTTTCCACAACTTGTCCAACATTAACTATTCTCATCTAATTTCAATTTTGCCAATTTGCTATAAAACGTCAGAGTAGATTTGATTTGAATTTATGTTATTATTGGTGATTTAGATTATCATTTCATATAGTTGTTAATAGGTTGCACCCTGTTCAATCATATCATTTGGCCACTTATCTATTGAGGAATGGTCATTCTTTTCAATAAGGTTATGAGTTAGATTATTATTATCTTCCAAGTAGTAAAGAAGAAGATGAACTTAGCAAGTCAGAGCTGGATTCTGAGAAAACTAAGTTCCTATGTATACTGGCCATTTAGATAATACGTCACTGTCACATATATCCACAAGTGTTTAGAAGGGGTTGAATAGCATCAAAACCAGTTTATTTTCTTTGTTTTTATATGGGGAAGGGGTTCTTATCCTTTTTTGTGTGTTATGGCCCCCTCTGGCAGGCTAGTGAAACATATGATTCTCTTCTCTGAATAATATATAAATACATTTAAAATATATTATAAATATAATGAATTATATACAATATCAGTATATTATATACTTATATATTAAATATATTAATGGTAAAATATTTTAATACATAAATTCATGAAATATATAGCATTACTAAAGAAACAATTATATTAAATACATTCAAAAAAATGTTTTTTAAGTTTACAGATCCCAGGTTTAGGGTAACAATATTAAAAGAAAATCAAAAGTCCCAATTTAGGCCAGGCATTCTACTGAATCTGTATTAGACCAGTTGAGTTTGAACTGAAACTTCCAGCAACCTGTAAACCAGCATCAACCACTGCTTTTTGTCTGATGCAAAATGGAAACAAACAATGTTTTGACACATGCCATTCATAGGCCCCTATAAATTCCCATTTGCATTGGAGTGGTGTATACATAAAAGGTAGTCTGCCCAGATTAGAAATTTCTGAATTCTGAATAAAGCTTTCCATTGATCATAAAAGGAAAAGATAGGGATAGAGACAGGACCTGTGATTCCAATAACGTAGGGGATTCAGTTTGGACATCCCTTCCAGCATTGAAACACTTATCCTAGGAACCAAATTTTAACTTTAGAGAGGTGCCTACCACAATGAGAGATTTAAATGATGCTCACTCCTCAATTACCTCATCTAAATGTTTATTGATTAACTTTATCTGCATTCACTCAACTCTATTTATACTGTATATATTTCTATATGTACTTGTCTACCCCATGTGAGTGTGTGAGCTCATTGTGAATAGGCACTGTAGCATTGTATTTGCATCTTCAGCACTTAGCATGGTGCCTGGCACATAGTAGGTACTTAACAAATATTTTTCAATTGATCAATTATAAGTTGTTTAAGGGGTAGGTAGGTGGTGCAGTGGGTAGAGCACTGGCCTTGGTGTCAGGAGGACCTGAAATCAAATCTGGCCTCAGACACTAGCTGTGTGACCCTCAGCAAGTCACCTCAATCTGTTTGCCTAAGTACCACCTCTGTAAAATACGCTGGAGAGGGAAATAGCAAATCATTTCAGTATCTTTGCCAAGATCATGGACACTACTGAAATGACTTAACAACAACAACAAGAAGAGTGTCATAATCTCACTTATAGGATGCAAGAAGTTGGCCTGACTTATTTCGAATGAAATGAAAACTTGGCCTGTTATTTTTTTTATATTGTAGAGACTTAGCTCCAGGTTGGTTAAATGTATTAGCTGTACAGTAAACCAAGAAATTACAGTGTAAGTTGCCAATTGTAGTAGTTGACACTGTACATTGTAGTACATGGTTGATAGTAGGTCAGCTCTAAACAAGCCGATTCTTTTGATGCAGTAGTTGCCCAGCGCATCTGGTATTTTTCACTAAGGCTGCAGAGTCATGGTTGCAGAGCCGAAGCCTTCTGGCATTACCCAATGTATATTCCATGGAGCTTATGATACTTAGGCTGATTATTTCATTGAGGTCCATCGTCAGCTATCTCAGTTAAATAGCATCTTCTGCAACATGTATCCATATACAGGCATGCTATGATATCATTTGAGTTTTGATGATGATCATACAAAAAAAAACACACAAAAAAACAAATTTCCAATATATGTATACTCCACTCTGAGAAATGGCCCAGAAGCTTTGTTCCTCAGACAGAAAAGGCAATCCTTTGAAGTTGAGTGCTTCAGTAAGATTTAATTTTATCTGTAGATGACTAGATTTATCATTGTACTACTCCTATAATTATTATTTAATGAGAACTCTTGAGATTTTTACAGCAGTTGGTATAGCCAATTTATAAATAAAATTATTTTGATATTCATAATAATGAAATTTCTGTCAACTAGGTCAGAACCAAAGACTTTATTCTTAGGGAAATTAAATAATTGTTATTATTTTAAAAGAATTTAGTCATAGATTTTAATAATGTTCAGGTCTAAATTTTCAAATATCTTTCATTTATTTCTATTAGATAATTTGAGATATAAATGAACTATAATGGAGATTTTTCAGGTTCAGTGTCCCTTAAAAATTTATCCTTTCATAATTTCCAGACTCCTATCATATGCTTTCAATGCCTGTTAAAATTATAAGAAGGCAAAACCTCCAGGCCCATTGGTGAAAGTAGGGTTCAGCACTAAACTTTATAGAAAAGCCCTCTTTGTAGTTACATTGAAGGTATGGTAACTTTGGTTAAGATATAGTCCCTGAAATTAAGGGAAGCCTTACACATAGCAGGTAATTAATAGGTGTTTGATGAATTGAATTGAGTCAAATTATGGCACAATGTAAAATGCTATGAAAGGTCAGAAGGGAAATAGGGAGATATAGAAAGGCCTCATGGAAGTTTTGGTATTTGAACGTGCAAGACAAAATTAGGGAGGGCTGTTCCTGAAGAGCAATATTGACATATAGGAATCACCTTCATGGTTCATGGTGGGAGGGAGGGATAGCTGCCAACTTCACAGTCCTCAGATCCATGGGTGGAATGGCAGCCCAGACATGCATCAGAATGAACTCTCCAATCCACCTCTCCCCAAAGCCATGCTGAGCTCAAACTTGTACAGTATTTTAAACAAAATGCTTCAGTGGCACCAATAGGAAATCCCCATCATCTAAGAGGCAAGGCAGTGGGGATAGTTTAGACAAGATGTATCAAAAACCTAGTCCACTGGCCTGCATGTGGCCCACAACACATCTGAGTGTAAACCAGAATAAAATTTATTTGAGAAATACTTAATAAATAGATAAAACACAATAAAAATCTAGATAATGTTAATATGTCATTTTCTAAGTCAATATATGCTCTTAAGAAATCTTAGTGTATAGTTTAGTGAACCTTGTTTCTATTTGAGTTTGACACCATTGGGGTATTTTCTGAATTGCCTAAACAGGAATGGCGGTCAGATATTACAGGAAATGGAACTGTGTCACAGCAAGCAAGAGGATGGGGAACAAGGCAATGCCCAGCATCTGGGTCAGTTAAGCCTTAGCATGTATGCATTTTTGGAGTTGGGGATATACCAGTCAAATCCATTTTCCCCAGCTCAAAGAATGGGATTCTCAGGATGGGTACAATTCAACAGGCCAAAGGTATGGGAAGGTGGAAGAGGACACATGCAGATGACAGTAGCTCATGTGTATTGTGGGAGGGGCAGATTTCAGACATTAGGAAGGGTAGGAGCAAAGAAGTAGAAAAGATGCAGTATATGAAGCATTTCACGTTAGCCAAAGTATGTGTAGGTGATAGTTTGAAATACAGTTGAATGGGCAGGGTGGCCTCGTATTGTGGAGGGCCTTGAATACCAAGCAATGGAGTTTGAACTTGAGTCTGCAGGCTATAGAGAGACACTGAATCATTTTGAACAGTGGATCATAAGACCCTGGCACTAGAGCGGTTAGGGAACCCTGAGAACAGTAGTCTAGCCTATGAGGAAACTGAGGTCCAGGGAAGTGTTTTATGTCTTTCCAGTACTCATATAGGGAGTGTCAGAGATACAATTTGAAACCATTTCCTCTAACATAAGAGCTGGGGCTCTTGACCCACAGTGCTGTAGCACCTACTCACAAGACACACAAGTCTGGCAGTAGTATGACAGATAGGTTGAAGGAAAAGGGAGTGGAGGTCAGAGAGGTTGATGAGAGGAGTCCCTGGAGTCTTTTCTTTCCTTATCTCCTTTGAATTGTTGGCATTGTAAATGTAAAGAAGGAAAATCAGGTATATTTTCTATTCTGCTTTTGTACTAAGTCAAAAACATTCCACAAATATTATCACTTGACCTCATCCCATTTTATTATATCTTACTTTGTGTGTGACTATATTGGACATGTATTAAACATCTTCTTTATAACCCAAGCTCCCAAGTATATAGTGAATTTTCTGTGAGATCCTCCTGACTTTTTTTTTAGCTATATCTACACTTTTTTTTGCCTTTTGGAGGGCAATTGGGGTTAAGTAACTTGCCCAAGGTTACATGGCTAGTTTTTTTATGTGGGTGTTAAGTGTCCGAGGCCAGAACCAAACTCAGGTCCTCCTGACTCTGGGGCCAGCGCTTTACTCACTGAGCCACCTAGCCGCCCCTATATCTACACTTTTAAAGATAATTTCTTTCAATATTTTGTGTTGATAGCATGTTAGTTTGAGGTATTGTGGTTGAATTCTTTCTTGGAACTATGAGTGCTAGTTAGATCTATGCACTACTTGACAAAGGAAGGGTGTGAATGAATAAATGAATAATTTAAAAATGAATGAATGAAGTGTATTAAGGCTTCATATTTATTACAAAAATATTTTCATATTCATTAATAAAAATAACCTCCATATCATTAAGCTTTATGATCTTCATCACAGTATGGTGAGGATGATAGTGCAAGAAGTATTGTTTCATTGCATAGATGGAGATATTAAGACTCCAAAAAGCAAAATGACACATATAGTTTAAGTGGCACAGGAAGGACTTGAACCCAAGTACTCTGATAACAACTCCAGTGCAATTTTCCTATGCCACGATAATGTATAGAAGATAATGTATGAAGAAAAATTAGAAGAAAAAATATCTTTGCAGTAAGTTTCCCTAGTAAAAGTCTCATATCTAAGACATATAAGGAATAGATTCAAATTTATAAGATTAAGAACATTCCCCAGTTAGTAAAAGATTTAGGAATTGAACAAGCAATCCTTGAGGGAAGAAACAAGGCTATCTCTGGCAATATGAAAATTTGTTCCAAATTACTACTAATTAGAGAAATGCAAATAAAAGCAATTTTGAGATCCCACCTCACACACCCATAAGATTGGCTAGGAAGATTAAAAAAGAAAAATGACAAGTGTTGGAAGGGCAAATGTTGTTTTGTTTTGTTTTGTTTTCTAATGGGATGGGGTTTAGGAGGGAGAGAAAAAAGATTTCTGTTAATAAACAAAACAAAACACTCTAAACTTCCCTTCCCAAGGAAAGAGAAGCTAGAAGTCCACCCACCTGATTTTAGTCCTAGCATCTTGAATATTAGAATTGTTCCCTGTTAATATAAAATGAATTTATTGCCTGAAGTTCAAGTACAGAGTTTGGCTTAATATTTAATTTAACAAGACAACTTACAGTCTTATCTATAAGGTCCTTGTGGCAGACTGGACTATTTCTTGAATCTGTGCTTCTCCCCCCCCCAAAAAAAAATATATATATACATATATATATTTCCTGTCTAGCAGTATTGCCAACATCATTTTAATTCAGATCTATACTGTGGATTGTGTCCCCTGAAGTACAATTCCCAAGATGATTGATGAGCATCCAGGTGTAAAACTTATAATATGAAGAGTTCAACAACCAACCTGTTATATTGCTTGAAACAGCAGCATTACACAAAGTCACAGAGACCACAAGTACTATGAAGTGCTCTTTGGTAGTTGACATATGTAGGTATTAAAAAAAAGGAGAAGAAATGTTCAGAAATTCCTTTTATTATCAACAGAAAATTGTCCTTCCTTTGTGGCTTTCAAACAAAGAAATAGCACTGATAGTATCAGTAAAAGCTGAAAGGATAATTCTACCTGTCTTGTCACTAGCATTGGTGCAAAACGTCCCTCCAGTTTGAGTAATTGAGAGTCTTGAGAAAACGTTATGGAGTTGTTTACTTCATTTTCTCATTTTTTAGTTTAAAATTCAGGAATAACAATTTTTTTATCCTAACCTTACTTGAATTCTCACCCTAGAAGTAGTTGACAGTTTTACAACACTATTTTACACAAACACAGCAGTTTTCATTGATAGATTTTAATTGATCAGTCAATTTGCCTATGACATAGATATATATTACTATACTCACTTTACAAACAAGGTAACTGGAAAAAAATTGGAGGTGTGGTTGTAATTCTCAGAAAACTGCCTCCCTCACTTTCTCCGTAAAGTCTACACTGAAGATAACTTCACGGTGTCTATATTTAAGCCTGATTAATATGTAAGCACTGATCAATTCAGAGCTGTTTCCAAGGTCACAGAATAAACTTAGAGATCCTGAATTCCAGGTATATACCAAGAGGAATGATTAGTTGAATTATGCTTTCTCCATAAAAGTCAATTCTTAACAGTAAAAGCTTTTTTGTTAAGTCATGTTGAAGTTAGATTATTTTTAAGATGAAAGTATGCCCAAATGCTAGTAATTTAGGATGGTGTTCCTAACAACTTTCTCTTAAAACCATTAGCCAGTATAGGTTGTGTGTGTGAGAGAGAGTGAGTGTTTATGTGTTTTCCACATTTCTGATTTTATTTGTGCAAGTAACTCCCAGTGAAGAAGGTCCCCCTATCAATGAAGACTCTTCTACCCTCCATCTTTTTTTCTCTCCCTCCCTCTTTTTCTCTTTGCTATGCTCCCTCTCCTCCCCATCATGTGTCTCGCTCCCTCTCCTTTTTTCTTGTCCTTCTCTAGCTCAATAATATGTCAATGTTTAAGCTGTGTTCGTACATGTATCAGTATGTAGGTTATTTTACCCAAGTTTCTGAGTGCTGCAGATTCACGAGGGATCTGTGTTTTACCATAGTCACAGATGTAAAATCAGTTTCCTTAATAAAGTGCTTAGATTTCCAGTATTTCCCAGACAGATGCTTCCATGAGTCATACTCTTCTATACCCTTTATATAGATGAAGACAAATACTTTAGGCTACTGATTGGCCAGTTGACAAAAATTTTTTTTAACATCCAGCATTTTTTTTTATGCTGCCATATGCAAAGTACTGTGTTTGGCTAAATAACTATTTTGCCAATGCGATACATACTCTGGCTACTAGGGATATGTAGGTATATTCCCAGATTTGAATAGCAAGATATAATAGACCCTCTTACTTGAAGATGACACCAAGATACTTATTCAAACAGCAGTAAGCCAAATCCATTATAGTATCAAAGGGCTTTATACACGTTGCCAATGCAGGGTTCTTTTTAAGACAAAGTCCATACATGTCACCAATGAAAGAAACAACAACATATATAAATATCTATACATACATATATATATATATATATACTATTATTAATATTATTTTACATGTTACTGGGAAATAAGACATACAGACACTGGGGCATAGAGATCCACTGTGGTGCCCTACTGGAAAGTCAGAGGAGGTATGGGAGAAGATATGGGAGAGAGCAGATTGGAGGAGGGGATATCCAGTGGGATCTCCATTTTGGGGTGGTGGGTAGGGGGAAAAATGGGGAGAAAATTTTTTAACTCAAAATCTTGCAGAAATGAATGATGTAAACTAGAAGTTAATGAAGCATTTAAATTTTTTTTTAAAATTAAAATTTTCTGAGTTCATTCAAAGAAAACAAAACAAAAATAAACCATTCTGAAAGATGGCTCAAAATGTTGAAATAAAAAAAAAGTATTAAAAAAATAAAGATGAATCAAGATAGGTCCAAAGAAATGAAGTGAATTGCCAATGTTCACACAAGCAGGGAATGTCAGAGATTGGGATGTATTCCCACCCTGAAGCTCTTTCCACTATATAGTTGTTTCCTGTTGTGTTTTTTGCCCAGGGATTCTCATGAGATTTTCTGCAATTGTGTACTCCCACCCATAATGAGAATTGAGAACAGTGCCTAGAAAATTGATTGGGGATTTAGAGGTGTCCTCAGGATCACCACTCTATCAAATGAATCCTGTGCTTTCTTGACAGTACTTGGTCTCCTAGGCCCAATGGCATCCCATGCAGCTGTAGAAATATTTCCTAGAATCAAGTATGTAGAATGATGAGCTAAACAGAAACATGTGCTTCTCTGAATAAATGAAAATCCTTCCTCCTATTATAAGAGCTCAGAGAAAGTATGGAGGTCTCTGAAGAAGAGAGATCCTGATGGGGGGGGGGGGTTGCAGCATAATAACTCAGCTTCATTAGAGTAGTGATTCAAAGTGACCTTTGGAGGATCAAGAAAACTTTATGCATGTTCTGCAATTTCTGAAATCCTCTTTTAATAACAGAAACTTCTTTTGTCAAGAAAGAACATGGTAGGCTTTGATCTTAGCTTAGAAACCACTCAGAAAAAAAGTTTGCTACTGAGAAATTTTCTTCAAGGATCCATTCTATAAATGTGCCCAATTCTTCCCATTTAATTGAAAACAAAGAAGTTAAATCATTTGCATCATTGATACCCAAAGCTCCATTAATATATACAAATGCATTTGTATATTTCTCTACTTCTCTGAAACCAAGTATCTCTTATTTGTACGTTTTTCATGCTCTTTTCTCTTGTTTTTCAGTTGACTTCCTTGCATAGGAAGTCAGAAAAGTGGATTTTGTATGTAGCAGCTTTGTTTCCCCTATCAAGAAAATCAATGGAGTAGTGATTTTGACATATCCACTATGTAGCTCCCATGGTACACCTCAGTAAAAGTGATCTAGGAGCATGGTATACACGACACCTGGAAACTTTAAACTGGGATAGAAACTGCCTGTCTACCTCCTTGAAATAAGAAACTAATTGGCTAATATATTTCTTTGAGGGAAATGTAGTCCTGATCTTTTCTGAATTCACATAAAGACCTAGCAAGGGTTCTTGCTATAGAGAAGATATAATACCTTCTTAATTAGCTGAATATTAAAGTAAACTATAAAGATTCTCATTTTATTAGGAAGGTGACAATTACTGATATTAGCTAATGGCCAAGATAGCAACAGCAATGATAATAATAAGCATTTATATATCACTTTAAGGTTGGCAAAGTGCTTTACAAATATTATCTTTTTTATTGTCATTACAACCCTGGGAAGTAGGTGCTATTTTTATTCTTATTTTACAGATGAAGATAGAGGTTTCATGACTTGTCCACAGTCATATAGGTGGTGAAATAATCTGCAACAGGATTTGAACTTCAGGCTTTCTGAATACAATCCAATGTTTTACCCACTGTACTGCATAGCTACCACTGATCAGTCTTCCAATTAACTAAATCAAGGGTCCTTAACCTTTTTGTGTGTCATTGACACCTTTGATAATCTTTGACAATGAAATCTCTGGACCCCCTTTCAAAATAATTGTCTGTTGCCTACAATCATTATGGAAGCAAATGATAGATTTTTGGTTACAGGTTAGTGAAATTAAAAATGTAATTTCCCCCTGCCCCCATTTTCAGCTTATAGATCTCCTAAAATCCATCTATGGTCCATGGATTAAAGGTTAAGAACCCTTGGGGCAGCATGTTCTCTAAGATCCTATGATTAAATTAGTCTTCTTTTGTAGTTAGCTATAATGAGAGATATCAGGAAAAGATAAAATACAGTGGTTTCCTCCCCTCAAAAGTTTACAGTCTAATTAGGAAGAAAGGATTAACATGCATGAAATAATTAGATATCAATGGAAGACATATAACTCTTGACTAGATTAGTCATTGGAGTGCAAGTATACCTAAAATATAAAAAAGAAGATTAGGGTTGAAGTAAATACTTCAAAGGTTCATTCCATATCTAATCTATGACCCTATGATGTATGATGTTATCATAGGAGTGGGAAAATTTCATTGTGGAAGCTCCTCCCATGAATATAAATTGACAACATTTTTGTAACTTAGAATGTTAGAGTTGGGGTGGGGAGGCAGGGATGGTACCGAAAGATTCAGAAGTTTGGCATGATTACTCAGCTGATATGTGTTAGAGAAAAGATTGAAACCCAGGCCTTCTTGGTTCTAAGTCCACTCTTTCATTTACTATAGTGAATTATAAATACTTAAAGAACTGTGAGGGGATCATTGTGTTCTGGAAATATACTAAATAAGAATATTGGATCAGATGATTTCTAATACCCTCCCTTTCTGCTCTAACATTTTTTTAAAAATTTTTTAAATGCTTTATTAACTTCTGATTTACATCATTCTTTTCCGCTAAGTTTTGAGTTACAAATTTTCTCCCCGTTTTTCCCCCACCCATCCCCCCCAAAACAGCAGTCCCACAGGATATCCCCACCTCCAATCTACTCTCTCCCATATTTTCTCCCATACCCATTTCGACTTTCCTTTTGGATCTCTATGCCTCAGTGCCTGTATATCTTATTTCTTAATTACATGTAAGATGGTATTAATAATAGTATATGTATATATACATACACATACACACACACACATATATATATATATATATTTGAATATTTGATTTTAAAACTTTCAATTCCAGATTCATTCCCTTCCCCCCCTGCCACCCACCCCCACTGGGAAGACAAGCAGTTCAGTATAGGTTATACATGTGCGACTAATGCAAAACAATAACATAGTAGATATATTGTAAAAGACTAACTATATTTCCATCCCTCCTATCCCACCTCCCATTTGTTCTATTCTCTACTTTGATCCTGTCCCTTTTCAAAAGTGGGTGCTTCCAACTTTCCTCTCCCCCAGCCTGCTTTCCCTTCCATCATCCCCCCTCTCATCCCCTTCCCCCCTATTCTCCTAGAGGGTGAGATCCCTTATTTAGTGTGTATTTCACTCCCTCCTCAAGCCAGATTCAATGGGAATAAGGTTGACCCATTCCCTTTTGCCTTCCTATTCTTCCCCTCCATCGTAACCATTTTCCCTTGCCTCTTCTGTATGAGATAGTTTGCCCCAATCTGTCTCTCCCCATCTCCTCTCATTATATTCCTCTCACTTCTTAATTTCACCTTTTAAGTATCATCCCTTCCTGTTAAATTGGTCCTGTGCCCTCTATCTATGTATACCTGTAAACATATATACACACATTCACATATGTATTCATATGCCCATATACCCTCATATATATATATATATATATATATATATATATATATATATATTTCTAATCCCTTCAACTACTGAGAAAAGTTTCATAAAATACAATTATTTTTTTTCCATGTAGGAATGTTAATAGTTCAACTTTGATAAGTTCCTTATGATTTCTTTTCCCTGTTTACCTTCGCATGCTTCTCTTGTTTCTTGTATCTGAATGTCAAATTTTCTATTCAACTCTGGTTTTTTCAGCAAGAATGCTTGAAAGTCCTCTATTCCACTGAATGACCAAATTTTCCCCTGAAACATGATACTCAGTTTTGCTGGGTAGGTGACTCTTGGTTTTAGTCCCAGCTCCCTTGACCTCCGGAATATCACATTCCAAGCCCTTCGATCCCTCAGTATAGAAGCTGCCAGATCCTGGGTTATTCTGATTGTGTTTCCACAATATTCAAACTGTTTCTTCCTGGCTGCTTGTAATATTCTCTCCTTAATCTGGGAATTCCGGAACCTGGCTATAATATTCCTAGGAGTTTACTTTTGGGGATCTTTTTCAGGAGGTGATCGGTGGATTCTTTCAACCTCTATTTTGCCCTCTGGTACTAAAACATCAGGGCAGTTTTCTTTGAGAACTTCCTGGAGGATGCTTTCTAGGTTCTTACTTTGGTCATGGCTTTCATGTAGTCCAATAATTTTTAAGTTATCTCTCGTGGATCTATTTTCCATGTCAGTGGTTTTTCCCATGAAATATTTCACATTGCCTTCTATTCTTTCATTTGTTTGGATCTGTTTAACAGCATCTTGATTTATCATAAAGTCATTAGCTTCCATTTGCTCCAATCTAATTCTGAAGCAATGATTCTCTTCATTGAGCTTTTGAGATTCTTTTTCCATCTGGCAGATTAGACTTTTTAAGGCATTCTTCTCCTCATTGCCTTTTTGAGCCTCCTTTGCCATTTGAGTCAGTCTTTTTTAAGGTATTTTCTTCAGTCAGGCTGTTGACTCTCATTTCATAATTTTCTTGCATTGTTCTCATTTCTCTTCCCAATTTTTCCTCCACTTCTCTTATCTGCTTCTTAAGGTCCTCTATGGTCTGTAATCAACTTGTATTTTCCTTTGAAGCTTTTGGTGCAGGAGTTCTGACTTCTCTGTTTTCCTCCTGTTCCATGCCTTGGTCCTTCTTGTCCCCAAAATAGGAGTGTAACGTTGGAATCTTCTGTCTGCTTTGCTTCCTTTGCCTGCTCATTTTGCCACTCAATTATTTGACTTTTGGGCTTTTTGCCACAGTAAGACTCTGCCACCAGACAGGGGAGTTTTCATCCCAAACTCTGGGGTTTTCTCAGTTGCCGGAGGTATTAGATGGGTGCCCTCTCTGAGGTCTCCACACGCTCTGGCAAGCTGGACACACACCCCAGGACCTCCACCCTAGACTGCAATCCAGATCCAAGCAGGTTAAAGCAAGAGCGATTACCCTCAGACTGGTGCTTGGTCCCCCTATACTCTGCAGGCCAGAAGCTGAAGCCGCCAGGTGGCTCTGGCTGGCTGTGCCAGTGTCTCAGCAGTTTCTCGCCCCAGGGGTAGAAGGCACGCACTCCCACTTACTGGGTCCCAAAGTCCAGACTGCACTGGACTCTCACCTTGTCCTTCGCATCTATGTATTGATAAATCTGGAAACGGCCACAGCTGCTGCTGATCTGGAGTCCCTCTGGCAGGCAGCTGGTCAGGCCCACCCTGGGGCTAAAGCCTCTGCGTAGGGCTGGGCTCAGCTCCCAGAGCGCTGTGCTGGCCGATTCCTGCCGGCCTGCCGAGCTGTCCTGAGGTGGAGGTTAGCTTCTCTGTGTCATTTTGTGGGTTCTGCAGCTCCAAAGTTTGTTTAGAGTCCCCTTTTTACATGGATTGGGGAAGGTGGAAGCTGGAGCTGCAGGGAGGTCTCTACTCTGCCATCTTGGCTCCGCCCCTCTGCTCTAGCATTTTTTGATAGGAAAAGCTTCCTGAAGGATATAGGAAACTCCCTATTTACATTGTTATTCAGAGTAAAAAAGTGATAATATTAATGGAGATCGTTATAACAATAATACGATGAATTTCACAGGCATCTACTACATGCCAAGTACTATGCTAAATGCTGAGTATACAAAGAAAGGCAAAAACAGGTTACTGCCCTCAAGGAATTCACAATCTAAAGGAGGTGAGGTGGGAAGGTGGAGAATACACAAACAAATGTGTACTAATGAGGTATATACAGTTTTAATTGAAGATCATCTCAAAAAAAGTTAATCACAATAAGGAGGGCCAGGCAAGTATTCTTGCAGAAGGTGGGTATAATGTAAGTTCATGGACATTACCAGTTTCCAAACCGAAAGGACTTTGAACTCAGATTGTGTTCAAAGGGAAGTCTTCCCCTGATAGTTTCAGCAGCTTTCTGGGCCTGGTGCTGCTTAAGACTCTGTATACCATCTTTGCTCAAAGAACCAGCAGCTTCTCTCCTCACTACCCAACTGGTTGCTTTAATGCTGCTGCTTCTCAGCAGGCAACAGCAACAGTGCATCATTTGAAATTGGGCCTTTGTTTAGTCAAACTTGCCAGTGTAATTACAAAGCAGCTGGTGTTAAAACACTTTTCCTTGGGATTATAAATCTAGAAATTGAAAATGTTGCTTAAAGTGACCTCAGTTGAATTATCCTTGAGAGTAGGGAATTTGCTGGTCACTGAAACAATAATAATTCCAGCTTGGCTCCCAATCCTCCTTAATAATGAGGCTTCCCTTTTGAGACTATTTCCAATTTGTCTTGCATATATCTTGTTGTGTAGAATTGTTTGCATATAGTCTTTCCTCTTAGAATAGGAGCTCTCTGTGTGCAAGACTCTTTTTGACTTTCTATGTATCCCCAGAGCTTAGTACAGTGCTTGACACTATAGTAGGTGCTTAATAAGTAATCATTGGCTTGATTTGATTTGACAGTAGTTTTCAAGTCTCCAAAGCAATGTCCTCATAGTCACTCTATTAAGGAAGTCATAAATTTACTATAATTCCTCTTTTGAGAAGAAGAAACTGAGATGCAACGGCCAAATGCTTTCACCTTTGTGACATACATCAAATATCAGATGCAAAATTCAAATGAGGTTTCATTCTCACTCTAACATTCTTTTTTTTTTAATTTTATTTATTTACTTTTAGTCTACAACATTCAATTCCACAATCTCTTGAGTTCCAAATTTTCTCCCTCTCATCTGTCTCCCTCCCACCCCACCCCCTATGGTGGCATGCAATCCACAGTATAGGTTCTACAAGCATTAGTCGAGTTATAAAGAAGAATTGTAACCAATGGAGTGAACCATGAGAAAGAAGGAATGAAACAAAACAAAACACAAGAGAGAAAGAGAGAGAGCGCACGTAGTTTGTTTCCATCTGCATTCAGACTCTGTAGTTCTTTCTCTGGATGTGGAGAGCCCTCTCTATCATTAGTCTTTTGGAGTTGTCTTCTAACCTTGCATTTCTGAGAGGAGCCCAGTCTATCAAAGTTAGTAGTCACAGATACAGTGTGTCTGTAATTATGTACAATGTTCTCTGGTTCTGCTCTCCTCACTCAGCATCAGTTTTTATAATTCTCTCCAGGTTATTAAGTCCATCTGCTCCTCATTTCTTATAGCACAATAGTATTCCATTACATTCATGTACTTGTTTAACCATTCCCCAACTGATGGATATCCCCTTGATTTCCAATTCTTTGCCACCACAAAAAGAGCTACTATAAATATTTTTGTACATATGGGACCTTTTTCCATTTCTATGATCTCTTTGGGATATAGCCCTTGAAGTGGTATTGCTGTGTCAAAGGGTATGCACTTTTTAATCACTCTTTGGACATAGTTCCAGATCCATCTCCAGAATGGTTGGATCAGTTCACAACTCCACCAACAATGCATTAGTATTCCAATTTTTCCACATCCTCTCCAGCATTTACCATTTTCCTGTTTTATCATCTTAGCCAATCTGACTGGTGAGATGTGGTACCTCAGAGTTGTTTTGATTTGCATTTCTCTAATCAATAGAGATTTAGAGCATTTTTATATGTTTATAGATATCTTTAATTTTTTCCTCTGTAAACTGCCTGTTCATATCCTTTGACCCTTTATCAAATGGGGAATATCAGCCTAACATTCGTCCATCTACACTATCCTGTTGTAAAATCTGAGTGTTACATGTCTCAGCACAACCTTGGGATAGCAGGTTGAGGGTTCTCCCAAAATGGGCCCTAAAACATACACATTACATTCTGAGAAGTGGTCTTGAGAGCATTGCATCTCCACAGCAATGTGATATATGTATGTGATGGATCTGTATTCCATACCTCTAAGAGGCAGGCAGAGTGAAGTGTAAGTGCAGCATTTAGCCTAAGAGCAGGCTGAAGATCTTTGGAGTGGTATATGTGGCCAGCAAGTGGAAAAGGCAGGATTTCTTTCAAAGTCCAGCAAAAACAGTAACTCCTACAGCTCTTACCTGATCTCTCTAGTTGTTAATGCCTCCAGCTTCCCCTCAAATTTCTTTGAATTTTCTTTCTGTGTGAATGTGCATGTACATACACATGTTTTATGTGTGCATGTATGTCTGTATGTATATATACATACACATAGACTACATATATACTATATGTTTATACATGGCTATGTACATATAAGTAGATAACATATATACTTGCATGTACTGTGAGTATACATTCATGTATATATTATATGTGTGTATATGTATATTATCTATTTATATGTGTACATGTTGCCCCCTCCCCTGAGAGGATGCAATCCATTTCAAGACCTAGACTGCTGAATTTTTGTTTTTGTAACCCCAGGAACCAGCAAAGTATCTGGAACAGAGTTGGTGCTTAATACATACTTCCTTTATTCCTAACTAAAAGCACAGCACTCCTTGTACTACTCCACGTGGCCTGTAATCATAATTGTTTTAAGATATTTATTATATTATATATTACATAATATTAAGATATTGTTATATCATTTTACATAATATATTATATTAAAGATATATCCAAGTGCCCTCAGTGTCTCTGTTTAGAATTCAGTGTTCAATCAATATTTATTGTTTTGAGAAGATTGCAATGCTAATATTGCAGAATCTTGGAAAACAACTAGAAACCCAAGAGTGAATACACATGGAAAGGACATAGAAAATGTACAAATAAATCTCTGAACAAATATAAAACTGAAAAGAGTAACTAGATTTGAGTAGAATTCATCAAAAAAAAAGTTTTGCGGGGAAGTTTAATACTGAGTATGATTTTGAAGAAAGAGAGTTCTACGATAAGCATACCTCTCCAGGTCATTTCCCTTTACGGTATGTTCCCCCCAAAATGTTTTTCTTGAAGCCAGCTTACATTATTCTCTGTTCACAAAACATCATATTCCACCTCCCACCTTTCTCACTTCTGCATATGTCTTTGCATAGGGAAACTCCATGTGCTGCTAGTTTGCTTACTTCCAGGCTTAGTTCATCTGCCCTCATGTGCCCTCAGTTCATGAAAGCCTTTCCCTGATTCCTCCCTCACCCCCATTTGCTCTTCTCAAATTATATATTTATTTGTGTGTATGTTGCATACCCTTATCCTACAATCTGCAGGAGAATGTAAGTTCCTTGAGGGCAATGTTTTTTTTTCTTCATATCTCCAGCTTCCTGTCGTATCTTTCTCATAGAAGGTCTTACTAAATGCTTGTTGATATAAATAGAATTTCACTGCTTCACAAATCTAGGATGAGATGCACTGCCTATTATTTTTTGAGGATCCTGGATGTGGCCACTGGGAAAATTGCTAAAACCTTTATATCCTCATGAGTTTGCTACAGCATCCTAATATATGTATATTTTTAAAAAGCCCAGCATGGGAAATGCCAAAAGGGTAAATATACCAACTTCTTTTTCCTGCTTTACTAGCTTTTGGTGTCTGGTTTACCAACCAGCCCAGGGAAAGGAGTCTAGAAGACTCACAATCTACAATTTCTTGGAATTATGGCAATTGTTTTGTTTTCCTTTGAAATGCTATAAAGATAGAATGGGGTAGAGAGTGACTTGTGAAAGAATTTACATACTAAAGAGAAATAGATTAATACTTCTTTTTCTGGAAATTTTAATTTAAAAATCACTTTTTTAAAATAGCCTTTGTAAATATGTGATTATTTTCTAAGCAGGGCTTCTTAAACTTATTCCACTCAAGCCCCCATATGGGGGTCGCAACCCTCAGTATAAGAAGCACTGAAAGGAGTATGGTATGGCAGAAGAAGCAGTAGATTTAGAATCAGTCAAGAAGTGAAGACATTTAAACTTTCTGAGCCTCAACTTTCTCATATAAATAATAGGAATGGAAATAAAAATAATAATAACTAGCAATTATACAACACTTTATTTAAGGTTTGCAAAACACCTCACCTTGACTCTCTCATGACAACTCTGTAAGGCAAGTGATATTATCATCCCCATTTTACAGATGAGGAAACTGAGCCTGAGAGAGGTTGAGTGACTTGCCCTTGGTCACATAGCTAGTAAATGTCTGAGGCAAAATTTGGACTTTCGGGATTTCTTTTCCCTCCAGTGTTCTAGCCACAGTACCACTCAGTTACCTTAGTTGAATTTTCATTAATTACCTGACAGGATCCTTATAAGGAAACTAAATCTTAATGTGCTTCACAAATGAGTTGTTATCAAAAATCTACTGATTAATTACATTCTAATTAAGAAAATATATTTTAGGGGTGGCTAGGTGGCATAGTGAATAGAGCACCGGCCCTGGAGTCAGGAGGACCTGAGTTTAAATCCAGTCTCAGACACTTAACACTTACTAGCCATGTGACCTTGGACAAGTCACTTAACCCGAATTGTCCTGTCTTTCCCCCTCCAAAAAGCAAAAAAAATAAAAAGCTAATGATAATGGAAAAGTTGTCTCTTTTGTTAAGTATTGTAAATGATGTGCCATAGAAATCGGTTTATAACAAGGAAGCTTTGAAATATCCAAACAGCTTAGTTCATTATGCAGTAATATGCTAATCAGCCAGCAAGTATTTGTTGAGCTCCTACTGTTCTAGGTACTTTGTCCTGAGGTGATAAAGCCAGCTTTATGGCATTACAATATTTACTATCCAGACATGTCATAAGGTAAGAAATTCTATTTAGAAATCAAAAGTATGAAGGGGGAAGATATTTGAACAAAGACTTTCTCATTAAAAAAAAATACATCTTTTTGGACCATTGTTGGGCTACAAAATGAGGAAAGATGCCCAACTAGGTGGTTTTTATTGGAATCTAAAAATGATGGTGACAATAATATGATTCTCGATCAGTGGCCTGGCAGCCTACAGTAATATACAAGGATGCACAGATGCCAGTGCTTCATTGATCACTGAAATGCCACCTGCTAAAATGCCACTGGGAAGGCATAATTAAAATTATGTAATCTGAAGCAGAGCCCTCTTTCACTTGAAACTTTGAGATGAAGTATCTCCTAAATTTTAAACAATGGTAATTTCTGATTTGTTTTCAAGAAGCCACAGTAAGAAAAGTCCTTTCAAGCCATGTTTAGATTGAGGCAAGCCTATAAATATTGGGACCTCTGTCGTCCCCTGTACCCTACCCATTTATTTTCTGTACCTGTCAGGAAGGATGAATGGTTTGGCAAAAGCTTTTTCCATATCTTCTAGCCAAAGGCATGTTGACAAGAGGGGCTGTGGACTTAATGCAGTAACAGACGGCTACATTACATCTTATTTCCTGCAACAAACAGCATCGAATTTGAAAGTACTCTGTTTTTACTCTGTGCCTTGGGCTGGTGGGTGGGCAAAGGAGGGAGAGGACTTTTTTTCGCCTTAGCTTTATAGCCAACATTGTATCTGAAACAAAATATCCACACATATGCCTGTACTTCTCCCAGATGCTTCTCCAATTTAAGTTGTTTACTTCTATGTGGTGTATCTTGCTAGTAGTTTTGTATCAATCTTACCTGCTGCAATAAATCTGCCTTATTACTTAATGTGCCACAGTGAATAACTTGGATTTGTGATTTTAAGCATTGTTGGCAACTTGTCTGGATGATAGGCACTTGATGAAGCATTGCAAAAAGTTTCCATTTGGTTTTGGCAGATAAAACCTTGCAGTTTGTGGCATGAAGGAGGTGCAAATCCAAACACTCAATGTTATGTCCTCATTTCACTGTTGTAGCTTCCTGTACCGAAATGATTCTGAGGGTAAAATGATCTTTTATTTTGCACATGGAGCACCCCCCTGCCAAATTCAGGTTCCTAGGAGTCATTTGAGTTTACTTTATCTAAACACTTTGCAAGCTCCTATTTTTAACTCTAAACTTCCCCTGACCAACAAGAATTAATCAAATTTCAATGGAAAAGGACATTTTCTTCACCTAAATGTAAGGTGTTTTTTTTAATAAGTTAAAATGAAAGCAGTAACAATTCAATCACCGAATTGTTTCCCAAACAAAATCTGCCATTCTTCTAGAAACCGTAGTATGAGTTCCCTAGGATTCTTTTCCCAGGCTAGTTTGTAAGCTGGATACCATAATCTAGGAGAGGAGAGAGAGCGGATTTGTAAATGCTCTTTTGGCATTCTCCATGCTGCTATATTTGGATACGTTAGCAAACCAAAGCAAGGTAAAAGTGTGTTAGCGATTTGCCTAGCCAGTCAGCCAGTGAGGCCAGGAGCTTCAGAGCCCAAAGGGCAGTGCATCCCAGCAACAGATCTGTGAACCAGTGAAATCTTGCAATGTTGGCTTTTCAGAAGAGCAGGTGAACTGCAGTCCCTACTTCTTGGAACAGAACAGAAGCCTCCTGTTAGGGGTTGTAGAAGAAAGATACATTTCGGGATCATTTTCCTGGCTAGTCTACATCCATCTCTTCTATTCTCTTTTCCAGTTGCCTGTTAGAATCTTCCCATGTCCTATATTTCTCATCAGAGTTTGTACCCAGTCTCCCCACCAGGTGCATTGCAAATACTCATTTCCAACCAAAGTCCATGCTAGCACAGCGTCATCATCTGTTGTGTTCCACACATTCTTATGGGAGATGTAGTTCTCAAGGAGGCCTTCCCTCTTTACATACATGTTTATAAATGCAAACAAGAACATAACAGAGAGATAACAGAAATGTTTTTTAAATGTTTTATCGGAATGGAATATCCCTCCTGATGTTGTAAATTAATTTTAACAAAAATACTGTGTTAAAAGAAGCATTTATTCTCTATTAATGTCACTTTAAAGAGATTACAAACAGTGCAGTAATATATTTGAGAAAATCTTTTTTCACTTATATTTGTAGATAATGGACAATTCTCCAAGCATGCTAGGTAGAACGCTGCTAACTTTTGGTTCTAAGAATTATTTCCTCAGGAAGATTAATAGGAAAGCAAGAGACAATTATGCTTAACTGTCTTTTGAGTTGATTAATGGGGACTGAATTTACTCAGTCTTTTTCTTTCCATCATTTTGTGCACAAATGTACATATATATCTAAGTACTGTTACAATAATTCCATACCTTTTTAAATGATTCATGAACAAGTATTTTCATTGTGAGCAAAAATAAAAGGTCTCTGGAAAGTCTTATAATGGAATTTGAAGTGAATCAACTCCTATTTAAATAATAAGACTGATTAAATATTACTTTGACATCAAGCTTTAAAATGCAATTCTTAACTACTTGGATGATACCTTTTCTGCATCTGAACAATTATTTAAGTGGAATCCAAAGACCTACCCTTATAACCTTATTCTAAACTATAATATAGTATTATTATAATGTGACTTAGAAGTTAAAGAACATTCTATATATTTGATGGTCGTCTTGGTTACTTGGTTACTGAAGATATTGACAGTCTGGTATGTTCTGTGATCATTATAATGATATTCTAAATTCCTTCATTGCTAAGGTAGGATTCTGGCTTTTTGGAAATCTTATTTTTGGCCAAGTTGAAGGGAATAATAAAATATTTGAATTTGAAGGGACTTTAATGACTCAGAGACATCTGAAGAGTCAACTAGGGGCCGAATTAGGACCAGAGCACAAGTCTTAGACTCTGAACTCTACATTCCCTTCACTTTAACATACTGCCTCCATTCTGCCCTTCTATATCTTGGTTGGATCTTTTGTCTAGATAGTCAAGTTCCTTTCCTCTTCTTGCTTTGCAGAGTCAGTGGTGACCTCAGAAGTGCTTGCAGGTTCATCAGCAATAAACAATATGTGTTCATTGATAAGTGACGGGTACTTATTCCCTTGAAAATTCCAAATAACCAATATCAACTAGAATATGTTTTGTGTTAGTAAGATAGTGTTAACTGAAAAATCTCCCATCAATGGAGCTATGAGGGAACATTAATAACCTGTCCTCCTCTTATCTTACCAGTATTTTTATACTTTACTCCCCAACACATAATTTTTGATCCAGTGAAACTGGTCTCCTGTATGAACAAGACACCACTCCATTTTTTCATTCTAGGCATTTTCTTGGTTGTTCTCCATAGGTGGAACACTATCCCTCTACCTCTCTGATTAGTGATCTACCTGGATTCATTTAAGTCCCAACTAAGATCCCACTTTCTATTTAAAGTCTTCTCTAATCCCTCTTAATTCCTGTACCTTCCCTCTCTTAATTATTTCCTGTTTATCCTGTATATAGCTTGCTTTTTCTAAATTTATTTGCTGTTTGCCCCCTTAGATTGTAAGGTGCTTAAGGGCAGACAGTCTTATGACTCTTTTTGTATCCTCAGCTTTTAGCACTGAGGCTAGCACTCCTTAGATACTAAAGAAATGTTAATTGATGGACTGTTTGGAAAAACCTCAGAATTTAGGGATTCAAATCTCCTATACAAAGTATAAATCTCTTTTGAACAAAAAATGTCATATAGCCTCTTTCTTCCTTCCTTCCTTCCTTTCTTTCTTTCTTTCTTTCTTTCTTTCTT
>NW_027187419.1:95477673-95499057 GCF_028583685.1 Petaurus breviceps papuanus
CTTTCTTTCTTTCTTTCTTTCTTTCTTTCTTTCTTTCTTTCTTTCTTCTTTCCTTCCTTTTTCCTTTCTTCCTACCTTCCTTCCTTTCTAAACTTCCACCAATAAAGAACTCATTAAACTTATAAGGCAGACTATTCTTATTTTGGAAAGCACTAATTCTTAGGAAATTTTTCTTTATGCTGTATTATGTTTATTATGTTGTATGTTTATGTTGTCTTTCTTTATTATGTTGTTTTGTTTACTTTTAATCCATCAGTCCCAATTCTGTTTGCCAAGACCAAGTTAAAAAAAATCTAATCATTCTTCCACATAAAAATCCTTTAGATATTTCAAGAAATTTTCCCGGTCTCTATTAATTCCTATTTCAGCAGGCTAAACATCCTCATGTCCTTTAAGTGATTCTCTTTTAGTTTGAGACCCCCTCCTCATCCTGATTGCCCTCTTTTGGACACTTTTCAGCTCATCAATGCTCTGTCCAAAATGTAGATTTGAGGGATGACTACATAAAAGTAGGTAATTAAAAATAGATTTAATATAATTCTGTATGAAAGTAATATTGAAAGCTATGAAAGTGGATGTAATTGACATGGGATAAATTTGAAAGAGAACACCTAACATAAGAGCATAATTTTACAGAATATTCACCTTAGGGGGTTGGAAAAAGGAACATAAAACAGTGAAAGATAAAAAGGAGCACTGACATTAAGAAAAAAAAGGGGAGTATCAAAGAGGAAGTCAATTTAAATTCTTTTCAATTCAGCAATTTTTTTTATTAAGCTCTTATTATGCACAAGACATTATGTCAGATGCTGAAGCAAAAAGGAGAACTTGGTTTTGGATGAAAAAAATACTGTGTAGTCCTTTCCCTCAAGGATTTTACAATATAAATGTCCATAATGTATAGAATACTACTTATTGCATGTGAAGGGCCAGAGTGACATGGGAGATCATTACTAGAGAAAGAAAGATGTATCAGATGTATCATGGGAATGAAATATCTAAATTGGAACTTGAAGGAAGAGAAACAGTATAATAGGTAGAATTCAGAGTGGAGAGCAAAGGGGAAGCCATACCTGTTATGTGGGAAAGTATGCACAAAGATATTGAGATAGGAAAGGGCAGAACAAGATTAAGGAAAGCAACGTGGTTCAGTTTTATTGGAGCATAGTGTGCATACCACAAAATATAGTAACATAAAAATTACTTGAAACAAGCAATAATTTGATGTGATTTCATTTTATGATAGCAAATGTCAAATATCTGACTCTAGTCTGACTTAGAACATCTAACCTTGACCAGATGAAACTGTGTTGAGCAGGTTTCCTTATATTTAGATAATTTCCTGTTCATTGAGAGCTGTATTGTATATCATACACACACAATACTGCTCTCTTGTTGTGTTAATTTGGTGGATTTTAACAATGAATATTATTCCAAGGAAATATGCAAAAGCTGTACCTTTTAAAGGGCACAATACAATAAAATGGTCTTTGGTATGGGTTCATCAAGTATTGCAAAATTCATTCCAGCCCATATGAAATAGGACCAGTCATAACAAAGCACAAAGGAAAGTGAAAAACAACAAACAAATGGCAAGAACCAAGACATAGCTACTGTTATAGGAATGTAAATTTTTAAGATCTTCCCTGCTCCTAGGTTAAGTGCACCTGGAGCCTGTGGTGGGAGGCTTGTTTTTCAGGAACTCCCACACCTTGGTGCTTTGTGATTGGGCAGTGGGTCAAGAGGGTTGTTACATTCTCTGAGTCAGGATAAGGCTATATAAGCCCTGATATGAAACTTTGTTTTGGGGCTCACTTTGAGAAGTGTTGTGTGATTTGACCAGAAGAGACTCTGGGCAGCCATTGAGATCCCCCCAGCTTTGAAAACCCAGATGTTGATGCTTCCCTCTCTGGTAACTGTGATTAGGTATGGATGTATGCAATGGTCAGACAGTTTAGAAGCCTGTCTGCTTGATTGGTTTCTCTGTCTTGAAAATTCTGTCTGTATACTCTGAGGTTTGGGGTACTGACCTTTTCCCCTTGAACTAGGTAAACGATATATATTTGATTGAATAAAGTAAGCTTGTTAACCCATTTTGAGTTGCTTTTCTTTAGCAAAGCAGATCTAAGAACCTGTGTTGGCAGCCACCCTGGGGATGCTGGGGTGCTTGCTGCAACAGCTACTTTGAAAGAGTCCTAATTAATGTTAAGGAAACAATTACTTCAGAGGGACCTGAAGGTGGCTGAGATGTTGTTGATTCCTCTCCAATGTAGTTAATGTTTATTGAAATTATAAGAATAGTAAGAAGACCAGGACAAACAAGTGCCAACTGTCACTGTGAAGTAATAAGCATTTTTTATGGGCAAGACAAAAAAGACTAGAATACAGAAGATTAGAAAAGAATAATTTTAAAGGATGAAATTCATTTTTCTCTTAAATACAGAATCTCAAGGAAGAAAATGACTCCATAAAAATCAGGATTGGGCAAGGGGAAGCCAGAAAAGTTATAAGAGATGAATAACCAAACAAAAAAATATTAAAAAATTAAAAAATATATATAAGAGAATGTGAAGCATCTCATGAGAAAAACAATGAATCTAGAGGACAGATTGTGAGGGGTGTGTGTGTGTGTGTGTGTGTGTGTGATTTTCCCATGTATTTTGTCTGCAACTATGAGGCTAGAAACATTGTTTGGAACAGGACTGTCAAAAGCTTGAGTACCAGCTCATGAATTTTATTTTATTCAATAGGAAGCCCTTGAACATCCTTGAACAGGGATATGGGAAGACTTTGGGAGATTATTTTGTATTTAACCTGCACGGAAGATAGATGACAGATGGGAAACTGGAAGTAGGGAGATAATGTAGGGGGGCTATTAAATTTATCTAATTGAGATGTGATAAGTGTGTAGGAAAGTGGCAATAGGAATGGAGGGAAAAAGGAATGATGAGAGAGATTATTCAAAAGTAGAATTGGCCTTATTTGGCAATTGAGTAATTGGATATGGGAGTAAAATAGAAGGAGGTTCCCCAGAAGACTGTAAGGTTTTTAGTCTGAAAGAGTGGGACAAGATATCAATAGAAATAGGAAAGACAGGTAGAAGAGGTTTTAGATGGTATCAAGGACATGAACAAAGGGATCTTTGTTAAGAAATACAGCCATTTTTTCCCCTTCAGAGTTGAAAGGGGAAGATAAAGGTAATAAAAAGGTCTGAGTTATAGAAATGGAAAGTAGACAATGTTCTTGTAATACATTAATGGATATAGGAAAGGGGAACAGGAATGGAGGAGAGAGAGGGAGTAGAGGGAGAGAGAGAGAGAGAGAGAGAGAGAGAGAGAGAGAGAGAGAGAGAGAGAGAGAGAGAGAGAGAATGTATTAATGTATGGTGAGGGAGTAGACAGGAAGTGAGAAAGAGGCCTAGGGCCCCAGCAAGATAAAAGGAAAGCACATAGAGCAGGAGGATATAGGGATGGAAGCCAAGATTCTTGCTCAGTAGAGGTCAAAGAATATGGCCATGGTAAGGAGATAGATGATAACCTAAATAACAAAATGAAGAATCATATTAACTTTTCTGTCTAGACTCTATCTTGGTGACTTCATCCACTCCTGTGGATTTAATAATCTCTATGCATAGGACTCACAGATTAGTTATACACTCTCTAAAGCTCTCTCTTAAGCTCCAAGACAACAACACTAACTGCATATTGGACATTCCAAACTACATTTACAAGAAATATCGTAAGCTCACTATCTCCTCCCTCACTTCCATTAACTTTTTCTATTTCTCTTACATTTGTCTCCCAGGTTCTTAATCTCAGCATTATATTCATTCTCCCTTACTCAACAAATCCAACTGATTGCTATTTTTACTTCCACAAAATTACAGGCATTCAACCCCTTTGGTCATAATCCTCTACCTTAGTTTAGGCACCATGACAGAGTGGATAGTGCTGGACATAAAGTCAGGAAGACCTAGGTTCAAATCCTGCCTCAGGCATTTGCTGGCTATTACAACCTGGACAAATCACTTAACCTTTTTGGCCACAGTTCCTAATCAATAAAATGAGGGAGATAGACTCATGTTGATTGGTTGTTGGCTGATCAAATTATATAAATAAATTTTTCAAAAAGAACGGCAAAATATTAGCAACAATGTATGAGATTTCTCCAATAAGTAAAAATAAGAGAATACAAATTGAAATACCTATGAGAATTTACCACATGCTCAGATTGGAAAACACGACAAAAGATTCAAATTGTCAATATTAGAGAGGATAGAAGAAGATGGATTCAGCAATATACTGTTGGTAGAGCTGTGTATTGATCTAACAATTCTGGAAAACAATAGATAATCCCTAGATACCTAATATGTTTTTATATGTGTGTGTCACTTCACACCCTAAATCCACCACCTTAATCACAAATGGTCATTGTATTGATCATAATTCTTATAGCTTTCAAAGTTGTCTGTAGAGTATTGTTGTATAAATTGTTCTCCTGGCAAATAATTTTAGCTTTATTGACGTTTTTTCCAGCAAATGTATGCAAAAATCTGCAACATCTGTATAAATTTAATATAGTCCTTACTGGAGAGTGGAGACTTTCCCCATTTCAGATAAGTTCACTTACCTGTTTCTCATGTACAAAATGGGAATAAAAGTATCACCTACCTCCCAGGGTTGTTGTGAGGATCAAACAAGATAATAATTGTAAAGGGCTTAGCTCAGTGCTGGGCACATAGTAAACACTATATAAATGTTAGTTGTTATTGTCGAGGGTCAAAGTTGTGAGAGCTGGTTCAGTTTTGAAAGAATTCAATCAGATCTTCTCTTCAGACAAAGGGAGTTTTATTAATGCAAAAGCATGCAGGCCTGAGATTCAGCAAGGAGCTAAACAAAGGCAGTGATATGGGAAAAGGACCAGACTTATATAGCCATAAAGCTACACAGTCTGTAGAATGATGATGTAATTTTGGGGTCTCTAATGGGGATTGGAGATTTAGGGACAGGATGAGGAAGATGGATGACACAAAAAAAATGAGATGGGAAATTTTGTGACCCAGGATGGGGGAAGACAAGGAATTTTATGGTCCAGGACAAGTGAGAAAGTTTACTTTAGGAGATTATCAGACACAGGCGGGCCTCCTAAGGTACTGAGAAAGCAACCCTTAATATTATTTTTAACGCTTAGGGGACCTCTGTATCCACCTCAGTTACTTTTTTTTTGTTATTATTATTCCTCAGATGGCCAGATGTGTCTTGATAAAGTTTGGAGAGCTATTTAAGAACATTCAAAACCAAAGTGTCAATATATTTTGAAAAAGTGGCATTAACCTCTTACCTTATATAAGTAGTAGAAAGCGATGTACTCATTAGATAGTACTTATGAAACTTGGAAATTCTTTGAACCTTGTTTGGATGACTTAGAAAAATAAAAGAGAAACAAGTTTCCAATATATAAATATTGTCTTGAAGTATGAAGAAAAGAGAAAAGAGGAGAAGGAAGAGAAGAAGGAAGAAGAGAAAGAGAAACAAGAAAAGGAAGAAGAGGAGGAGGAGAAGGAGGACAGGGATTTCTTATTTTGCTTAACTTAATTTGTTCCTAACCTGGTCATTATGAATGAATCTAAATTGTTCTCTCCCCTTGAGAAGAAGACCACTTGGACAAGTCATTAAAAAAAAGTACAGATTATTAAATGAGTAGGTTTATGAATACAACTACAATGCATTCAACAGAAGAACTTTTTCCATTGTATTTTGTGATAGAGATCTTTAAAATGCTTACTTGTATTAATTGAATAGAAGTAGTTAATAAAGAAAAGAACACAGTGGTGTTTGTGGCTTAGCATTTTAATATTTCCCAACTTTTACTGAGAGATATAAAAAATATGCCATGATATAACTAACACTTTTAGAAGAAAGGCACCTCTAGAACTGTAGCATTTGTTTTGCTATTACCTCTTGAGTTTTTAGGTCAAAATACTCAAGCTGATCCTCCCATAGAACAAAGACAGAGGAGGATGTTTTTAAAGTGTATAAGAGGGAGTGTATTTCTCTCTGTTTTTAAGTACCCATTATTAAAAAAAATAGTACTGTTTCCTCTTTATATCTGGATCACATAGTTAATAATAATAGTGCAAATAGTGTAAACATGTTAACATGTTACAGGACAGTCTTGTTAGCGTATCCCTACCCCTACAGAAGTTGAAGCCAGTATGTTCTTGGAATTAGTGGGGAATCTATAGATAAGGAAAAAGTTGACAAGTTTATGGAATAAGTGGTATAATGTAATCACAGCGGATTACAGGATATATAAGAGAAGATGACCAAGAAACAATCGAAGCTTCAAAGTTAGACATTCAGAAGTAACAACCCAGGGGATTGGGTCAGATAATATGGTCTAAGTCCAGGAACAACAGGTTCAAAGCTTGGGTAAGCAGATGGGATAAGAAAATGCAAAGCAGGACAGTATTCTGGGATCATGGCCAAGTAGGTCAGAAAATTTCAAACTTTCAAGATTTTCCTCCACAAAAGAGATAAAATAATGCCTCTGGGCAAACGTAGAGCCATGAAAGTGAATAACAGGGGCAGAGCAGGGGTCTGCTTGGGACAATTGGAGAAGACTTGAAGAAAACTCCCAGAACCAGATTTCCTTCCTATGAAGAGTACTCCAGGCTAGGGTCCACTTTAACCACAAATGGCAAGCCCTGGGGTTGGTTGGTTTGAGAGGCTGCCCCTGGCCCCAGCCACTGGAACTTTTACCCACGTGACAGTGAGGGGAGTTGGATGCCTGACCAGGGGAAGATCTAGGGAACCTCTGCTGATAAGGAACTCCAGACATAGCACAGTGCAGAGAGCATCAGGGGACAGAAGGAACCAGCACAAGCCCCGGTGAGTACAGACTCAGTGGGGCAGGGATGCTGATGGCTGTGGGCACTTATAGGAGGTTGGAAGTCTTGATTTGAGTTAAAGGTCAGAGGGGAGAACTGAAGAGAATCAGAAATCAGAGGCATTGTCCTCCATACCTAGAGGTGATTATAGACTAGATACATAGACTAGAGGTGATTATAAAAACTAAATTATTTTTTAAAAAAATTGACAGGCAAAGAAGAAAGAAACCAACCACAGAGAGCTACTATGGGAATAGAGAAGACTGGGGTTCATTTTCAGAAGAGGATATCAAAGCAAAGAAACCCTCTTCTACTCCAAAGAGTAATGCCAAATGATCACCTGCTTGAAAAGAATTCATTGAAGAAATTTAACAAGAATTTAAAGATCAAAAGAGAGAGATGGAGGGAAAATTAAAAAGAAAAATAAGAATACTACAAGAAAAACAAGAATATTATGAAAAGAAAGTCAATCAATTAGAAAAGGAGATCCAGAATCTTTAGGAAGAAAATGACTCCATGAAAATCAGAATTGGGCAAGGGGAAGCCAGCAAAGTTATAAGATAAGAAGAAACAAACAAAAAAAATATTTAAAATTTTAAAAATATAAGAGAATGTGAAACATCTCATGAGAAAAACAGCAGATATAGAGGACAGATTGAGAAGAAAAAAAGCATAAGAATAATTGGACTACCTGAAAGTTCTGATCAAAAAAAGAATCTTGATACAATATTACAAGAAATAACTTTTTAAAAATTGTCCCAAAGCATTAGAACAAGAGGGGGAAAAAAATAGAAAAAATCTACTGCTCACCACCTGAAAGGGATCCTACAAGGAAAACTCACAGAAATATTATAGTTAAATTCTGAAACCCCCAGATCAACTATAAAATATCATGAACAATAAGAAAAAAAATAATTTACACATGACAGTAACACAATTGGAATCACAGGAGACCTAACATTGGCAACACTAAAAGATCACAGGTCTTGAACTGGACCTCTGACCAAAAATGTCAAACCCAGCAAAGCTAAGCATAATTCTGAATTTTAAGAAAGAGACATTTGATCAACTGTCAGAGTTTCAGGACTCTCTTTAAAAAAATCCTGAACTCAAGAGAAATATAAGATATGTACCAATGACCAATTATAAGGGACTAAATAAGGATAGAATGTTTACATTTTATGTATGGAAAATGTAAAACCTGTGTCTAAGATTCTTACTAGTAATTGGGTAGCTTACAAGAATGATTGAGGTAGACCTGAGTATGATATGACTTCAAAAAGTAAAACCATTCAAGAACAGCTAAAAGAATAATTATCTTAAACAAATGAGGTTCAAGAGGAAGAACTGAAACAGAGGAATTAGATGGAAGAGGTGGGCTGTTAGTTCTGGAAACCTACTTTCATCAGGAATGGGTTTGAGAAGGGAAATACATTTCTAAATTTAAAAAGACATAAAATTCTAAGGTGATAGGGAGGAGGGAGAAGATAAAGGAAGGATTTTTAGAGTGGAGGATAAGGGAATGTGTTAAAAGGGGGATATAGAAGGGTCTTTAGATTTAGGGGAATGGGAGGATAAGGGAGGGGTTGGTGGGGTAGGGTAGGTTAAGTTATAGGAGGGCAGTAAAAAGAGGAGTTCGGATGGTTAAGGAAAAAGACATGCACAAACAAAAGCAAGATGAAGAGTAGAATCTCCTAAAAGTTTATGTACATATATTAATACACACATATGTGTGTATGTATATGTGTATGTATATGCATGTACCTGCATGTATATATCAGTGCCTATATATAAATATATCTATGCACAATTGTAGCCTTAGGTTGGTGAGTAATGGGAAGAAAGGGGAAAATAGAACAAAGTAAAAAGTGTACAGCAGAGAACAAAAGAAAACCTACAAGGAAGCAAAGATGGCAGCTTTCAATATAACGCACAGTATTTAATATATAGGCTTTCTTGAAATGATAAGTTATTGGTATATATTTTGAATCCTCTCACATTCTGCTGTGCACATGTTTTTTCTTTTATATTTAAATTTATAATGTTTCTTTTTCTTTTCTTATTTCTGTGGGTTTTTTCCCCTTTTTTTTTTTGGAGGGGGAAGACAAGGCAATTGGGGTTGAGTGACTTGCCCAAGGTCACACAGCTAGTAAGTGTGTCAAGTGTCTGAAACCAGATTTGAACTCAGGTCCTCCTGACTCCAGGACTGGCACTCTATTCATTGAGCCACCTCGCTGCCCCACTTTTCTTGTTTTTGTATTCAAGTTTTAGTATTTATTAAAAATAAATTTAAAAAAAAGAAAATTCAAATAACTAAGTCAGAGAGGAAGGTAAAGCTTCAAAAAGAATCACCTGCTGTAGCATCATACTTTCCTTTCCCCTACTCAATTGAAGGCAGCATAGTGATTGGCTCCATCATCCCTCCTCCTCAAGTACTTCTCTATATCTCCAAGTTGCCACTTGGTGGGTTATTATTGGACCATTTCTACCATCTCAAGGGTGAGTAAGTTGTATATTAATTCCCCTTTTCTTAATTTCTATGATCTTCATACTCTACCAGCTCCTAAAGACAACCACATTGCCAACTTAAATCAGTATTACTTGGACTATAGAAATCTATGTCCCAGGTGGATGGCTAAGAATTCAGTGGCCAAAGTTTGAGTCAGAAAAAGGGATTGATAGTTATAGGGTTGATGGAATGTTAGATCTTCCTGGTCAATTAATTGGCCTATGTGACCACATGCATCCCTTTTGTCCTCTTGGAAGAAGAGCTGTATTCCTAGGTCTAAAGGTACACAGGTATTCCAATCACAGATGTCTTGCTACTTTGAACTCTGGCCCAGTTCAGAGCTGTGACACCTCCTGAGTCACAAAGAGTCTATCAGGTGGTTCAGGGAGATTTATATTGCCTTGGGGGAGGAATTTGCCTAAAAAGAAGTTTGCTTGGGGGAAGCTTACTTATGGGAGGCTGGCTTGCAGGAAGGCTTTTATACCTTTTGGCACTGAGTTATGTGGGTTGTGATTCCTTCTGGCTCTGAGCCTTTTAGTTGAAAACTATATATATACTTGAGGGTTGGTATTTTAGTGTGGGGCTCATTTGTGGGAAGTATATTTCTTTGTGATTTGGTCAGAAAAAACTCTGGGTAGCCATTGTAAAGGAGCCCATCCTCTTCTTACCACTAAATGTGAGCCCAGATGTTGGTGCTTCCTGGTCTGGTGATTAGGTATCTATTAGTCTTTTTAGACAGTTGGAGGCCTGTCTACTGTATTTTTTTTCTTGAACTACTTATCTGTAATTATTTGTCTAGTAATTAAAGTAAGATCCTTAACCTCTTTAAAGCTGTCTTTCCTTTAGAAAAGCAGATCAAAGAACCTGTGCTAGCAACCCACCCTGTGTGCTACTGTGGTTGCTACTACAATAGCAAGATAAATAATCTAGTCTATAAACCATGACCCTACTAATTGCATTACTAAGCAGGATAATATTAATGCTCTACTTGGAAGAAATATTGATATACAACCACTAAGCATTAATAAAGTGCTTACTAATTACCAGATACTATGACAGGTATTGACCATACAAAGACAAAAGTGAAGGCTCCTTCCTTCAAGGAACTTACATGCTACTAGGGGCTTCAAAATATTCAGAATATATGTAATATATTCTGAATATAATATATAATATAAGAATATAATATAAAAATGCAATATAGAATATTCAGACTATATATAGAATATATACAATATGTAGAATATATAAAGAATATATACAAAAAATATATATACAAAATAATTACAAAGTGATCAACAGACTATGGGGAATTAGGCAAGGTCTCTTTAAGGAGTTAATACTTGAACTGAGTTAGAAGTTACAAGAGGCAAAGGTATGAAGGAAGACCATTGAAGGAGGCGGGGGAGGGTAAGGAAGACTATGCAAAAGCATGGAAGTGGGAGATAGAATATAATATATAGGTAGTAACTTGGTTTGCCTAAGTATGATGTTTGAGGAGGAGTAAAATGCAATCAACCAAGAAAGCAAGACAGGGGTCAGTCAAACTGTCACAGGTTTTACATATAATACAGAGGAGTTTATATTTTATTCTGGAAGCAATGGGGATCCACTGAAACTTCTTGAGCAGGAGAGTATGGTTAAGACCTGTGCTTTAGGATGATGACTTTAGTCCTTGTGTAGAGATTTGTTTTGAGAGTGAAGAGACTGGATACTGAGAAAACTAATTAAGAAGATACTGCTACAACTATACATATTTGTAATAGGTTTTGGTTGTTTTTTTTTTTTTTTTGCCCTCTCAGGGGTAGAGGAGGAGGGAGAGGGAAGGGGGAGAATTTAGAATAGGAAATAGAATAAAATTGAATTAAGCCAAAAAGAAGTTATTGCTTTAGTTCAGATAAGAAATAATGGGGGGAGTGAACTAGAAATGAGGTGACATGGGAAGCTATGAGAGATGTAAAGAACATAGAATCAATAAAATGTGAACACTTATTGTATATAGGGGATAAGGGACAGTGAAGAGCCAATCATGGTTTTGAATCTGGTTAATCTAAAGAATGGTGTTGTCTTCCACAAAAATAGAAATATTAGGAGAAGAGGTGGGTTTAGAAGAAAAATATAATGAGTTTTCTTTTATTTTGAGTTTCAAATATTATGGGACACAGGTGTAATATCCAGCAAGCAGAGATTAAGAACTGGAATGAAGATGAGAAATGAGAGCCAGATATGTTTATTTGGGTGTCATCTTCATAGAGAAGATAGTGAAATTCAGAGTAGCTGATGAGATGTCCATGAAAGGAAATGTAGAACAAGAAGAAGAAAGAACTCAGGTGAGAGAACTGAATTACACTCATGCATAGGGGATGTAACACAGAGATAATAATAACACAAAGAAGACTGATAAGGATGATTCAGAGAGCTAGGAAAAGAATAAGGTTGGTACAATGTCTATAAGGGAGGAAAGTTTCTAGGAGAGGATAGTCAATATTATGAAATACTTCAAAGAGATCAAGAAGGATAGGACCTTTAAAAATGGCCACTGGATTAATCAGTATCATTCAGTGACCTTAGTTCAGTTTCAGCTGAGTGGCTCCAGGGGAGTCAGATTGCAAGGGGGTGATATGTGAGTGGGAGAGGAGAAAATGGAGGCAACTAGCATAGGCAGCTCTTTCAGGTGGTCAGTCACACCTGATCTCTGGCATTTCTTTGGAGTGAAGGAAGGGTAGGGAGTTATCAGTTGGCTGACCAGTTATACCAATTGGGCTGTTGGGATGGAGATATTGCAGATTTTCTTGAATAGCCTCTAACTCCCACAGAAGGTTCTCAGGGACTAAAATTGCACTATGAGGCATGAATGATCCCAGGAATGAAAATCATAGTTTGCATAAAAGGGCAAGTTTGAAGTTGACACATAAAATTTTACACAGAATTCCATTGTGGAAAGAAGTATAAACCAAGATTTAAGGAGGACCTGTGATATTTTTCAAGAATCTGGTGTGTCTTCTACCTTTTCATTAAACCAGAGTTGATAAGCCATGAAAAGTGGATTTTTTTTTACCTTTTAATAGAGTTTTTAATAGTACAACCTTTTAATAATATAATAGTAAGTGTGAGAGACTAAGCATTTCAAATAGAGCTGAGTTGGCTACAGATATTATAGGACTAGAAAAAAATTTTTTAAGAAAAAGGAAAGCATCTCTCCTGTTAGCGGAAAGTCCTATATGGGGACTTCTTGCTCAGGATAGCAATAAAGAACCAGGATAGCAATATAGAACCCTCAGATGAAGGCAAGTCAGTATCACCACACCCAACAAACATTGATTTCCCTGTAGTATCCTTTGCCTGGTCACATATCTTGCAGGATTAGTCATAAAGGCAAATAGCTAATTTTATATATGACTACCAATATTTATAGAGGATGGCCAAATTAATATTATTAATAATCAGTCATTTGTATAGCCTTTTTTTTGTTTAACAAAGTGCTTATCTCTCAACAACCCTGTGAAATAGGTTATTCAAATATAATTATTACAATTTTATAGGAAATTGAAACGAAGAGAAATAAATTCGTTTGCCCAAGATCACACAACTTACTGAAATTTGAACTTGGGTCTTCTGATTTCAAATTCATTGTTCTCTCCGCTATTTAAATAGGTCTGTGTGAGTGGAAATCTGCCTGGTATGACAGGGACTGAGCATTGACTCTCCTGGGGGCTAGGCAGATGTGAGCATAGATAAAGCCACCCCTCTGAAATGCAGCCTACAAACTGAGGCAATGTGAAGCTTGGTCACTGAGTCCTGGTTATAAGCATCCAGTCTCTGGAGCGAGCAGATCAGATTTAGTAGGCTTGACTCAGGCAGATTCCTATAAAATGCATGGTCAATAAGAGTGACTGCTGTGTCTATTTCCGTTAACAATGCCTCTGTCTACTAATTGTAGTGTCTTAGCATTTAGAATCATAGGATTTTGAACTGGAACAGATTATAGAAATTACCTAATGCACCCCTGTCATTTTGTACATGTTTAAACTGTACTCCACAAAAGGAAATGGGTAAAAAAAATAATCTCAATATTATATAACTGTATTGGACAAACTTGGCCCAAGAAGGGGAGGAATTGAGATAATGAGCTTCCATCCTTTCTTTGAAGAGGTGGAGAACTACATGTACAGAATGTTGCATGCTCTGTTGGCCATGGTTGCTGTATTAGTTTTGCTCAGCTCTTTGTTACATAAAGGTTTGTTATGTGGGTTGAGATAAGGTATGTTCAAAAATGACTGAGGCAGAAAATAAAAGGTATTAATGAAACTTTTTTAAAAGAGAAAAGTAGCTTGATGTGTGTGTGTGTGTGTTTAGTAGCAGAGATAAGATCCATTCTAGTGTGAAAAAAAAGCATTCGAATCCATGTTTTTCTATTTTGTACTTCTGTAATCTTGGCCAATTCACTTTACCCTTCCTGGCCTCACCATCCTTACCTATAAACACAATATTTTATAAAAGTTCTTAAATTTTTTTTGTGCCATAGACTTCTCTGGTGAAGTCTATGGACCCTTTCTCAGAAAAAAAAATGTTTTCAGTGCATAAAATAAGACATTATAAAGAAAAAAATTATATGAAAATGTAATTAAAAGTTCCAAGTTCACAGTTCCCTCCACCCTAATATCCTTCCATCTGTAGATCCCAGGTTAAAAATCCCTACTCTAATGAAAGGATTAGACTAACTGACTTCTGAGGACTTTTAATGGGCAACTAGGTGGCACTGTGGGTAAAGTGCCTGATCTGGAGTCAGGAAGACTGAGATCAAATCTGGGTTCAAACACTTACAAGTTGTGTGACCCTCAACAAGTCACTTAACCCAATTTGCCTCAGTTCTTCATCTGTAAGCTGGAGGAAGAAATAGCAAACTACCCCAGTATCTTTGCCAAGAAAACCCAGACTGAAATGACTGAACGAGAGCAACAGGTCTTTTAACAGTTCTAAAATCCATGATGTAAGTACTAAATCCAGTATTCTTTTCATCAATTCACAGTGGAGATAGTAAACTTAAATCTGCTAAAACCTAAACCAAAAATTATAAAGTTACCTAGGATATCTGATCTTGGATGGCTGACAGGTGGTATGAACAAATGCAGCTAATGATGGGGGTGCTGAACACCCTTTGAGGGGTCCTTCAGATTTCACATGTGAACTTCACTGCAAAGTAGCTTTTCCTCCCAAACAATGAGATTCCCCTCCTTCCCTTACACCAAACAAACTGGGCTCATCTTTGTAGCTAGTCCAAATTCTAAATAGTAGAAGAGAAGACCACTGTTGAGGGTTCTGCTCTCCTTCCTTCAGGACAAGAGGAATAGCTACTAATATTTTTCTGTAAATGAAAGAGGAAGCAAGTTGAATGTGTGACTAGTGTTTTGGATGGGTGGCATGATTTCAGTGGGCCATATTCTTTCCTTTGGAATATGTGACTCTGGGCAAAGTCTTCACAGGGTCATGATTTGGAAGAGGGTAGCAAAGGTTGTTTTTTTTTTTTTGATACTGGATTCATAGATGTTCACATAGGATTATGGATTCAAGTAGATCAAGATTGGGGCCAAGGTCAATTTTCACAGAAGTTCATGAAATGTGCTTGCTGCTATCAGTGTCCAATGATGCTTTTGACTATTTAGGTAGGTTGGTGAGAGGTGCTGTCAGAGCAACTTAGGGGCAAAATAGTGGAAGTAGGCTGCAAAACCAAGAAATTGTTGGGTCTTTCAATGATATTGAGATCCCCAGCATAGTATGATCTTTCCTTACATCTTCATCTGCACTCTCTCTGAGAACCTATGATGTAGCCCAGATGTTCCATCACCTTCCTCTCAAATTCTCACTTCTCCAGCTTGGCAAATAGCTGGGCCTGGTGCAGATCCTTGAGGAGATAAGGTCACCAAGATAAGCTATGGTCCCATTAGTACTACAGATCTTAGAAGATGAAATTTGGGAACATCTGAAAGACTCCACAGTATCACTACACAATTTTATATTCACTATGGTTAAATTAGCTATGGGAGGCTTTTTCATCCTTCAATTTTTCTTATACAGATAAGCTTTGCAATTATTCTGCCTTCCAGTTGGGTGAATATCATCTTCCTAAGGTAGCTGATACAGGAGATCTTTTGCCTAGAGCAGAGGCTATTCCAGTAGTGAATTATTGTAACATTCAGGATCTGGTAATCCTAACAGATGCACAACTCTGCTCATCCCATCAAATTGCAGTGGGGTATTAGCAAGATGGCCTGGCAAGATTCTCCAGACCTCTCAACACAGAACAACACAACATAATGAGCAGAGTCAAGGAAACATAGAGGGAGAAGGGTAGTACTTTCACTGATGAATGATTAGTTATTTTAGCAGAAAGACCCAAACAAACCACTGTCTTGGATTTTATGGTAGTGGAAGTCTGGCCTTCTTGTCCCCCCGTTATTTCCTACTCCTCATATAAACACACATTCTCACAAGCTGAAGTAAATGTAATTGTGGGCACAGACAAGGACCATTCATGGAAAAGGCTACTTTCTAGACATTGTCAAGCGTCAGCCCTTCCCTGTTATTGTCTTGATTCAAATAACAAGGAAGACAAAGACTCCTGCAAATACCTAACTGCTATTTGCTACTTGAGTAAACTATGCTTGGCAGGAGAGAAGGCTACAGTTGAAAGGGTTCTTCCCTCTTCTCTTCAGACAGAGAATATCTAAATGGTTTCCTGGGCATGAGGGAGAAAGCAAACTGAATGTATGGTATGGTTTTTTGGGTAGGCAACATGATTTCACTAGGTCATATTCTCCTCTCCCTTGGAATATTTGATTCATAAACAACAATGGAAGGTTAAGTAGTGACATTGTTTCCAAATTTGATGGAAGCTGAATAGCGAAAATCATTCCCAAAGCACTTTGATTCAAGTTAGTGTTCTCTGGCTCACTCATGCATTATTCAGAATGACTATGGTAGAAATGACCAATTTGGTATGACTATATTGGATAGTTTAGATTATGCAGAATAGCCTCTGCCAGTCAAATGAATATAATTTTCTGACAACCTTTAAAAATATAAAATCTTTTTTTCATAATTTTCACATGAACTTTTTTTTTTACTACATCCACATTTATGACCATGATAGATTTTGATTGGCTGAATTATAGCATAGGTCCATAAAAGAGTAAGCTACACTTCATCAGGAGCTTAATCCATCCATGAACTGAGTGATGATTAAACTCAATTTTAAAATCTGATCAACCAACATGCATTTATTAAGCATCACTATTTTCCAGGAACTGTGCTAGGTTCTAGGTATATTAGAAAAAAAGAAACAGTCCCTATGTACGAGGAGTTTGCATTCTATAGGGGGATCTGTACAGATAAAAGCATGCATAATATGTAAATTTATATGCATAACATTTCTATAAATTTATTTTTATATAAATACCTTTCTATGAAATAAAATATATACAAAATAAATGCAAGGTACTTCGGGGTCAGGGGCTCTTTGCATTTGATAGAAAAGGAAAAGACTTATTTGGAAGATGCTGTTTGATCTGAGCTTTAAAGGATATTTGTGATTCTAAGATGCAAAATTAAGGAAGGCATTCCTTCCAGGCTTAGAGCACACACTATGAAAAGGCACAGCCTCAAGAGAGGCAGTGCGAAGAAGAGCAAGAAGGCCAGTTTGGCTGGATCCAAAAGAGAGTAAAGCAAAGTAATGAAAAATAAAGCCAGAAAGGCAGGTTGGGAAAACAATATGCAGCATGTCTGTATCTCAGGTTCTACTGGGAAGTTTCCTTATCAATATTTATGAAGGAAAGGGAGAAGTTGAAATTCTGGTCCATTAACTCTTGGCTTAATAGATGAAATGAAATGTAAATATTCTTAACTAATCACTTCAAGGATGAAGCTATAGCTATGATATGTGAAGAACAGGCTGGAGGAAGAGGGTATTTTAGTTTTGGATTGTGAAATGAGCACTCTTTCTGGGAGAAAGGACAGTAATGTAAAATTTTCAAAATTTTACATAAAATATAAACTCTGACTTCCTTTCCTGCTACAATGAATTTGTGATTTCATTGACGTGAATACTCCATCCAAGGGTACAAGCACCAACATATTCATGACTTCTCATACAGTGTGACTCTCTAAATCTCTTTATATTACATGAGCACTAATGGAGCATACCAACTGCTTTCCTTTACTCTTACTACATAATGAACAGTCAGATGTTCTTGTCTTGTCAAGCTTCTTTTTTGATGCTGACTTTGAGATCCACCATTGCCCTTTGGGTGATCCATTTATATGGAGATACCCACACACATGCATATGCATATGCACATATATATACATACATACACATATATACACACATAAACATATTTACATATACATTTATACATAGTTATTCCTAGTAATACATTTTCATATCTAGCTTTATCTGTGGGCTCTTTATACCCCAATGAAGCTGAAGTTCACAATTATCAGGGATTGACATAAAGAGCAAACTCTCTCAAATAAACAGAGACCAACCCAATAGTCTGCAGTTGGAGACACTCAAAGATATGGGCCAGAGGGACACTCTTGCCAGAGGTACTATAGCACCTAGTTGTACATAGATAGCTACTTGAATCTCAGTTCTCTCTAACATTGTTCATTATTCTTCTCCTCATCTGGCTTCAGGAGGTGAGAAAATAACTCCATAAAATAAAGATGCAGTAGAATTCTTAGTGTGGTATTGCACAGGAATTACCTTCTTATGTGACCCATTGTCTTGAGTTCTTAAACATGAACTAGGGCCCTCTGGAAAGGGTATGGGATAATAAGAAGGAATTCATACAATAATAATGATATCAATGTTAAAAATAATCTTAATAACACTTTCCTTATATTGTAATAATATTACATTTTAATAATGTCATTTTATATCTATGATCTCTTTGTATCCTCACAATAACCCTGTCATATAGGCAGAACAGATAGCATCATCTCTCTCTTTAAGAGATGATGGAACTAAAGTAGAGAAAAGATTAGTGACTTATCAAAAATCACACAGCTATCACTTGAAATAATGTACATAAAATGATTTTCAGGGGGCAGCTAGGTAAGGTAACACAGTGAATAGAGCAGCAGCTCTGGAGTCAGGAGGACCTGTGTTCAAATCCGGCCTCAGACACTTAACACTAACTGTGTGACATTGGGCAAGTCACTTAACCCCAATTGCCCTGCTGGCCCCCCTCCAAAAAGCAACAATTAATAAATAAGAAAATGTATTAAAATGATTTTCAAACTTTAAAGTACTATCTAAATATCAGCTATTATATATGTATATGTAGCTTAGTAGTACCTTGGGTCCACTGGCAAAGCTTTCATGAACCTAGAATCATCTCTATTTCATGATGAACCTTCAGATAAGACCTTTTAGGAGGGAGTGCAGAAGCCAAATATAAGCAAGATATATGAATTGCTGCTAGGACAGTTCCTAATACATGGAAGGCACTTCAATAATGCATATTGATTGATTTGATTAGCATGAGGAAATTAATTCTAATATGAAATCTTAGAAAGTCTATTTATACATATACATATATAATATATGAAAATGAATTTAAATAGAATTATGCTTTACTTCAAGTCCTGAAGGACTGCAAGGCCCATAGAAGCCTTGAAGTCAAAGAGAAAGCTACTAGGGCCTTAAAAGTACTATTCTAGGACAGAGAGACAGAGACAGAGACAGAAAGACAGAGAGAGAGAGAGAGAGAGAGAGAGAGAGAGAGAGAGAGAGAGAGAGAGAGAGGAAAGAGAGAGGAGAGAGGGGGGAGAAGAGAGAGAGAGATGAACAGAGAGACAGAGAAGGTCAGAGAGACAGAGAGAGAGCTCCAAGTTTCTAAAGCATGGGAGCACACTGTTAATCAAGAGTGTCCAAATAAGACCTGCAATAGGAGTGCATCCAAACATTTGGATGCAAATACAACATGTTTCATGATTGCTGTGTTGGGGGTGCGGGGGGAGGCAGGGATGAAAGATGAATGGAAATGTTTCACTCATATACTACACCTTCAGCCCCAAAGAGCAGGATAGGGCAAAATAGGAAGCACCAACCTATTCTACTTTCTTTTTCTCACTTTTCTTTTCTGACCTGTTGAAGGTCATATCTTTCTGTGTCAAAAGTCATATTCTTCCTCCCAGATTACATTTGGTATTTCTGGTTTACTAGACATTATTCTTCCTCTAAATTTTAACTTCTCCTAATGAGGAAAAAGGCAAAATGTGCACATATTCCTACCCTTTCCCTTCATTTTTATTTTGTCCCATTTCCCTTCCCTTCTCAGTGGTCAGCCATATCATTCTTACTCTCTGGGTGTGGTATTGAAGGAGTGATTATTCCTTTCTTACCACCACCTTTTCTAAACTCTTTCTGCTTCATCCTCACAAACTTTTTCTTTGCCTTCACCATAAATTCTAGTCCCTCTACCCCTCCCTGCTCTATTCTAACCCTCCTACTTTCTTTCCCTTAACTTGATGATTTACCTTCAACCATACACTAACATCCAACTCTGAATCCCCGTCCCCTCTGTCTTGTCCTCTTGTCAGTTATATCTTACCAAACTCTTACCACCTTCCACCTGCTCTATTCCTACTCACATGCTGCTGAACATTCCTGGTGGTAAACATCATACATGTGTGTTAACTGAGTTCACTACAAATTTGTTTTCTAACCCCATTAGCCTTCCTTAAGGCACAGCAGTCTGTTTAATCTTCCCTAATTGACTCTCTATTATGTTCACCACAATGGCCTTTCCAAACATTCTACCTTTCTTTTCAGACTTCCTAGTAGCTCTACCCTCTCTTACCAGAGGATCTTATTAAGAATATAGAGTTCATCTGCATTCTTTCTTTTTTTGTGCCAATCTCTGATGAACAGGTGGACCTTCTCCTTACCAAGGCTAATACTAAAACTTGTACTATGTAGATCACATCCCTCTCCTGTCTCCTTCAGGAACCTGACCCCCTTGATCATTCAAATGGGATAATATTTATAAAACATTTAACAAAAATATCACACATAGTAGGAGCTATATGAATACTTAATTCCCTCTCAAAACTGACTATTTACACTCACCTACCTGGATGTTGGAGAAAATAATTTCAAGCTCAAGTTTAGCTTATGTCTAGGGTTTCTACAAATAGAATATTGAAATGTATTCAATGCACAGTGTTATGTGGATTCGGTACCGGACAGTTTTCTATTTTCTTCATACAAAGGAGATTTCTAAAGTACATATCTCATAAAATGCCCATAGTTTTGGACTTATCTTGTCTGAGAAGCATTTTTAATAGCCACAAGGAATATTGTGTTTCCTATTTTAGAGTCAACATTTATTAAGAGATCATGGAATTCTTGACCTCTTAAAATCAAGAACTTGCCTCCAGGCTAGAAATGTTCATCTTAATGTTGTTATTTGGTTACATATGTTCTGGACCCTGAGATTCATTCTCAAGCTTGCCTAGCTAGCACATATATTCAATGCCACATGACATGTGAATGGCTACCATACTTGTCAGGAGTGAGGAGAAAAGTCATTTCCTCACTCATCAGAAGTCCAAGAAAGAGTTTCACAGAATTTACACATGCTTGAAGGATAGGTAAAGAGAAAACACTGGGGATCTGTCACTCCTTTTAGAATCTACTGAGTGGACAGCTTTTTTTAGCTTAGTGGCTAATCCTCTTTGACTTGCCCTCATTCCCTTTACTGCCATCATGCAGACTAGGGGATTGCTATGTTGTCCTTTTGAACACATCCTTAGAAGTGGTCAGGGAGAAAGAAGGTCATCTTTGCTCCATAAATATTCCATGGGGTGTGCTCTACTGCATTACTGCTAGGAAAGAAAGAAGGAAACAAGGAAGGAAGGAAGGAAAGAAGGAAGGAAGGAAGGAAGGAAGGAAGGAAGGAAGGAAGGAAGGAAGGAAGGA
>NW_027187419.1:95499067-95517456 GCF_028583685.1 Petaurus breviceps papuanus
GGAAGGAAGGAAGGAAGGAAGGAAGGAAGGAAGGAAGGAAGGAGAGAAGGAAGAAAGGAAGGAAGGAGGGAGGGAGGGAAGGAAGGAAGGAGGGAAGGTGGGAAGGAAGGAGGGAAGGTGGGAAGGAAGGAAGGAAGGAGAAAAGGAAGGAAAGAAAGAAGGCAGCAAGGAAGGTAGGAAGGAATAATAGAGAAGGGGAGGGAGAAAAGATCGAGAGACAGCTTAAGTTGAACCATAGGGTTGTGTTAGCAACTGAAGCTGTGAATACCCTTTCTACTGATTATTTGAAGGTACCATAAATATCTATCTGACTAGATTAGCTTGGTCTATTCTTTAGGGTTCTTACATATGATTCTAATTTTACAATAGAAAATGAGAGCTTTAATAACCCATTTTCACAACCCTTATCCTTCTCTGAACCATCCAGGTTTCTATATTAAAACAAGCAAATCTGATTTCTCTCCACTCCCAGTCTGCTATAATCAAATTTTCCCCTTGAAATCTGGTGCCTGCACCCATGTTTGTCTTACCTTATCTTGAAAATTTTCCAATTGAGACATTGTACCCTTCAAGTTTTCTTGGTTCTGTTTTGCTTTGGGTATATTTGGTAGTGATTACATATTTTAAATACATAAAAAGGATGAAGTATTTTTATCTTGATTAATATGCTATTCTAATTTATTATATCATTATTCATGGTTTAAACATAACATTTTTAAACTGAAAATAGTTTCTTAGTGAAAGAGGTAATCTTTAAGATCCTTTCAGCACTATCCCTATAAAAATATATAGTATATAGTGTCTAAGAGTTCATGAAAATGCCATTTCCATAAACTTAAGCTTTATGACCCTTGAGAACAAGAGGCCATAGTGATGGTTGAATTATGAATGGGTGTTTTATTTTGGATCATTGTTTCCTCATAGAAGCAACCCAGTCTGATGTCAAGTACTACCTCCCTTGTTTGCTGCTATCCTGTACTTAATGAGAAGGAAAACTTCAAACTGATACTTCTCAGGCATGGTCTGAGTTGGCAGAATTTGGCAGCATATATCATAGGTTAATTCCTTGTAATCTAAGAAGGCTGGGCTTGTTCTTCCTGCTTATGGAAAAACAAGATAGATAGGAAAAACTCTCTGAGAGCACATGGAAGAACAAAGGAAGTATGGTTTAGCCATATGGCTAAACAGCAAAGGAAACCCCAAGATAATCATGAGTGTAGAAACTTCTATATTAACACAAGCCTGTCTCAGTCTTCTGTGGAAATAAACTACTTTAGTGGTTGCTTCAGAATAGATATGTATGATCTCAAAATCACCACCGTCGGACAACATACTGACCCAAGCTTGTGTGTAATCTCCAAGAAAAGTAACATTAGAACCATGTTTGTGCATGAAATTAAGCTGAGAAACATAAACTAATATGCTGGATGTCAGAATCAGGATACAAAAGAATACTAACTACTTAAATGAAATACTAAAATACTAAAAAGACAGGTTGGATGTAATAGGATGATATTTAATAGAGGTCAATGCAAAGTTCTGTATTTGTATTTTTTTTTTTAATCAGCTGTACAGCCAGGCAGGGTGGCACATACCTATAGTCCCTGTTACTGGAGAGGCTAAGGATGATGAATTGCTTAAACTCAGGAGTTCTGAGCTGCTTTATGGCTAAAGCCAGTTGAGTGCTTCCACTAAATCTGGAACCACTATAGTGAGCCCCTGGGAGCAGCCGCCAGACTGCCTTAGGAGGAAGTGAATACTCTTAGGCTGGAAATGCAACATGTTCCGTATGTTCTTCCATGCTGATCAGTAATTGAATCAGGGTCATGAGTGTTCCCTGCACTTTCATTCTGGACAAACTAGGGATATATACTCTCAAAAAATTAAAATAAAAAATAATATTTGTTATACAAATACATGATGGAGAAACTGACAAGTGAAAAATGTGTAGGGGTAGTACATTTCAGGGTCAATATGAGTTAACAGTGTGACTTTGCAGAAAGAAAAAAAAGCTAATGGGATCTTCCATGAATTGAAATATAGTATCAAGGGGTGGCTAGGTGGCACAGTGAATAGAGCAGCAGCCCAGGAGTCAGGAGGACCTGAGTTCAAATCTGGCCTCAGACACTTAACACACACAAAAAACTAGTTGTGTGACCTTGGGCAAGTCACTTAACCTCAATTGCCCTACCTTCCCCCTCCAAAAAAGAAAAAGAAATATAGTATCAAGAAAGATGGTGAGAAGACCTCTCATCTCTATTCTGTACAGAGAAATAACATTTGAAGAACTGTGGTAAATTCTGGATATAACACCAACAAGCTGAAACACTGTTAGATTAAGGTAGGCAAGGCAAAGAAAGGAGCATAAAGTCACTAAAAGACACAAAGATAGTAAAGTGGCAAAGTGGTAATTCTAATCTAGACCTTCTAACTTTATTCCTAGTCTTTGGTTTCTGCCCATAAGAATCTGCAATATATTCTGATCTGACACATGGGCTATATGTACATATTAAATTATTCAAGAAGCAAATAAGCAAAATATATCAACTTAAGCAAATACCCATTAACCTACCATAGTAGGTACTAAGCACATACGGAAGTATTCAGGAGACCAAACTATGGGAGTATATCACCAAGGCAATATTCACAGCACCAACAGTGACTATGAGTGTGCTGGCATAGTTCTAAATTGCAAAATATAACAGACTCCTCATATAGAAGACAGAAATGAAATATTTATTCAGGTACCAGAAAGCCACATCCCAATACCAGAAAGCCAAATCCATCATAGCAACAAATAAATCTATACACAATAGCATTGCAGAGGGAAATACCATTCCAAAGTCTTCCCACAAACAAACACACACAATAATAGCTGTCTGCTTGCCTGCTTCCTCTCTCTTCCCCATCTCTAACTGCTTTGATTCCCAGTTTCCTTTGGGTTCTGCTCCACCCTCCCTGCTCTACCCATTCAACAAACTCCTCCTACCACAGGTTCTATGTGATTACATTGGCCTATTAAGGGACAGAGAAGATCTTCAAATTCCCTTAGGTCTATTAAGGGGCAGGGAAGATATTCAAATTACCATGACCATTACAGGTGCTGAAAATTTAGAAATGGTTAGTCAGGTAGTTTCCTGAAAGAAGCAGTTTTTTGAGAACTGTTATTTTTCAAGAGAATTAAAATATAATATAGGATAGAAAATACAAACTGGGAAAGGAAAATGTAAAGCTATAAATGTCATAGTGAGTCACCAATGGAAACTGTCAAGTATAGCAATTTGTCTAGACTATTCAACAAATGTTAATTATCTACTCTGTGAAAGGCCTAGGTCCTGGGAATACAAAGACAAAAACTAAATAATCCTTGGCCTTAGGGAGTTTACAATCCCTTGAAGGACATATCAGTATATAAGTAAATGCCAGAACAACAAAATAAATAGATAAGTAGGTAAGTGAATAGAAAATGGATACATAAATAAATAGAAATTGCATATGAAATTATATAATGGGGAGGGGGGGTGTTTGTACCTGGGGGATCCCAAAGAGTACTGTGTAGAAGGTGAAACTTAGATTATGTCTGAAAGGGAGCCAAGGTTTACAAAAAGTGGAGGTGGGAAGGGAATCCAACCTGAGAGCCAACCTGTGCAATGTGATGGTCTCACAAACTATAATGCTATATCTTAGGAACAAGTAGCAGGCCAGTTAGACTCTAAGAGAAAATCCAGGAAGGGGTATAAGGAGAAAACACTGGAGCCAGATTATGAAAGGCCTTTAAATGTCAGTTAAAGATTTTTAAAAATTTACCAAATAGGCATTTAAAGGCCTTTGAAAGTTTTTGAGTAAGTAAATAACAGACTCAGATTTGTGTTTTTGGAATTTCAATTTGGTTGATATATAGAAGATGAGTTCTAGAAGGAAGATACTGGAAGTAAGGATACGTATTAGGAAGTTATTGCAATATTCCAAATAGAGAGGTAATGAGAGGATGATCTAGGATGGAAACCATGTTACTGTAAAGAAGGGGATAAACACAGGAGATATTTTAGAGGTAAAATCAATAATTGATTGGATATAGAATATATGATTGATTGGATCGAATATATAAAGAGGGTGTATATATATATATATATATATATATATATATATATATATATATATATATGTCAATTGATAGGATATGTTGGGGAGAGCAAGCATAGAGTTTAGAATTATTCTAACATTTCAAGGCTGTGTGACTAGAAGAATTGTGATGTCCTCAATGGAAATGAGAAAGTTGAGAGTAGTAATAGGTTTGGGAGGAGGAAGAGAAGGGGGAAAATGACATCTGAATGAATCAGATTATGTTATGAAATGGGATTAATGAGATGAGGGAAATGATAGAAGACCTTGGAAGCTGGGCTAGGAACTATGGATTTGATACAATTAGTAATAAGGAACCATCGTACATTATTGAGAATAGATGTGCATAGATTGTGGGCCTATAAAAAGCCTATGTTCTTGAACAAGGGAAATGATTTAAAGAAGATAAAATGAAAATAAAAAGGAAGAAAATTATTCTAGCATTTTTCTATAGAGTAGTATACTTTCTAAGTGGGGGCAGAAGTGGAGAAAGGAAGATTGTAACCTAGGAATGAGGTGAAAACAGTTTTAGTTAAATCAATGACTATGGAAATAGAGGGTTAGGAGACATTTCACAGTGGGACTTGGCAGAATGTGTTAAATGGATTAGATAAATCAAGAAAAGAAAAATTGAAAATATCCTTGGGTAACTTGCCCAACGTCCCAGAGCCAGAAAGTCAAATGTGAGACTTGAACTCTGGCTATTTAGATTGTGAGGCAAAAACCCTTTGTGATATTGTCCCTACAGGCATTATTATTATTATTTTACAAGTGAGGAGATTGAAACTGAAAGAGGTTCAATGACTTACCCAGAGTCAATAAATTAATAAAGGCATGAGATGGAATTTAGCCCTAGTCTTTCTGATGCCAAGTCTAACCTATGTCCTCCCTTTCAAATGACAAAGGGAAATAATGGAAATTTTAGTCAATTCAATCTAACAAGCATTTATTAAGTCCTTTGTGTATACTGGGCACTGCCTAGGGCATTAGAGAGAAGAACATAACAGTTTCTGCCCTCAAGGAACATAAATTGTATTCCAAGGACTTTCTCTTTTCTTAATTCCCACTTAAACTTCAGACTGATTAAACAATTAATGACCCAGTTGTGTGATAGAGATGGATTCTAGTTGCATTCATTCAATACATTATATAAGGATTATCAACTTAAATGTCTTAATGGGGAGGGAGTAGGACTTGTTGCAATATTTTATATATTATAATGACATTATATTGTAGCAATTTATCCTATGGCTAGTTTTCAAAAGATAATTTTTAGTAGTGTATGTTAAAGGAAAGTGACTTTATTCCTATACAATGGTTTGTGGGGAAAAGTCAAATTCATCTTTCCTTTAAGACCAGGTTCAAGTCTCACTTCCTCTGAAAAGCCTTCCCTAAACACTTGAGCCAAGATCGATCTTTTCCCTTTTAAAGTTTATTGCTTTTATTATTAATGTTACTACCATCTAGATCTCTAATTGTGTCTTGTGTATTTGTTTTCCTTCAACTATGTTGTCCTTTCTTTATCGGCAGGGTCCTTGTTTTGCTATTTCTTTTTTCTTTCTTTTCTTTTGGAGGGCAATTGGGGTTAAGTGCCTTACCCAAAGTCATACGACTAGTAAGTGTGTCAAGTGTCTGAGGCTGGATTTGAACTCAGGTCCTCCTGACTCCAGGGCCAGTGCTCTATTCACTGTGCCACCTAGCTGCCCCTTGTTTTGCTATTTCTTTCCATGATTCCCCCTTCTTCCTCAGCTCCCCCACAGCTGCTAGCACAATGCCGGTACATGGGAAGTATTCAGTAAACACTTGGTGCTTTGTTGTTGGAAGTCAGTAGCTGTCTCTTTGTTTATATGCCTAGCATTGTCACAAAGACTTATCCGTTGACTAAAGGGTTTTAATTCCTCCTGGGTTCACAGCTTAACCATGACCAGATGTCTCCTTCTGAAGTATGCTAAATGCTTTGCTTCTTCTAGCTATTGTCCATGAAGTGCCAGGAGCGCCTGTTCGTTCAGTCTGTTTTGTGAGTTGGTAAGAAGGATCTAAAAGGCTACAGTAAATTAAAATCAGTTAATCCAACATGGATTTGTAAAGTGCCAACTATGTGCCGGGTACTGTGGTAGTTGTGAGCAGTACAAATATAAAAACAAAACAGTTTTTACCTTTAAGGAGATTACATGCTACTTGGAGGGAAACAACATGAACACATATAAGTAAATGCAAATGATGTGTATGTGTATAGAGAGTATATATGTGTATATAAATGTACACATATACATACATATATACATATGTACACAATATGTATACATATTGTGTATATTTATAGTGTTTCATTACTTTTTGGCTAGAACAAAAATTATTGTTCTAGTGCTTCTTTTTAAACTTGCCATTTGGATCCCTAATACCATATTTTACTTAACTATTTAATAGAATTACAAAACAAAGAAAAAAGAAGTCACCATTATTTACCATCAGGTTTATTCATGGTGTGGCTTACCATAGGCAAATGTGCCTTTCTAAGACTCATCAACATCAGATTTATTCTGCTGTGTGTGCGTGTGTGTGTGCATGTGTGTGTGCACACGTGTGTGTGAACATAAACTACAGATAAATCAGTGGAACAGACTAAATAAGGAACAATCAGAAACAGATGAATTCAATAACCCAGTGTTTCATATCTGAGAATATAAATTACTTGTGGAAGAACTCCCTATTTGACAAGAATATCTGGAAAGTAGTTTGGCAGAATTTAGGTTTAGAATAACAACTTACACAATTTACCATAAGAAACACAAAATGGATACCTGGACTAAACACTAAAAATCACACTGTAAAAGCCAAATAGAAGAAAACTAGATCAGGTACCATTTACAGCTATGGCTGGGAGGAGAGTCCTTAATAAAGAAGGGATAAAGGTAATCACTAGAGATAAAATAGATTTTTTAATTTTTTTTTTTGCTTTTTTTGGAGAGCAATTGGGGTTAAGTGACTTGCCCAAGGTTACATGGCTAGTTTTTGTGTTAGATGTCTGAGGCCGGATTTGAACTCAAGTCCTCCTGACTGCAGGGCCAGTGCTCTATTCACTGTGCCACCTGGCCACCCCAGATAGATTTTTTTCAACTGACTGAAATGAAGAAAAAAAACACTTGTGCATACACCCTCTCTTTAAGCACTGATACATGCAATTGCTCCATGATAGGCTTCAAATTGTATATGTCTTTAATTCCAAACACATTGCCTATGTTTTTAAATGCCTAATACTTTGTATTTATCCTAGGGGCAATAATAGTCTCATGAGCTGAGGAATATGATCAGACTTGTGTTTTAGGAATACTATTTCAGAAACAATGAGGAGAATGGAATGGAGAGGAGAGATTAGAGGTAGAAAGACCAATCAGGAGGCTATGTTATTAGGCTAGGTGAGAGAAATTAAAGGCCTAACCTAGGACAAACTGCATGAGTAAAAAAGATGGCTGAGGGCTGATTGGAGATGTGTTGTGGAGGTAGGATTGATAATAATTGTCAAGGGATTAGATATGGGTTTAAGTTGTTTAGACATAATGGCAAGTTGAAGGTAACATTAAAGTTATGAACTGGAAGAATGATAGTACCCCCTGACAAAAAATGGGCAAATTAGGAACAAGAGTTAATCTCAGGGGGAAGATAATAGATTGAATGTGTTGAATTTGAGATGCTGATGGGGCATGGAGGCAGAGATGGCCAGAAGGTAGTGCTAGTACTGTGGAATTCTCAGTTCCTCCTGGAATAAAGGACAAAAATATCAGGTTCCTTTCCCTATAAAAGGGGGATCAGTGAGTCTCATTTCACTTGATGGTCTCATAAATGGAAGGACAGGTTCATGTGCATAGAGTTGTGTGGAGAAAAGGGGTCATAAATGCCTTGGTTTATGACCCCTTTCTCCCTTGTGATATTGAAGGGATGAAGTCAATGCTTTTCAATTATGGGAGAATTGAGTTTAGTGATTTGAAGTGCTCTGATATCACCAGGTGGAAATGATATTATGAAAATGGGAAATGGAAGGCGTGAAGATGTCTCTCTGACTCACCGGAAAAATAAGGACAAAATATAACAATAAATCATTCCTAGGTGAGTTCTGTGGAAGGCGATAAGAAAAAGGAAAGGAATTTTTGGGGAAAAAATCTAAATTATGATTATGAGGGTAAAAAGCAGTTATTAACGTGTTCCTGCCATTTTAGAGTCATAGCTCATTTTCTTCAGTAGCGTCTATGATCTTATCTAACAATTCTAAACAAGAAACAGAACATCTGGTTTTGAACTGAGCTCTCCTTTTTAAATATTCTGCCTTTCCCCAGCCTGAAGGAACTAAATTACCCTATCTTTAATCTTTAATCTAATTTCTTGGAAAAGTCCAACTGATATATAGAGACTTTCTGAACCATAGTTAATTTAAATGATTTATACAAAGACTTCATTACTGGAAACCATGTGTCCTATTCCATTATGAATTTTTTAAAAAGAAGGGGTGGGATATCCCAAGATATTTTGTATCAAAACCAAAGCATTAAGAAATACAATTAATGACCATGATATATTGTTTCATTAGTTTCTTAAAGGAGTAACCAAGAAACTCGGGACAATAGAACTCAAGCCTTTGATCTCTTTTTTATAAAACTCTCATTTTTCTTTTAAAGGAAGAATTATATCTAAATTATTTGAACGGGCCTTTTCTTTTAAGAAGCCAAGATTGCTACTTCTTAGCATATATTTTACTTTGTGAAACAAGATCCTCATGATAGTTCAGCTAGGATAAAAATTATCATTATAGTGTTTTTTTGTTTTTTAGAAAAAATGGCATTTTGAGCTCTGATACCAAATTCCCCATATCATTTATTAAATAGAGTGATATGATAAAGCAAAGTCACTTCTCCATTATTCACTGTTGACTTATTATTCACGTTGTGACAACCCCAGGCAAATGTTGTTTTCTAATACTTATCAATATCAGATTTATTCTGCTCTATTATGGATTTTTTTAAAAACACAAACTAGGTGTGTATTCACTCTAAAATTATAGGATTTCAAAGCCTAATGAGAACTTTAGTCCTAATGTAGGCTAATACCTTGATTTCACAGATGCTGAACTTGAGGCCCAGGAAAGTTACTTGCTATGCAGCCTTGACAAGTACTGTAAGAGCTAAGCTGGGACAAAGATTCAAATCTCTTGGCCTCCAGTTCAGATCTCGTTCTGTAGTATTTTGCAACAGCTTTAAGCTGGAATTTCTCTGAAGAATAAGTCTTTTGAGTAAAATTAACTCCTTGGCCCCCAGAAGTTGTGAACACCCAAGTTTTCTGATAAAGTCTTGCTTTGTTTTCACCTGGTTCCTTTTTTTTTTTTTTAACATGTTTAAGAGAAGTTTATTAGAATAGCCTCTCCATTGAGGAACCCAAAAGAACCAGAAATGATAGAAGGCAAATCTCTAATCCTTTACTCAAGACTATAAAACATGGCAGTCTAGAGAAATAGTGGCTTAAAGTCCTACCCATGCTCACTTGTAAAACTTTATTGAGATGAATAATGGAAAGCTATTAATAGCATGACCACATAAAATAGAAAAAAACATTTGAGGGCAAAAAAAAAAACCTGAAAAGAGTATGGAATAAGATATTACCATGCTTTTATTTTCTATACCTGGAATGCACCTCCTTACTTCTCCCTAATAGAATACTTAACTGTCTTTTCCCTTCAACTTCTTTTGTATCTCCAGTGCCTGATACATAGCAGGGTCTTAACAAATATGAGTTAATTGATTGGTTATGATTTGTACTTTTTTCTCCAAAATGACATTTTTCCTTCCCCAAATTCTCTCACATTCAACCTTTTTTGTAATAAATAAAAGCTAAGCGATATTACCTGCAGAAATCCTCCATTATATCTCAATCATTTGTACATTTTGTTTCTCGATAAAAGGTTCCTTGTTGTGTTATGTCTGCCTTGATTGGCAGAGAGCCTCTCCTGCCACTTCATTCTGTTCTATGCCTTGAGTCCAAGCTTATGAATCTGACTATGGCCTTCCTTCTCAAAGAGGCATCAATCATAAGATCATGATTTGGCCAGTAAATTTGTGTTTTATTTCATAGATAACAAAATCTTGAAATATCATTGAAAAGGAAGCAATTACTCCAATAACTTCAAGTGGAGAAAGCTGGTTTATAGCAAGAAATTTGCATTCAGCTCATAAAATATTTAATAGAGGATATGCTTAACACTGAGTGAAGTGGGTCCCCAGTAAATTTCATACCTCATTATTTCAATACTTCAAGGTTCTGCGATTTCATTGATGTGGGTACTCCTTCTACCCATGCAGAATATAGCCCTTTCATGCCTTGGTAGACACTTATCAGTTCATCAGTTGCTGTGCCTGAAAAAATTCATCACCTCCTTCCCAATGTGCTTAGTAAGGCTTTGTCCTCACAAGGTATATATACAATCTTTTTCTGGCCCTATACTCAGATACTTTTCAGCTTGGATTGACCAGCTAGAACTTATAGTGTCCTGGCAGAATCTTCAAGAACCAGTATCATTACCATATTATGGGCAATTGAGTAAGATTTTAATTGAAGGGTATGTCTCATTTTGCTCTGATACTTGGATGGATCTGTGATCTTTTTCATGGTGGTACTCCTTCCAGTGATCATTTAATCCAATCCCTTCAATTTACAGATAGAGGAAGCTGAAACAAAGAGTAAAAGTGACTCATCTAAAGTTCTCTGACTCCACATTCAGTCTTCTTTCCACTTCTACCTTGCTGCATCTGATGAACAAGAGACTGCTTTTTATTCCATTAAAATTCCTGGCATAGTTCTTGGGACATAAACAATGCTTATTGAAAAGAACAAATTAATACTTCATGATTTTGTTACTTCTTTACCCAAAGGATTCCAGGAATCTGAATTTTTCCTCAGTTTCTTTGAAGCTGGGGGTTAATTAAAGATTGATATAAAATTACAGTAGAGAGCCTAACCTCTGTGTAAATGTTAGAATTGTCAGGATGCTTCTTATTTTTCATCTGCTATAAACTCCCTAAAACAGCATAGGAAGGAACCTGAGACCATTTGACAGTGTCCTAGGCTTACTACACCAGGATATTAAATAAAGATCATTTGAAGGAACTGCAGGGTTTTTAGATTGGAGAAGATAAATCTTGGTGGGAGGAGGATGCAATTGTTATTTTCAAGTATATTTGAATGTCTGTCACATGGAAGAAGAATTAGATTTTTCCTACTCTGACCCAGAAGAAAGAACTAGGTGGAAACTGCAAAACAAGCAAACAAATTTAGATTTGCTATAGGGAAAATCTCCCCTATATTTAGAGCCATGCAGGAGTGGAATGGGCTTTGTCAAAAGACAGTAGAGTCTCCCTGTTTGGATTTCTCTTAACAAAGGCCACTTGTCGGATACACTCAAAAGGGATTCTTGTTCAGGTAAAAGTTAGGCTACATAACTATATACCTACTACATACCTACATCCCTTCCAGTTCTGTTATTCTACAATTATATGGCACATATCATAGGATATTTCTGGGTTCTCATCCTATGCTACTCATGTCCATAATTTCCCATGGATCCTTTATGGGAGGTCCACTTAGCCACCTGGGGGTCTTCTATTAGGTCTCAATATTGTATTGATACCAGTGGCACATAAGAGCAGCTCATTAGTTATTTCTCACTCTCCTCTCACATACCTCTTTGAAAATATCCTATATGTACCTCCTGTAACCTGCTCACATCCTCCATGCACCTGCCCAGCTAAAATTCATTATCCTTGGCATTCTTATTGGTATTTTGCAGTTTACCATGTAGGCATGTTTATAAAATATTACTTAATGTAGTTAGCTGACCAAGACTAAATGAAGGAGGCAGAGTTGCCACATAAAGAATTTTTTTAAATTTTTCTTTGAATTGTTATTCCTAAATTGTCTCTATTCTCTGTTGGTTAGTTCCCTTTTGTTTGTTTTGTGCCATCAGCTAGAGTTCTGACATAATGAAGTATGATAGGCTGAGCTGTTTAGCTTGTAAAAGATGAATATGGAAGGCCATTCCATAGTAAAGATAGAGATTAACATCCGTGCTTTAAATTTTTTAAAATGACATTATATATAGCACTTGGGCTATTATATTTTAATCAATTCTTTTTTAGATGGGAGAAATATTCTATGTAAATTAATGCAACCTACAATTTATGAACTTAATCCAGCAACATAGATAAACCATATACATCCCAGGCTTTTCTGAAAGAGTGAGATGTATTCATTGACTCCTATAACATGGAAGGTGAAAGATTTTGATTGGAGTAATATCACTGTGAAAAGAGATCCTTAACTACAAGTTCTCAGTAGGATTTAAGCACTACACATTTTGACCCAAATGATTTACCATTTCTAGATCAGAAGCACAAAGACATATTAACATATATATATATATGCCTCTGTGTACATAAATGTATCGTGTATACATACATTCATATGTGTATATCTACTTCATTTAATTCAATCATTCATTATCCTAATATTTGTTAAGTAGTACTTACTAAGTAAGCCCTGGAATAGTAAAGGTTGTAAAGATAAATGAGACTATGAAGTTAGTTTAGGGAATTGCATCGATAGATATGGTTTCTGAAAGTGAGTAAGTCTGCTTTTCAACTATGCTAGTAACTGTCTCCTCAATGTGAAGAGATTTACATTATTATTAGGATTGTTTCAGTTGAAGTACCCAGCTATATGAAGTGAGTAGCTTTTTTCTTGTATTATTCTGATAATTATTTCTATCACTTGGATTTGTATTTAACAGTTCACTTAATTTTTATAGGTAGATGATGCCCAACATTGATTATCATTATAAACATCAGACAGCTAGAATTTATGCCTAGCAAAATGTGAATAGCTAATTTTTTACATGAAAATATGGTATGTAGGGGGATGGAGCCAAGATGGCAGAGTAGAAGCATGACCTCCCCATGGCTCCAGCTTCCACTTTCCCCAATCCATGTAAAAAGGGGACTCTAAACAAACTTTGGAGCTGCATAACCCACAAAATGACACAGAGAAGCTAACCTCCCGCTGAGGACAGCCTGGCAGGCCAGGAGGAATCCAGCCCAGTGCTCTGAGAGCCCAGCCCAGCCCCATGCTGCAGCTTTAGCCCCAGGGCAGGCCTCACCAGCCGCAGGGCAGAGGGACTCCAGATCAGCAGCAGCTGTGGCCATTTCCAAATTTATCAACACATAGATATGAAGGACAAAGTGAGAGGTCAGTGCAGTCTGGACTTTGGGACCAGTAAGTGGGAGTGTGTGGCTTTTGCCCCCCGGGGCGAGAAGCCGCTGAGACACCTCATGTGGCAGCTTCAGCTCCTGGCCTGCAGAGTGTAGGGGAACCAAGCAACACTTTGAGGGGTAATCGCTCTTGCTTTAACCTTCTTGGATCTGGATTGCAGTCTAGGGTGGAGGTCCTGGGGTGCGTGTCCAGCTTGCCAGAGTGTGTGGAGACCTCAGAGAGGGCACCCATCTAATACCTCTGGCAACTGAGAAAACCCCAGCGTTTGGGATGAAAACTCCCCTCTCTGGTGGCAGAGGCCTACTGTGGCAAAAAGCCCAGGGTCAAGTGACTGAGGGGCAACATGACCAGGCAAAGGAAACAAAGCAGACAGAAGATTCCAACATTACACTCCCATTTTGGGGACAAAAAGGAGCAAAGCATGGAACAGGAGGAAACAGTGAAGTCAGAACTCCTGCACCAAAAGCTTCAAAGGAAAATACAAGCTGGTTACAGGCCATAGAGGACATTAAGAAGCAGATAAGAGAAGTGGAGGAAAAATTGGGAAGAGAAATGAGAACAATGCAAGAAAATTATGAAATGAGAGTCAACAGCCTGACTGAGGAAAATGATACCTTAAAAAACAGACTGACACAAATGGCAAAAGAGGTTCAAAAAGGCAATGAGGAGAAGAATGCCTTAAAAAGTCGAATTTGCCAGATGGAAAAAGAATCTCAAAAGCTCACTGAGGAGAATCATTGCTTCAGAATTAGATTGGAGCAAATGGAAGCAAATGACTTAATGAGAAATCAAGATGCTGTTAAACAGATCCAAACAAATGAAAGAATAGAAGGCAATGTGAAATATCTCATGGTTTAAATGATTTAAGTCAATAATTTAAAAATTATTGGACTACCTGAAAGCCATGATCAAAGTAAGAACCTAGAAATCATCCTCCAGGAAGTTCTCAAAGAAAACTGCCCTGATGTTTAAGTACCAGAGGGCAACATAGCGGTTGAAAGAATCCACCGATCACCTCCTGAAAAAGATCCCAAAAAGAAAACTCCTAGGAATATTATAGCCAGGTTCCGGAATTCCCAGATTAAGGAGGGAATATTACAAGCAGGCAGGAAGAAACAATTTGAATATTGTGGAAACACAATCAGGATAACCCAGGATCTGGCAGCTTCTACACTGAGGGATCGAAGGGCTTGGAATATGATATTCCAAAGGGCAAAGGAGCTGGGATTAAAACCAAGAGTCACCTACCCAGCAAAACTGAGTATCATGTTTCAGGGGAAAATATGGGTATTCAGTGGAATAGAGGACTTTTAAGCATTATTGCTGAAAAAACCAGAGTTGAATAGAAGATACAAGAAGTAAGAGAAGCATGAGAAGGTAAACAGGGAAAAGAAATCATAAGGAACTTATCAAAGTTGAACTATTAACATTCCTACATGGAAAAGCAATAATTGTAACTTATGAAACTTTTCTCAGTAGTTGAAGGGAATAGAAATATATATATATATATATATATATATACACACACACACATACATACATATATATGTATGTATATATATGTCTAAATATGAGTATATATGGGCATATGAATACATGTGTGAATGTGTATATATGTTTACAGGTATACATAGATAGAGGGCACAGAACCAGTTTAACAAGAAGGGATGATACTTAAAAGGTGAAATTAAGAGGTGAGAGAGGAATATAATGAGAGGAGATGGGGAGAGACAAATTGGGGTAAACTATCTCATACAGAAGAAGCAAGGGAAATGGTTATAATGGAGGGGAAGAATAGGAAGGCAAAAGCCAACCTTATTCCCATTGAATTTGGCTTGAGGAGGGAATGAAATACCCATTAAATAGGGTATCTCACCCTCCAGGAGAGTGGGGGGGGGGAGGAGAGGAGAGGGGGGGGGGGGGGAGGGGGGGGCGGGGGGGGGGGAAGGGAAGTTGGAAGCACCCACTTTTGAAAAACAGGATCAAAGTAGAGAATAGAACAAGTGGGAGGTGGGATAGGAGGGAGGGAAATACAGTCAGTCTTTTACAATATATCTACTATGTTATTGTTTTGCATTAGCCACACATGTACAACCTCTACTGAACTGCTTATCTTCCCAGTAAGGGTAGGTGACAAGGAAGGAAGGGAATGAATCTGGAATTCAAAGTTTTAAAATCAAATATTCAAATATATATATATACACATATATGTATATATATATATATACTATTATTAATACTATTTTATATGTAATTGGGAAATAAGATATACAGGTACTGAGGCATAGAGATTCACCAGAAAAGTCAAAAGGGGTATGGGAGAAAATATGGGAGAGAGCAGATTGGAGGAGGGGATATCCTGTGGGACTGCTATTTTGGGGTGGTGGGTAGGGGAAAAACGGGGAGAAAATTTGTAACTTAAAATCTGTCAGAAACGAATGATGTAAATCAGAAGTTAATAAAGCATTTCAAAAAATATATGGTATGTATTCCAGGATAGTAGTTGGAAAAATGAAAAATTCATTTTAAATGCTATTATTTCCAATAGTCCCTGGAGTATTGACTTGGAAAGGAATACTATACATTTCCTTTTGGAATATTTTATTCTATTTAAGAAATACATTTGCTCCCAATAATTTATTTTAGCCCAGAATGAAGATTATAATAATATGTGGATAGCAAAAAGTGGTATTCATTTTCAACAAAAATTTAAGCGCATTTATTTCTGTATCTTCCATAATTTTTTTTGACCACGTGGGTCCTTAAATGCAGTAGAGATGAAGTACCTAATTTCATGAAGCAGACTTTTGAGAGTCTCTTCTCTATGACGTGTTAGAATCATGAAGCTAGAGATCATTAGGAAGGCAACATTGTTTAGTGAAAAGCATAGTAGTTTTGAAGTCAGAGGACCTGATTTCAAATCCTACCTTTAATACTTAATAACTGTGTGACTTTGGGCAAATCAATTAACCTTACTAGTTTTCAGTTTTTGCATATGTGAAATAATATGGCCTCTAAGGTTCTTTCTAGATTGAGCTCTATGATCCTATGTTCTAGTCATAGAGTCTCAGCTGTAAGAGAACTTTAGAATCTAGTCTATTTGTAACAAGAATATGGATTTTCTTGGCATCATGGCTGACAAGTGGTCTTCAAGACTATGGCTCTTTAAGTCCAGTAAGAAATCACTAAATCAAAATAGCATTATAAAATGCTTAGTTACTCTAAGCCAGTGTTCTGAGAAGTGACTGTACACACAAAGGGTTGGGGGAGATGGTCTTTGCCCTTGAGGAGTTCAAATTCCAGTGGCAGAAACAAAATGTAAATCACTAGCTACATTCACAAGATATATTTGAAGTTGGAGGTAATCTCAAAGAAAAAAAAAAAAGCCTTAGGCTAGGATAGGGACTGGGAAAGCCTACTATTGGAGATTAGATTGGAGCTGTGTGGTAAAGAAAGCCTGAGAAACTAAGAAACAGTAGTGAGGAGGGAGAGCATTGTAAGACATAGAATACTCAATGTAAAGGCCTGGAGAGGGAGGGTTTTGTATGTGGGAAACCACAAATAACGCCATGTAGCTGCCTAGCAGAGAATGTTGTTGTTCAGTCATTCACTCATGTTCAGCTCTTTGAGACCACATGGAACTGTTCATGGGGTTTTCTTGGCAAAGGTACTGTTTCTTTAGCTCATTTTAAAGATGAGGAAATTGAGGTAAACAGGGTTAAGGGACTTGCCCAGCGTCACACAGCTAGTAAGTGTTTGAGGCCAGATTTGAACTTAGGTCTCCCTGATTCCAGGTCACCGAGCTACTTCCCTGGTAGAATATAGCAACAAGTAAAGTGTAACAAGACTGGAGACATAGGAATGTTTTTGGTAGTAAAAAGTCTTAAATACCACATAAATAATTGGTTCCTATGGGTAGTGTGGAGCTAATGGAGTTTATCTGGCAGGGGGTACTGGGGAGAATGGAAAAGACGATGGCATAAAGTAATAGGGACAGCTAGGTGGTACAGCGAATAGAGCACCAACCTTGAAGTCAGGAGGACCAGAGTTGAAATTTGGCCTCAGACACTTGACACTTATTAACTGTGTGACCTTAGGCAAGTCATTTAACCCCAATTGCCTTGCCTTCCCCGCCTCAAAAAAGATAAAAGAAAGCTAGTAGGGAGATGAGGCCTGGAGACATTAGACTTCTAACAATCTGAGTGAGAAGTGATGAGGGCATGCATTAGTGTGGTAGCTATGTGAGCGGATGGAAGAGGATGTGTATGAGAGACAATGTTGCCAAGATTTGGCAATAGATCGGACATTTATGGTGAGTGAGAGTGAGCAACTGAGGATGATAAAGGGATTGTGAGCATAGATGGCTGGGAGGATAGTGATAATTCTTGACAGTAGTAGAGAATTTGGGAAAAGGAAGGAGTTTAGGGGAAAGATAAGAAGTTCTGTTTTGGACTTTAAATTTGAGATGACTATGGGACAGGATATTTGAGATGTTCAAAAGGCAGCTAGCATAATTCTCACCCTGGACATGCTCCATTTTGTTGGTGCTCCCCCCCCCCCCAACAATGGCACCAAAACTAAACATAATCCTGAAGGTACAGTCTGACCAGGGCAGAGGATAGGAGGGATATGACCTCACCTCTGGTGTATACTATCCCCTAACTTAGGCAGCCCAGAAGAGTAACTTCTGGGGTATTATCACAATGCAGATTCTCATTGAGCTCGCAATTCAGGTAAACTAAACCTTTTCATATATGCTATGGTCTGGACAGGCCTCCTCTATTCTGTACTTGTGCAGTTAGGTTTTCAGACTCAAGGAAAAAACTATACTTGTTCCTATTTTAATAATACATTTTTTTTGCTTTTTGGAGGGCAGTTGGGGTTAAGTAACTTGCCCAAGGTCACACGGCTAGTTGTGTGTGTGTGTGTGTGTGTGTGTGTGTGTGTGTGTGTGTGTGTGT
>NW_027187419.1:95517466-95571428 GCF_028583685.1 Petaurus breviceps papuanus
TGTGTGTGTGTGTGTGTGTGTGTGTGTGTGTGTGTGTGTGTGTGTGTGTGTGAAGTGTCTGAGGTCATATAGAACTCAGGTCCTTCTGACTCCAGGACCAATGCTCTACTCACTGCGCCACCTAGCCACCCCTAATAATACATTTTTACCATATTAGGTTTCACCCTATTTTTCTAAACTGTTGAGAACTTTTTAGATTCTGATACTATGATCCATTAGGTTAGTTATCTCTCCCAGCTTTGTGTTATCCACAGATTTGACAAGCATGGTAGCAATGTGTCCAAGTCAGAAATACTTTAAAAAAAAAACAAGAGCAGAATAGGGCTCTGAGGCAAACAACTGGAGACCTTCCAACTGTGTGAAATCAATCCATTACTCAACAAAAAATAAACCACACAAAATATTTATGGACTCCTTTCATTTTTAAAATATTTAGTTAGTTAGTTTTAGTTTTCAACATTCACTTTTATAAGATTTTGAGTTCTAAAATTCCACCCCCTTCCCTTGCCAAGACAGCAAGCAATCTGGTATAGGCTATTGTAATGGCAATGCAAATTTGAAGATATTCCCTGCCCCTAGGCTAAAGTGCACCTGGAGACTGGGGTGGGAGGCTTGTTTTTCAGTAGATACTTCTTGATTGGCCAGTGACTCAATAAGGTTGTTACATTCTCTGAGCCAGGAGAAGGCTATATAAGCCCTGATGTGTAGCTTTGCTTTGGTGCTCACTTTGAGAAATGTTCTGTGATTTGATCAGGTGAAACTCTGGGCTAGCTGTTGTCCAGAGCCCCCTGGCTTTGAAACCCAGATGTTGTTTGGTATGGATGTAATGGTTGGACAGTTTGGAAATCTGTCTACTTGATCTGTTTTTGTCTTGATAATTCTGTCTGTATACTTTGAAGTTCGGTGTGCTGACCTTTTTCCCCTGAACGAGGTAAAGGATACATGTTTGACTGATTAAAGTAAGTTTGTTAACCCATTTTGAGTTGCTTTCCTTTATCAAAGCAGATCCAAGAACCTGTGTGAGCAGTCACCCTGGGGACGCTGGGGTGTTTGCTGCTACAAAACATATTTCCCCAGTAGTCATGTTGTGAAAGAAGAATCAGAACAAAAGGAAAAAACCATGAGAGAGGAAAAGAGAGAGGAAAAGAAAGAGGAAAAAAATTATATACTTCAATCTGTATTCAGACTCCATAGTCCTTTCTCTGGATATGGATAGCATTTTCCATCATGAGTCTTTTGGAATTGTCATAGATCATTGCATTGCTCAGAAGAGCTAAGTCTACCCCAGTTGGTCATCACACAGTGTTGCTGTCACCATGTACTGTGTTCTCCTGGTTCTTAAATTCATGTATTTCCAGGTTTTTTTTTAAATCTACCTGCTCAAAATTTCTTATGGTACAATAGTATTCCATTACATTCACGTACCATGATTTGTTCAGCCATTCCCTGATTGATGGCATCCACTCAATTTCCAATTCTTGGTCACCAAAATAATTGCTTCTATAAATATTTTTGTATATGTGGGTCTTTTTCTTTTTTTAATGATCTCTTTGGGATACAGACCTAGTAGTGGTATTGCTGGATCAAAGGATATGCACAGTTTTATAGCCCTTTGGGCATAGTTCCAAATTGCTCTCTAGAATGGTTGGATCAGTTCACAACTCTGCCAACAATGTTATTCACTGCATTTTAAAAGAAGAAACAGAGTTCTATGTAAAGTATCTTAGCCAAGGTCACACAGAAAATTAGTGTTGGACCTACAACTAGAACACAAGTTTCTTTCAACTTCACAACATTGTCTACATTTAACCATTCTTTTTTTTTTTTTTTTGAGGGCAATTGGGGTTAAGTAATTTGCTCAAGGTTACATGGCTAGTATTTTTGTGTGGGTGTTAAGCATCTAAGACGGAACCAAACTTGGGTCCTCCTGACTCTGGGGCCAGCACTTTTACTCACTGTGCCACCTAGCCGCCCCTAACCATTCTTTATTAACAATATCTCCTGTCTCCTTTTTTGAGGAGACTAGCAAACTGGAGTAATAGTGTTTCAGAAGGCTTTCAATTGCCTAATGGTGTGAGAGAACAGCTCACATTCTCCAAGAAAAAATGGAAGGAATGATAACACTCAATCTCTGAGCTCTACCTCTTTAGGTATATGACAGGAAAGTAACATCTCCAGGGGCAGCTAGGTGGCACAGTGAATAGAGCACTGACCCTGGAGTCAGGAGGACCTGAGTTCAAATCTGGCCTCAGACATTTAACACAAAGACTAGCCATGTGACCTTGGGCAAGTCACTTAACCCCAATTTCCCTCAAAAAAAAAAAGAAAGAAAAGTAACATCCCCAGTCCCTTGAGGTCCTTTCACTTTTCTACCCCTAACTTCTTTATTAGCCTTCCCTATAGTTTTAAGTAGTGACTCAATAAAATATTAATTATAATTAGAGCTCAGATTCATTAAGCACTTTATAGAGCCATATAAATAGTAATAACTGTGTTCTGTAAAGTAATATTGGTATTATTGTTCCCATTTTATGGATAAGGAAATTGAGGTTCATAGCTGTTATGTGATTTTCCCTGATTCACAAAGAGTTAAGTTTCAAAACAAGGATTCTTTTATTTTTTTATTTTTTTGCCTTTTGGAGGGCAATTGGGGTTAAGTAACTTGCCGGAGGTTACACTGCAGCTAGTTTTTTTTTGTGTTAAGTGTCTCAGCACAGAATGGAAATCAGGTCCTCCCTCGGGGCCAGCTTACTTAGCCACCCCTGAAAACAAGGATTCTAATTAAAGTATTATGTTACTCCAAGTCCAGTCTCTGACATTTACCTACTGTGTAACCCTGAGCAAGTCACTTAACTGCTGCCTGCCTCAGTTTCCTCAGTTGTAAAATGAGGATAACAATAGCACTTACCTCCAGCATTGTTGTGAACATCGAATGAGATAATATTTATCAAGAACTTAGGCATCTAATAAATGCTTAAGTAGACATTTAATAAATGCTTATTCCCTCCCCTCACCCCCTTCAAACTCAAAGTTCTTTCTACTATACTATGTTAGCATTATAGAAATATGTTTGCCCTTCTAAGTTGGGAGGCACAAGACATTCCATCTCCTGCCTCTGAGTATTTTTACTGGCTTTCCCCCTTGCCTAGAATACTTTGTTCTTCACCTCTGCCTCCCATCTTCCCCGACTTCCTTCAAGCCAAAACTAAAGTCTCACTTTCTGCAAGAATCCTTTCCCAGTCCTCCTTAATCATAGTGCCTGTCCTTTTAGAGTAATTTTAATTTATCCTGTCTGTATCTTTTTTGTGCATAATCGTTTTTATCTTGTCTGCTCTATTACCGCTAAATAAATGCTAGTTGACTGATTCAGAATGTCCCTGCCCTTATAGATACACATATTTCAGAATGAACATTTATCTCATTCTACTAATGCATTGTGGTACATGTTTGTGTATGTGTTTGTGTGTGGGGGGAGTTTATACATACCTTGGGGGACCTTATTCCAACTCTCTTTGCACTGACGAGTTGGATCCCCCAGAGAGTGGCTATTTCTCCTGTTTAGAGCTTTAATGTTAACCCTAAAGGATTGGGACAATCCTGATAAAAGTGTTGACTCAATTCCCCTTTCCAGTGTATTTTCCCAGTCGATAGTGAGTTAATGTCTTCTTAGTATCAGTGCCAATTAATAGCATACAAATATAAATTTAACCAGTTAATATTGCCTCAATATTATTAATAAGAAATTTATATCAATTAGCTTTTACAAAGGGATATTGAGAAGACAGAGCAAAATCAGAAGTACAAACACATTCTCCCAAGCCAGGAGTACACTTTTTCCTCTATTGCATTAGTCCCTGGGGAGAATGGGCTCAAAATTAAAGAAGCTACTAAAAAGCCTTTGCCCTACCATGTTCATTTCCAAATTCAGCATCACTAATAAACAAAGTTGCTCCCTTGCTTGCAGAATGCAGTATCTCACTTGTCAAGCTTATCCTTTGCTGGGCTGGTGTAGCACCAATGCAATATTCACAGCACCAATGGTCACTATAAATATGTCTACATAGTGCTCAATTGCAAAATATAATGGACTCTCCATATAAAAGACAGATGAAAAACATCTATTCAGACACCAGAAAACTGAATCCCAAAGCCAGCAAGCTGATTCCATCATAGTAGCAGAGAAGTTAATAAGCCATAACAGCATAGGGAGCCATAGCACCCTTTAGCCTTCCTATAAACCAACATATACTCACAAATCTAACTGTCTCCCTTGTATGTGTCCTCCACTCCCTCCAGTCTAGCTGCTCTGACTCTCTCAGCTTCCTCTGGACTCTGTTCAACCCTTCAGCAAACTCCTCCCACCACAGGATCCATGTGATTACATTCAGCCTATTAGGGGGCAGGGTATATCTTCAAAGCAGGGAAGGTCTTCAAATTACCTTAGGCTTATTAAGGGCCGGGGAAGATCTTCAAATTACTATTACCATTACAGCTGTGTCCCAAAGACCATTCCTTGGGGCTACAGTAGTGAGGTACTTACGTATGACTACCAACTCTGCTGTGGCCTCCTGTCACTGGATCACTGGTGAAACTCATGGATCTATTATAGCCCTAACATTACTTAGTCTAAGAACAGACACAGTAGGACCAACGGTAATATCAGGGCCATGTATTCAAGGAACACAAAGTAATATATATCTAGTTGATCCACACCAGACAAAGAGACTGATTTGCCTACAACTGCCTTTTGTATACACACTCAGTTCCAGCTTCACAGTTATTTAAAAGGCTTTTCTTTATCATGCAGGGAGTCAATGGGAAATAATCATGAAATACCACTGATTTTGTGAATCGGAGCAGTGTCATCAAACATACCTAGAAGCAAGTTCAACCTGGTTATCCATCTTTCCAGGCATGACCCTCATTGACCAATTCCCCCATTTCAACATGATTAAAACATTTCTAAACTTCAGTAAAGTGTGCTTTTGAAACACCAGAAAGAGTCGTGTTTATATGACTAGAACCTAGAATATGCTTAAGAGGTAAATAAATAAATGAATGATGGTTTGATTCTTAGAGATGAATTTTTTTTTCTCCTGTCAGAGCTGTCTGATTTCCAAACTTGGATATAATTACTTGATACCTACCCTGTTAATGGTGAAAAAGAAGAGGTCTTTCTCTACTCTTTTTTGTTTGTTTGTTTAGCAGTGTGGTAAAGTAAAAGGAGCCCTGCTTCCTGGATTAAAAGACCTGGTTCAAATGCTGCCATAAAAGCCTGCTAACTATGTGAAATTTGGGCAAGCTCTTTCATTTTAAAGAACTTCAGTTTCCTCATGTATAAAATGAGGGGATTGACAAAGTAGCCTCTGAGATCCTCTCAAGCTTTAGTTTCATGATCCTCTGTGAACTTTCCCTATGCAGCCAACTACTGTAGAAATAATTATCCTCTCAGAAACATAAAACTAAATGAACCAGTCCTTTCTAATTATTGTTCTTAGTATTTAGGGAAGCATATACATGGATATAATAGAAATGTTGTAGCATTTAACAGTTCACCAAGGTTGCAAATGCATTGCTGTTATTGTTTTGTTTTTAAGTAACTAGGTTTTTGTTCACATTCAAAACTGCCAAATATGCCCACTTTTTTTTTTAATCAAACCTTAACTGCATAAAGTTATTTTGAATTGTTTGAAACAAGGGTCAACATAAAATGTATCTTTTCAGTGGTGGTTGATTATTGGGATTTTGGGAGGGGGGGTCTGGATAGATACCACTAGTTTCTGCTTATTCTTGGCCAATCTCAGGCAAGTATGTTCAAATTAAGAGCTTGTATGCAATTTTAATCCTGATTGGCATTCATGAAATTTGCAATCGTGGAATCAATAGCACTTCTCATCTGGTAGGTCTTTACCTGTCTTTCTTTATGTCTTAGAAAGAGGAATGAGTTTTTTATTTTTTAAATCAATTAAATATCCGGCATATCTACTGAACTCATACACATATGCGAAATGAGTTTTATTCATCCTTTTCTTTGTGATTCTTTGATGAATCTGAAATAAGCAAGAAATAACAAAGTTTCAATGGCTTCAACTTTTAAGAAGAAATGGGAGGATGTTAATTGAAGTAGTAAAGTAGCAGCTATGAATCCCAGCATCTTCCTTTGATTTATAATCTGACCTTTGGTTGTGGTTTAAGTCCATGGTCTTAGTTTTTCCACTTGCATACTATTTACAATCTTATATAATATTTGAAGGGTTGAATTTACATAAGTCCATTGAGTACAGATATGGAGGAAATGTTCATGCCCTGAATAAAATTGATTCTGAGATGTTTTGTCTAAAAAACATTCAATTCACCAAGCATTTATCAAGCCCCTACTATGTCAAGCACCATGCTAGGCAATGGGGATCCAAATATGAAAATGAGAACCATCCTTCTTTGCAAGGAGTTTAAATTTCTTCTAGAGGCTACTAATATATACACAGATAAGTAAACGTAAAATACACAAAAAGTAAATGCAAAGTTATAAGGCCTGGTTGGGAGTAAAGGAAGGAAGCACTAACAATTTTGAGGTGTGGAGATCAGGAAAGTTCTCTTATAGGATATGACTTTGGATCTAAACCTTGAATAGAGGTAAGGTTTCCAAGAAATAGAAGCAAGGAAAGAAAGTCAGAATGAGGGACAGAGTTTTGCAAAAGTACAGAGGTGGGAGATATAATCTTGTAAGTGGGTAACAGCAGCCAACTGTGGAATGTATGAAGGCGACTAAGCCTGAAAAAAAAAAGTCTGGAACCAGATAAGGGAGGGTTTTAAGTACCAAATAGAGGATGTTTTCCTTATCTTAGAGGCAAGGGGAAGCCAGTGAAGCTTCCTTAATAGAAAGTGACACGCTCTGATCTGTGGTTTGAAGAATATCAATTGGACATCTCCAATGTAGAGGAGCCATAGAGAGGAGCCATCCAGGGAAGAATGAAAGAAATGCCTCTTATCCTTGAGTTCTACACTTCCCTTATCATCGCTGGTATTCTCACTTCTACCCATGAATTCTGAGCATTTACTCTCATAATTCACTCAAACTTTGGAAGTGTTTTAAAAGCTTGGGTTTGAACTCTATCTCTAAAATTTACTAACTGGGGAAATTTGGACAAATCATTTGACCTGCCTTGTTCTTAAGTTCTATGTCTGTAAAATGTATTGGCCAGATGACCTTTGAGGCTGCATCCTACTCTAATCTGTTATGCTGAGGTCCATAATGAAGATCCCAAATTGTTACATGAATTTGGAATAAAAATACCAATTTGTCACTTCTTAAGGGACTTTCAGTTTGAGGGATTTGGTAAGCATAGTTCTAAGAACTCACTGCAATACACACAGAGTTTTGCAGTCTCTGGAAGACATAGGAAATGGGAAGTACAGTTTTATTTTTTAAAAGCATGCATGTATATAGGCACACATACACACATGTATAAATGTGTGATGTATAATTACATATATGCATATGTGTATATATACATATATTTATGTAATTTCCCCATGCAGTTTGATAATTTGTATTTAGTTTCAGAAAGTTGTTTGTCAGGGACTCTGCTTAATAGACTGGTATCTTTGTAAAAAGTCATCATTCTACCAAGAAAACAGGCTCTGTGACTTTTGGGAGCCTAGTTCATTAATAACCTTTAGAGAAATAGGAGTGGGAGTGGGTTGATTGGAGAAATTCATTATAATGTAGATTCCAACTCCTTGATCCTGTCCAGTGGGGAAAAATGAAGTAAAAATATGCTAAAAATAGATAAGCTGAATATTAGATAGACAAGGTGAGGAAAACCTTCCTTCTTGGGTTTTCTTCCTGAAAGAGCCTATAGGGATTTTATTTCTGAACATTGCCTGGTAATTAATTAGCACATATTAAAAGTGTGTTGGTTTTAAAAAAACAAAATCAGTTGAGATTGTGCCCCTACATTGGGCATAGCTATGACAATTTATGTAACCTATCACTTAAGTGAGAATTTGGGACACTTATAAGAATTTAAAGATAGCTTTGACTAGACTGATTCTACCATAGTTTAATAAATAATAGCTAGTGCTCTATTCAGAGGCCCTTAGTAAATATTTATTGAATTAAATTTGGCCCAATCACACTGACTCAACAGCATCTACCTAATCCTCACAGGTCATAAAGCTGTAGCACTTTCCAATCCTATGAATCTCTTCTGCTCCACCCTACTGGCTCATTTTTGTCTGTCTCCTTGAAATGGGGAACCATTCATTTGAAAGAATGGGTGGCTAATAAATGATCTCCTTAATTGCCAGTATAGAGATTATTGAATGGAATGGAATAAGCCAAAGCCACTGTCAGCAGAATTATTAAATTCAATCAACATGTATTTAGGAAGATAATATAGTACAGTGGAAAGAAGTACTGCCTCTCAAGTTAGAGGACCTGGGTTCAAATACAGCCTCTGACACTGACTTCCTGGGCAAATAATTTAAATTCTCTTGGCCTTAGTCTCCTCATCCATAAAATGAGAGCTAGACAAAATGGTCTTTAAAAATGTACTGTTCACAGAATACAATGCTAAGGCTGGGGGAAGACTCAGTCACTGCCTACAGGAAGTTTAGCCTAGTATCCACAAATATAGGTGCCATAATAAATGATAAACAGAATAATGAATTATAAATACATTAGACACAGCATAGCATCACGAATACAACAGCATATCAGCATAGGCAGAGCATTATATAAGTCCTAAGGGAACCAATCAGTAAACATTTATTAAGTGCCCACTATGTACCTTGCATAAAGCTATGGTCAGAGCTTTCAGAATTATTTTTTTATACCATTCATTCAATCGATTTACAAAATTCCATCAGAAGATAAATGAGGGTTGGGGCAGGGGTAAAGGGGAGTAGAAAATAGACCAAAAAGGAAATAGAAAGGAAAATGTTTTACTTTCTATTACCAGTTGCTGTTTGGTGGTGGGAGTTGGGGGGGAGGTTTAGGATATTATGTAGTCTCTTGATTTTAAAATGGGATGGGAAAGCAGGAAAAAATATTAGCCAAGATTATGACTTGAGAGAAGCATAGGTACCTGAAAGATTCAAGGGAGAATATTAAAAGAATAGAGAGTTTGCAGTTAGCAAGGCTAGTTAGGCAACCATAAGAGACTATAAATGTTAATTCTTCCAACCGAAAATATAGAATTATGTGGAACTCACTGTCCTACGCATTCAAATTTTTCTTTTTACAAAAGGAATCCAACTCACTGAATATATGATTACATGTTAAGAATATGTGACATTTTTACTTAATATTCATCTTAGATGCTAATATCAGCCTCCAAAATTTGTCCTCTTTCTTCCTGATTCTTTTCAAGGGTAGTCAACTGCCCCAGTAATCTAGAGGAGTCTGAAAACTCCTTTTCTTCCATGACTTCAGTGACATACCAATGCAAAAAGGCCAACTTGACCACAAAGACCTCGGCGATGGCTGTAACAAACAGACAGTCCACTACTCTTGTCAGGTTCCCCTCCTGCTACTCTCATGAGAGACAGCATTGATGTTTACCTTGAACCAGTTGAGCAGCAATCTGTAAACTAACCTGAATTATTTCCCAATAGGCAGCATGGTGCAATCAAAAGAGTATTCATTTGCTCTTGCATCATCAGAGGACTTGAGTTCAAATCCTGTTTCTGATGCCCGCAATTTATGTGCGCTTGGGCAAGACACTTAATCTCATTGAACCTCAGTATCCTTATCTGTAAAATCAAAGGGTTGAATGAAATGACCTGTGAAGTTCCTTTTAGAGCTTTTATTTAATGGCTGGTTTCCACATTAACAAGCTTTGGAACCACTTAAGTTTTAGTCACCAGTTGTATACAACTGTCTCTGGTATGATTCCAGAACCACCCATTAAAAAAAAAAAAGAGTTCATTCTCATTATTTTATCATAATAGCCCCACACTTTTTATCTGACTGATAATTCCCTTGCACTGACTGACCTTATTCATTATTTTTTCAGTCCTAAAGCTTGTGGAGGAGTATATCATTCTTGGTTGGCTGAAAAGGTATAAACAGATCTGTCCATTCCTTTTGTTTCCTTACTATTAAACAACTAAGCCACATCTTGTATCGTATGCTAAAGCATTTCCTCTGCCTACCCTCTTTAGTTACTTTGCATCATCTCACTGTACAACATCAAGTTGAACATTCCACTATCATTTTGTTTTCCACACCTATCCAAACCAACAGAATTGTATAGCAATAAATACCACTTCAGTACTAAAAAAGATTGCCATTTTCCTAGGTGTTATCCTTAGTCTGTAGCAGCTTTAAGTTTTTAAGGCCATGTTGGCCACAATGAAAGCCAGAAATCATTAATCCTACTCCATCCTCTTTGAAAATTATGCTTTTGGACCCGGGGCATTCCCACTTTCCATCACTCTCATTATTTTCCTGACTTCCTTGAAGATTGCTTCAAAGATGAGAGCAATTTCATTAACATCATCTGTAAGACATACTTAACATTAAATGGCCAGTTGCTATTCTGAGATACTGTTTCTTAGATCAATAATCTCTGGTGGGCAGATGAGTATATATGATAACATAGATATCAGAGAAGATAAATAACAAACTAAATCTATTATATAATACTACTTTAAAAACCTTTGTAATGGAACATGGATCAGAAAGAGCAATATTATTTTCCTTAAAACCAACTTTCCCATTAAAAAGTAACAAACTGAGGATTCAAGTGAGCTGCTTGGGCCAACTCTCCTTGGGTTACATCAGGCAGAGCTCAGTGCTGATCATTTTTGAAAAGTTAGCAACTTAGTGAATATGACACAAATATGGTCCTTTTCTTAACTGTAAGGCATTGCATCTAATTTGCACTGCCTCTAAATGTAACCAGATTAACACAAGTATAACTCATGGCAGCTCTACCCACCATTTGGCATGTAAAATCATTCTGTTTGAGTTCATAGGTCTTATTAATTCCATTCCCAACTTTACCCTGGGAATAACTCATTACTGTATTTTACGATATCTTCCCTCTGACTCCTACCCTAAACTAATCCCCATTAGGATGTGTAGAGTGTGGGATTGCAGGATGTTTGTGGAGAACAGTGGGAATCAGAACAGTGGGATACAGTCACATCTTTCATTAGATAAAGACTGCAAAGGTATATACATAGTAGTATTTTGGCCTTGGAGGTACATTTAAATATGAATGCTTATTTTATTTATTTTTTCTTCTGTTGGGTAAAAAGACCTGGCAACTATCTCATAATATTCTCTCGTTTTTGTCAAATTGCCTCTGATGTTTCCCTCCAATAGAATGCAAATAGGAAGTGTTTTATTTTTGTGTTTATATCTTGAGCTCCTAGGCAGAGATTTGGTATATTGTAGGCACATAACAAATACTTGTTGAACAAATAAACATGACAAAGTCCCCAAGGATGTCTAAGGACCTCCATTTTCTCTAGGAATTCATGTCTACCTATTTGCCAAACTCTCTTGCTAATACATTGGATATTTTTTTCATTTATGTTTTTTTTTCTGTTCTAATGTTCTGAAAAAATCATGTATTGCCTGCTATTTGATGTCCAGAAGTCCCTTTGCAAATCTTGAACCCATAGCTAATAATGTTCTGTTAGAATAAGAAACTATAAGATTGAAGTCATTATCCCACTTTGGTTACTTGCTACCACCTGGCTTCTTGATATCAGAATGGCAATGATATTTGTGACATTTCTGAATCTCACTTTCTTCAACTGTCAAATTAAAGGGTTGGATTCCTCTAAGGAAATTCCCAGCTCTAAATCTCTGACCCAAGGATTCTGTTATTTAATGGAATTTTAAGTTATTCCTGCTTGTTAAGGAACAGCTTATATAGACATCTGTCTGAGGAATCCTATCCTATTTGAAAATTTTGTTTTTAGGTCCAGGGACATCCTCATCTCCCATGACTCTCACAGTTGTGTTGATTTCCTTAAAGGTTGGCATGAAGGTGATCAATTTTGTTAGCATCACCTGTAAGCCGTACTTTACATTAAATGGCACAGTGGGATCACCAGCAATTAGATCATCAAAACCTAAGGGAAAAAAAAGGAAAAGGAAAAACCTTTTTCTTGAATTTTCAGCAAACATTTCTCTAGTTAGTATCACGTGCCTGTAAATAATTCTGGCAGCAAAGGTTAAAAGGAGGGGATTGGCCAATTACTTTCAAATTGTTTGATCATCTGCATGTTTTCTTTAACTTTTAAAGTTACAGGAACTGCCAAGGAATCCTAATGAGTAATATTAAATAAGAAGGAAGAAAAACAAAGATATGGGCAAATCTTTTTAGTTTATAGGGATTCCAAGCACCCCCCTCCCCCATTAAAGGCCACACATCAGACATTAGACTGATCTTTGTCCTTTATCTCTAGAAGGTGCTTATGACATGGTCTCCTGAGAAGAAAGGAATAGAAATATAGGATGCAGGAACCTCATAGGTCACTTTGGGAAAACAGAACTGCCCCCTCCATATTGAGTTAATATATGTAGTGTATTGTGACATTCACAGAAGATGTATGCTGAAAACTGGGCCTCTCTTAGCTCTCAGTACTAAAAATGACCATATAGAATAGGAGTCTATAAGACAATAGAAAGAAGAATGGAGTTACAAAACTGAGACTTATTTGAATGAGAATAGAGCAAAAAAGGGACAATGCAGTAAGACTCTATAATAATGTGAAAGTAAGGTCCAAGGAAACATTTTAGCAAAACTATAACATATTGCTTCGGTTTAATCTCTATTATAAGTTACTAGACCATTTTATGGGAACTATAATGTCACCAAAAGTGCGTGTCTAACAAAAAATAATAGAAGACATTACTGATTCTGCTGTGATGGCCACTGCAGAGAAGGTATTAGCCCCATTTATCAATGTAACTTTGTAAGTAATAATATAAAATTTTCTATAAGCATTCATTAAAAAAAGAAACCTATTCAACATTTTAAAGGTATCTCTTCCTTTCAGATACATTCCAGCCAATGGTCAATTGTGAGTAAATTCTAGGCATTTTCTATGAAACAGACTGAAATACCAACAAAACAAAACAAAAAAACACAAAGTACATTTATTTTGAATTTTAAAAGTATCAACAAAGTGGGTGCATTACACTTGGAAGTTTTCTTTGTTAATCTCAAGAAATTTTATGGATATAATATATCTTCAGTATTAAAAATTAAGCAACAATATAACAATAGAACACATACAATGTAGAATTCCATTAAGGCAAATGATTCTTCATAATAAAAAAAAGCTCAAAGGTCAGAGACAGCTGCATGCCATACTTCTTCCATAACTTAAAAAAATATATATAGAGTGAAATAAAAAGAAAAATCCCCCTGAAAACTATATTTTGAGACTGAAGAGAGACTAGCTCTGAGTTTGATCCCTTTTCCATCTATTCATAAAGTTTAACCAATACCCCAACTCCTTTATTTGAACATCAATATGTGCTTTTCTTTCTTTTTATTTTTTTAAGCAGTCGGGGTTAAGTAACTTGCTCAAGGTTACATGGCCAGTTATTTCTAGATGTGGTGCTAAGTATCTGAGCCCGGATTTGATCCCCAGGTCATCCCGACACTGGAGCTGGTGCTCTTGCTGAGACACCTGGCCACTCCTAAGCAATTGGGGTTAAGTAATTTGCTCAAGGTTACACAGCCAGGTGTTTCTGGGTGGGTGCTAAGTGTCTGAGCCCGGATTCGATCCCCAGGTCATCCCGACACTGGAGCCGGTGCTCTTACTCGCTGTGCTACCTGGCTGCCCCAATATGTGCTTTTCTTAATGAGTGAGGAGTGGTGGAAAGAAAAGGTGAAGGGAAAACAGAAAAAGCACAGAGCCTTGCACATAGTAGGCTCTTAGGAAGCCTTTGCCCAAACTGTTTTGTTTGTAGTGCCTTACCTCTGTTAATTATTTCCTATTTCTCCTCTATATAGCTTGATTGTATGAATTTGTATCCCCAGTGCTTAGCACAGTGCCTGTCACAGAGTAGGTGCTTAATAAGAGTTTATTATCATGATAAGACTTGTTGAATTGAAATAAGTTGAGTAATGGAGGGAAGGCTAGAATATGAGTGATTCTCTATGATGAAGGACCATTAAGTAATTGAATAATTTTAATAAATCTTTTAACATTGTTGTATCTCAGGTTTCTCATCACTAAAATGACTTAGATGATCTCTAGGTTCCCATCTACGACTATATTTCCTTTCTAACATTGCATTCTTCTAAATGGGGGAAAATAATAACAGTTGCTCTGAACCAGATATAGAGAAACATTATAAACACTACTTCAAATAATTGCCAAGGTTGATTATTCAGATTCTGACTCTTCCCTTTCCCTTCCTGCTATTCCTTCTTTTGCACATTTTTCTGCCCATTGTTTTTACTGTTTTACAGGAATGGAAAGGAGCATTCATTTGATTTACCACTCATTAGCTGTTCTAGTCAAAAATATGGGGATGGAGGCAAAAGTAATTGGTTAAAGTCAGGCATGCCACTTACTTGTTATATGGTTCTCATTTATCTGCATCATTCTTGCTACCATTAGAATGGGTAATAAAAAGCTGAGCTATATTTCACTGTATTCCAATTTAAATAGTTCTTTCTAAACTAACCAGAGCATTTTTGAAGTAGCATGATTTAATAGAAAGACCATTGAACTCACAGTCCAAACAAGGTTCTAATTTTTACTGAGCTGTTTAAGATTGGTCAAGTCCCTTAACTTGTTTCGGAATCCCTGTTCAGTAACTTCCTCATAGGACTGTTGTGATAAAAGCACTTTTAAAAGATTATTACATTAAAGTAGGACCATGTGTGTCAGAAATAAAAGTTATACTAGTCAGTCTTTCTCTATTGTTTGATTTTCTTGGTTTAAATGCCTTAAACTAAAATCTATGGACAGTGGACACATTCACAGTTCTGATGTCTATTGAGAGTTGAATAGGATTTCCTAATGTCAAAACACTTTGGGATCATTTCATTTTCTACTTCCCCATAATGCAAAATCCTGGTAGGCTACCTCTGCAAGCATGATGAGGACAAACCCAGGATCCATTTAATCACGGTTACATATATAAAGGTAGTTATATATCTGGCTTCTTCTCTCTACCAACAGGGAGCCACTGTGTTACATTTCTAACTCAGAAGCTTAACTAATAGAAGTTAAAGTTTCTCTCTACTTAAGCCACACCATTTAGTAGGAATATTTCCTCTTAAGTCATTGTTTTAAAATGGGTTGAGCACAAATTCATTTATCACTGATATCCTATGCTAGTAAAATGAGCCAACTTCCAGGCCTTACCATTACTGATCTTAGAATTAAGATATGAGGCGCTGAATGGACAAAAATAATAATAAGAGGTAGAGAGTAGGGCTTTTAAAATTCCATTAAAGATTTCTCTACAATAAGGACACTAATTATTTTACTCCTTTTTGTTTGTATAGAACTTAAGCATATGGAAAGTCAACGTGACAGAAAGATGCTTTTGAGTGTGAGGTTAAGTTATGCAGGACACCAGAATTCCATTAGGTAAATTTATTTTTCTGGGACATTAACTGTCAAGGAATGGGAGGCTTAAAGCTTGTAAGAATCCCTGATCCCTGGATTTCTATTTCTGTCCAGAAGCATTACTAAAGCAAAGATGATGAGGATTCCAGGGCTGAGGAAAACAGATCACTCACAATAAATGCAGACCTTTTGTTTCCAGGACAAACCCTTTCACACCCAGATTAGATTCTAATGAAGCTCACCTATCTGAGTTCTTTCTTCCTTAGGGGAACTCAAGCTGCAAAAACATATCCTGGTTTCAAGCTCTACTGATGAGAATTGGGTTGTTTTTTGTTTTTTTTTTTGGTTTGTGTGTTGAACATTTCTTTACAGAAACTATGGTGGTTGAGTACCCCATGTATTAACCCTTACTGATTCTTTCCCTGCTCTGTCATCTTGTTAAATTGATGACCTCAAATCTCAGATTCAATTTTAGTCTAGCCCTCCTCAATACAGTATCTTGAATGGATCATTTTATTTGGTGGCAATTCTACAATCTAACCAAACCTTTTATCTAGTCCTTCACCTTCCCTATCACCACAATATTAACTCCTGATGGGCCTGGTGCCCACTCAAGATAAGGATCATGGATCTAGCGTCAGAAGAGACTGCAGAGATTATCTACGATTTCATTTGAAAGATGAGGAAACCAAAACCCAGAGAGATTAAATAATTTGCCCCAGACTACACAAATAATAAATTCATAAGCAATGATTCAAACCCAAGTCCCCTAATTCCAAATCCTATGATTGAAAAAAAAGTTAATCATTTAGGGATGTTTCTCAATCAACATATAGTAGCTAACAAGAGAATTGCAGGGGATTATAGTTTTAGAGCTTGAATAGATTTTAGCAATCACCTAATTCAACATTACCTATTCTTTGTACTCAAGAAGATTTCTATTCTCTTCACTCCTTAGTTCTTTCCAAGGCCATCATCCTTGACTCTACTCCTTTCCCTTTCTTCTTATTTTTTTAATTTCTTGGTGAACCTGTTCAACTCTAAACTATCTTCAACTCTTGAGTCCCTTACCCTTTTATCCTATCACTGTTTACACCTTGCCATACCCTAAGCCTGGAATGTATCAGCTCCCATGGGTGGAATTATCACCTCTATCCAGATAATCTCTAGACCTATAGATTCAGCCTTGATCAATTCCCTTACTCCCAGTCTTGTATCATAACTGCTTTCTGGACATCTCAAAGTGGATGTCCAGTAAACATATTAAAATCAAAATGTCCAAAAAAGAACTCATTATCTTTGCTAGAAACCCCTCATCCTCTTTCAAAAATTCCCTCTTATTGTCAAAAGCATCATTATCCTCCCAGTCTTCCATATTGATGTGGTCTTCAACTACTCATTTTAACCCATTCCACATATCCAACCTGTGACCAGATCTTGTCATTTCTACCTTCATCATCTCTCCTGTATGACTCCTTCTCTATACTCCCATAGCCCCTACATTAGTGCAGGCCCTTATTGCCTTCCTCATGGACTATTGCCCCTCAGCCTAAATGTTAATGCTTTCCACTCTGAGACTACCTCCCACCTAGTCTATCTGTATATTGAATGTGCCAAATTACTTACATGTTGTCTCACCAATTAGAATGCAAGATACCTGAGACCAGAGACTTTTTTTTGGCTTTCTTTGTATCCCTAGCACTTAGTCTAGTATCTGACACATAGTAAGTTCTTAATAAATATTTGTTGACTGAAACTTTCATATCACATATAAAGAAAGTGAGTCTCAGAGTGGCTAACTGACTTTATGAAAATTACTTCAAGAATTAGCAGAATTTTACTCAGGTCCTCTGGCTCTGAATCCAGCATTTTCCCACTGTAAAGAACTACCTCTGTGTGGGACACTGAGCAATGGAAATGACAGAAAATGTAGTGACATGATTCACAGTTACTTGATTAGATTTATTTCATAGTTATATATGGTAACATGTAAACAGAAATAACTTTGTTGGTGTTATTCAGAGTATATTTTCTCCATTCCCATTAACATGTATCTTTTTTTTAAAATTAATTCGTTTGTTTACTTTTAGTTTATAGGATTCAATTCCACAATTCCTTGACTTTCACATTTTTGTCCCCCTCCCTTCCCTCCCCTCCATGGCGGCATATAGTCAAGTATAGGATCTGTAAATGCTTTCACATTATACATTAGTCAGGTTATAAAGACAGATTGTATCAGATGGAATGAAAAATGGTAAAGAGGACATAAAACCAAACAAGAAAAGGAAAAAGATCAGGTATTTTGCTTCTATCTGGATATAAATTCAGTTCTTTCTAGTTCTTTCTGTGGATGCACACATTTCTCTCCATCATGAGTCTTTTGGGATTGACTTATATCACTACATTGCTGAAAAGAGTCTAGTCTATCAAAGTTGGTCATCACACATATGTTGTGTCTGTAATTGTGTACAAATTTCTCCTGGTTCTACTCTTCTCACTCAGCATCAGTTCATATAAGCCTCTCCAGGTAAATATGAAGTCCATCTGCTCCTTGTTTCTTATGGCACAATAGTATCCATAGCATGCATATATCACAACTTGTTCAGCCATTCCCCAATTGATGGTCACCCCCTTAATTTCCAATTCTTTGCCACCACAAAAAGAGCTGCTATAAACATTTTTGTACATATGGGTCTTCCTCCCACTTCTATGATCTCTTTGGGATATAACCCTAGGAGTGGTATTGCTGGGTCAAAGGATATGAAGTTATTTATAGCCCTTTGGGCATAATTCCAGATTGCTCTCCAGAAAGGCTGGATCAGTTTACAACCCCACCAGCAATGCATTAGTGTTCCAATTTGCCCACATCCTGTCCAGCATTTGTCATTTTCCTGTTTTGTCATCTTAGCCAATCTGACTGGTGAGATGTGGTACCTCAGAGTTGTTTTAATTTGCATTTCTCTAATCAGTAGTGATTTAGAGCATTTCTTCATGTGCTTATAGATAGCTTTAATTTCTTTCTCTGAAAATTGCCTGTTCATATCCTTTGACCATTTATCAATTGGGGAATGACTTGTATTCTTATAAATTTGCCTCAATTCTCTGTATATTTTAGAAATGAGTCCTTTGTCAGAGACATAGATTGTAAAGATTCTTTCCCATTTTCCCACCTCCCTCTTAATCTTGGTTACATTGGCTTTGTTTGTATGGAAGCTTTTCAATTTCATGTAGTCAAAATTATCCATTTTACATTTTATAATGTTCTCTAATTCTTGTTTAGTCATAAAGTTTTTTCCCTTTCCACAAATCTGACAGGTAAACTATTCCTTGTTTTCTGAGACTGCTTACAGTATCAACCTTTATGCCTACATCATGCACCCATTTAGACTTGATTTTGGTATATGGTGTTAGATAATGGTCTATGTCCAGTTTCTGCCATACTATATTCCAGTTTTCCCAGCATTTTTTGTCAGATTGTGAGTTCTTATCCCAAAAACTATGGTTTTGGGGTTTATCAAACAATAGATTACTATAGTCTTTGACTGCTGAATCTTGTGTGCTTAATCTATTCCATTGATCCACTACTCTATTCCTCATCCAGTACCAAGTAGTTTTGATGACTGCTGCTTTATAATACAGATTAAAATCTGGTATAGCTAGTCCACCTTCCCTAGCATTTCTTTTCATTAATTCCCTTGATATTCTGGACTGTTTATTCTTACAAATGAATTTTGTTACTATTTTTCCTAGCTTTATAAAGTAGTTTTTTGATAAATTAATTGGTATGGCACTAAATGTATAATTTAATTTAGGTAAAATTGTCATTTTTATTATATTAGCTCGACCCAGTCACAAGCAATTGATATTTTTCCAATTAGATCTGACTTTATTTGTGTGGAAAGTGTTTTGTAGTTGTGGTCATATAGGTCCTGGGTTTGTTTTGGCAGGTAGATTCCCAAATATTTTATAATGTATACAGTAACTTTAAATGGGATTTCTCTTTCTATCTCTGTTGAATTTCATTGGAAATATATAAGAATGCCAAGGATTTGTGTGGGTTTATTTTATATCCTGCAACTTTGCCAAATTTATTTATTGTCTCAAGTAGTTTTTTACTTGATTCTCTAGGATTCTCTAAGTATATCATCAAATCACCTGCAAAAAGTGATAGCGTGGTCTCTTCTTTGCCTAATTTGATTCCTTTGATTTCTTTTTCTTCTCTAATTGCTACTGCCAACATTTCTAGTACCAGATTGAATAAGAGGGGTGATAGTGGACACCCTTGTTTCACCCCTGATCTTATGGGAAATGCTTCTAGCTTCTCCCCATTACATATAACACTTGCTGTTGGCTTTAAATAGATGCTACTTATTTACCATGTATCTTTACAAGTATTTTTTCAAATTCATGATTTTGATTTATTTATGTGCATTTGCATAGCCACCCATATTTATACACACATATCTTCATTTGGAAAATGATTTTTTTGATACCAGGTAATTATAACCACTGCCACTCTCTTGTGGACCTGAGCCCATGACTATTCAAAGCTGTTCCTTACAAAGAAAAGTTTCTAAGAAGATGAACTGTAACAAGCAACTGGTACAAAACCAACCTGAGAATGTAGTTTGGAACTCTCAGTGGCATAAAAGTGAGTTGCAGAGTAGACTTGAAAGCAGACCCAGTGGGCCAAGCATAAAGAAAATCTGGCCAAGGAGAAGCAAGTTGCTGCCACTCATGTTAAGCCTCTACAAAGCTACTGGCTTTAAGGTTTTGGCCATCCTAGCCATTTATTTCTTGCCTAACAGTGATGTTTCTAGAGGCACTTCTGGAGCCAGAGAACATGTCTTCTAATTCTGAATCCTGGTCTTGGAGTCATAAGACTGGAGCTTAAATCCTACCTTGATACTTAACTGAAATAACCCTGGACAAGTCAACCTCTCAGGGCCTCATATACAATTGAAAATTTATCAAAAGCATGTTATGGACAAGATACTCTGCCAAGACAAAGACAAAATGAAAAAAAAACCTTGGGTTCCAAGTGTTTTCTCCTGTAAAATGGAGATGATAATAATGTCTACCTAGTGCTGAAAAAGATTGCATAAATCTTACAATGGAATAGAAATGGAAGAATGATAGGGTTGTTTTTTGTTGTTTTGTTTTTTGTATCTCAACATTACCACCAGCAGGACAATGCTGAGTATTCATTCCATGAGTTTTTATTAACTTCCTACTACATCTACTGTCACTATTCTAGGCAATAGGAAATCAAATATAAAGCATGACAGTGTCTCTGCCCTGAAGGAGCTTATTGTGTGCCCTAAGGATGAGATAGAAAAAGTGGGACATATATAAGAAAAGAATAATTAAATCAACTATTATTTTACCCCAACATTGTGATGTCATTGGTCTTCTTTGAAAACGAAGGACAAACAACAATAAGAAATGGTGCTTTCACCCCAAAGGAGCATTAGCAAACTGAGAAACCTAGGGTGAGGGTGGGATTGAGAATGACTTTTATCAAGTCAGTTTGGCTAAAAAATCAGTATAGAATTTCACTGAAGTTAATATTGAACTATTAGGTATTCAGTAGCAAACCTCTGTTTGCTTCAGTTTCCTCATCTGTAAAATGGGGCCAATAAAAGCACCTACCTCCCAGGGTTACTGTGAGGATCAAATGAGATAATTTTTTAAGTGTTTAGCACAGTGCCTGGTACATAGTAAGTACTACATTAATGTTAACTCTTATTACTGGCTATTATCAATTATTTAAGCCATTAGTTGTATTTTTCTCTACTTTAAAAATACCTTGAATCTGCCAAGTAGATATACACTCTTGATATTTAACATCTCCATCAAGCCTGGGGCTGCTTAGCCAAATTGTTGCTTTCTATAAATGGATGTGCTGCAAAAATATGAGAGGGGAAGCTTTGTCCCTTAATTTTGTAAGTGGAATTATTAATATAACACTGGACTTGAAATCAGGAAAACTCAAGTTCAGATTATTCCTTAGATACTTATTAGCTATGTTGACCCTATTACTTAACCTCTGTTTATCTATAAAATAGGAAATCATCATAGCGTCAAATCACAGGGTTGCTGTGATAGTTAAATGAGATAATATAAGTCAAGCATTCTGTAAAACTTAAAGTTCTATATAAATGCTAGCTACTTATTATTATTATTATTATTAATTATTACAGACTAAATTATTATAGAGCAAACTCTGGTCCTTTTTGTGTGACCTGCCAGAATGGAAAGTATATGACACTGCTAGTGCATTTACTGTGTGAACTTATCTCATGTTTCACCACCACAAATTACCTCTGCATCCCATGACAACATTTTAGACTGAAGAAGTCTTAAGTGCCATCATAGAATTTCCCTGTATCCTATTAGCAAAAAATTAGGCTATGCTCTTATTTTTACCAGGGATATAACCTTCAGATAGAAATCTACCCTTCTGTTAGTAAGTTGATTTAGGGGAGATCTTATCAGAGCCAGAATTAGGGTTAGGGTTTGAATGTCAACCTCTCTTACACACACTACTAAGCATTCTGCACTACAATAAACTTCACAACAGCTTATTCCCTGAATTTGGATTATGTTCTCATGATTTTCTTTGCATTTCCTTTTTTTATTCTTGAAATGCCTTCTTTCACCCTCCTCATCTATTAAAAGCCATCCCAAAATAGAAGGGGCTACCTTGACAGTTGCTGTTTGAAAGTGTTAGAGGAGGAATTTATTTCACATATGGGTTGTACTGGCTGGTCAAGGCCCTTCCAACTCTCAGATTCTGTGAATTCCTACCCATCCTTCAAAACCCACTTTAGATGTTACCTCCTCCAAGAAATAGGCCACAATCACTTCTGTTGGTAGCAGTCTACCCACTCACTTCACATAGCACTTTGTTTTGTAACTCTCTGATGTACTTAACTGGAGAACACATCTGCCAGATGTTCCTATTTGTGGATAGCGTTGTGTGACATTAAGTCCCATAATCCTACTGGGCCTCCTTAGTGAGATGCACAGCTACTCAAAAGAAATCAGCCTAACAATCCACACAGGGAAAAATGCAAATAGATGAAAAACTCATATTACCCTAACTATGCAATGTAATTGGATGGGCAGCATATATATTGCAAGCTGAATTGAATTTGGGAAATCATGTAGAACTTTCAGTTATCTAAAATTTTTCTTTGACATATATCTTTCTTTTTTTTTTTTTTTTTTTTAAGCTATCAGGGTTAAGTAACTTGCTCAAGGTTACACGGCCAGTTATTTCTGGGTGTGGTGCTGAGCGTCTGAGCCCGGGATTCGATCTCCAGGTCATCCCGACACTGGGGCCGGTGCTCTTACTCGCTGAGCCACCTGGCCGCCCCTGACATATATCTTTTAAATCCTACTCTTCTATATGCTTTATGACTCTGAATCATGGAACTTGAGTTTCTGAGAAGTCAAAATTATAGATCTCTCAAGGAACAATAGATGCATCATGGACATAGCTATCCTTCAGTGTTTGAGCAATGATTACTTGTGTTTAGTATGATGTAATGGATAGAAAGCTGGTCTTGGGACCAGTAAGAACAAGGTTCAAGATCTACCTCTGACATATTTGGGGTAGACCACTTAACATCTAAATACTCTAGGCAACTCCCTAAGACTTTAAGTTAAGAATAAATCAATAGTTATTTTTATTTTGTTAAGCACTATGTCAAATTGCAGTGAAAGTGCAACTGCATTGGTCTAATCTCAATTCCTGTCCCTTCTTGTGTGTAAAAATTGACCTAAAAAATTAAATCAATAGAAAAGAAGGTAGGCTAGTCATATAGGGACAAAGAGGGATAACAAAGAGATAGGCATGCTTATTGCTACACTGGTACCCATGAATAATTAAAAGGCCTAGAGGAAGAACTCTAATACATTATGTAGAACCTCTATGAAGAATTTCTGGGAGGACACAGAGAAGACTTGGATGCGATTTTTTTTTAAGTGTATGTGTTAGTTACTATCTTCATTAATGAATGAAGTACTCACACTATTGAAATATCGAAGTATTGAGCCATAATGCTTTTTGTATGTAATGTTTTATAGTTTCAGAATCCATATTGGTTTCTCCATATACCAAATTGTAAGTTCCATAAGGATAGGGACTGCAGCTGATCTAAGCTTTGTCCTCCAGTTAAAGACAGAACTCTTTCTATAGTCGTTACCTATAACTCTGACAAGTGTGTGTACCTTCCACCAATTCAGATCTCAACCACTTTACAATTCAAAAGTTAAGCTACAAACTGCCCATCCTCAAAGATGATCAAGAATCTACCAGAACTTTAACTTGAATTTTGTTACCTTTGAGAACTCAAGGTCTTTTATTTACCACTATGGGTGGGGCACCACAGTAGGATGATAGTGGAGTCTAGACAGCAGTTACTTGGTGTCTGCAACATCATGACTTTTTTTTGACTGACTAAACACAGAAAGGTCTTAATCAAAGTTTGTTATTTTTATGCATATGAGCCTTCTTCTGTGAATTAGACTTTTTCTAGGGAATTAGAAACCACACCTTCCCTAGTAATCTTTCTTATGATGTGACTTATTTGAACACAGTGCTATCAAACACTGACTGCAGAATTAGGAAGAGCAGAAGAGACTACGTCCAGTGCATAAGCAGAAAAGGTAAAAAGGGGGAAAAATCAGCAGTACTTTTTTGGAGATTTTTTTTAATAGAAAGATCTAACTGCTTTAATTATGCCCTTAGGAGACATCTCCAAGATTAAAATAAAATGTGATAAGATGTGGAATTTGGGGAGGGAGAGAGCATCACAGGTAGGAAATATCTGCTAGATGATCCATTTGCCTAAATGGATGATCAAGCAGAGACAAACGGTGAACATCTCACCAGTGTAGCACCAACTGAAGCGTGATTAGGATTTCTGCAAATACATAAAAAGGGCCCTGTGTTTCAGAAAACTGTTTGCATTCTTCCTTTTAGTCCTCAGGACCATATTTAAATTTCTGCATTTTTCCCCATTAATGGAACTTGTTCCAAATCAAGGGTCTTAGGTCAGAGACAGGAAGTGCCATTATGGAGACTAGTTGGAAGTCATGATTGTTATCCTCTGTTGTGCTAACTTAAATTAAACGTTCTCCATCCATAGCTAGTCTTTCAGGTGAGCATAGTTCCTAGAATGTTCCCTCCATATTCATCCTTTTTTATATGAAAGATATTTTATTATGTACTTGCTATCCCTTTAAATATATAATAAAGTTATCATATAAATTTCTTTGTTTCCTTTTTTTCTTCTCCCCCACTCCCACACTAGAGGTGGCTCCCAATTATACACAAATATATGTATATATATATATATATATATATTTATACACATACATATGTAAATAGTATTTGCATCTAGATAAAGAACTAATAAATAGAAGTATGTCTAGGATGATTTTATATAATCATCATTTTTAAATTATGTGAATTTTACTGTATACTACAAGAAAAGCATAGCTAGGAATCTTTACACGAACCCTCTTGGAATTAATCTAAAAATTTTTTCATTAGCAGTTGAATTATTTTATGTAGTTCTTTTTATTTGTTTCATCTCATTTATCTTCTCATTTCTTCTTTTATGTTGTTTTCCCTTTCTCTGGTGAAGTGAAATATTTCCAGCAATAAAGTTAGTAAACCAAGAGAGGGACAAATGATTTGTGTCTCTTTAGGCTGAAGTAAATTTTCAGCTCACTAACATTTTGATTAAATAACAAGCAAATGTGAACTTTTGGAAACATGGACTCCTAGATTTAGAAGAGGAGACCTCAGAGGCTATCTGGACCAACTCCCCACAGGAATCCTCTCTGTTAACAAATGATCATCCCACATGGGCTTGCATACTTCTTGTGATTGAGATCTCATTGTCTTAAAGAATAGTCAATTCCATTTTTTAAAAAGAAAATAACATATTGGTATTGGTCCATATAGTTCATCATGAATAAAGATTTGCATATATTTCTCCATGAAAAAATAGGTGAAAATATTTACCTGAAAACTTTCTGTGTTGGAATATTGCCCTGTTCATGATTGTAATTTGTTTGCATGTGGGATATTGCAGCTGTCATGGGCTTGGAGTTATAACTAATATGCATACTGCTGATTGTTAGGAGAGCCTTCAAGTCCCTCACTGGTATCAGAGTCACCAGGAGCATCTGCACCTGTCTTCCCAGCTGAGGTTGACTTGCTAGAAAGGGGATCATTTAGCATTATGTTTTCCAAAGGGACAGTTATGGATATAAGCTGCCATTAGACTCTAAGATAACTGAGCTTTGTTAAAATGGAGACTCAGACTGAATGAAATACAGGCATACTTTATTTTATTGTGCTTCACAAAGATTGTGCTTTTGAAATTGAAGATTTGTGGCAACTCTGCACCAGGCAAGTCTTTCAGTTCCATTTTTCTAACATCATGTGCTCATGTGATGTCTCTTTGTCACATTTTGGTAATTCTCATAATATTTCAAGGTTTTTCATTATTATTATATAGCTGTTAGGGTGATGTGTGATCAGTGATCTTTGATGTTACTATTGTAATTGATTTTGGATGCCACAAATCTTGTCCATATAAGATAGTTAATTTTATGTTTATTTGTTTAAATTATTATTAACTAATAAGATAGTTAATTTGTATGTGATCTGACTGCTCCACCAACCAGGCATTTCCCCTTCTTTTTCCTTCTTCTCAGACCTCCCTATTGCCTGAGACACAAAAATATTGAAATTAGGCCAATCAATAACCCTGCAATAACCTCTAAGTGTTCAAGTGAAAGGAAGAGTCAATCAATGTGGCAGACTCCATTGTTATCTTATTTTAAGTAAAATGCCACAATCACCCCAACCTTTAGCAACCACCACACCGATCAGTCAGCAGCCATCAATATCAAGGCAAGACCCCCTACCAGCAAAAAAAAAAATTGACTTGCTTAAGACTCAGAAGATGGTTGGCATTTTTTAGCAATAAAATATTTTTAGTTAAGGTATGTACATTTTAAAACATAATACTATTGCACATGTAATAAGCTATAGTATAGTTTAAACATAACTTTTATAAGCACTGTGAATCCAAAAAATTCATGTGACTCACTTTATTGCAATACTCACTTCATTGGGATAGTCTGGAACCAAACCTACAATATCTGCAGGGTATGCCTGTAGTTTAATTTAGATAATTCAATCAAATTCTGATTCATTAATTTCAGAAAATAAATAAGCTTTGTTGTAGTAGAAACTATTTCACTAGAGGATTTTTGGTTCATAATTCAGTAAAAAAAAAAAACCATTTTCATTTCAGTTGGAAGTTCAGCAAATTAGTATAGTTTCTTTTTCTCATGATTCAGTCCAAGATCATTTTTAAAACTCATCACTTCCTCCTTGACCAAGCTAGAAAATAAATGGTCTCCACAAATTCATCTTCATCAATGTTAATTTTGGGAAAGAATATGATGAATTATAAGAACAAATATTTCTTAAAGTCTCCATGGTTCAAAGCCTTTCCAAAAATAGAATAGCTCTTAAAAACAATATGTTTGGCTTCTGGAAATTACTGGCAAACTCAAGAATATTTAGAAGGGAAATGGAGTATTCTACTAAAAATACATATATTTCTAGTTAAGGTGATTTTAACTTTTCTTACTCAAAAACATATAAAATTTTTACTCATTATTGAGCTTATACCAAACCAACCACCTTCATGCACTTGGTCTTCTGTACTCCAAGGGTATATGGAATAAAGCACCTCAAAATAGAATGTAACAAAAGGGCTGGATAAGTTTACTTTCTATTACTCTTTGGATTGTATTGGCCTGCTGGCATCCTTAAGGAGAAGATTTTGAAGTATCCAAACAAATCATAAAATCATAGAATTCGCCCTTCTTATTTTTATGCCTTTTATTTGTATAGCTCTGAGGTAGGCAGTGTTAACTTTTTGTCCCCATTGTATAGATGAGAAAATCAAAGCTCTGAAACACTGACAGTGTCTGAGGGAGAATTTTAACCCAGTCTCCTAACTCCAAATCCAACTTTTTTTTCAGTAACATTTACATTCCTCCTGCCCCTGCCAACAAAAAAAGGGGGGGGGGGGGGGGAGGAGAAAGAAACTTTCTGTGGAGAAGACTGTGGAGATGTTTGCCAAGTAAAGTCTGTGAAAAATGGATTCATCGCATTAGTGCTGTCCATGATTGACTGCCAAAGCCAGCTTATTTTCTTTTCTAGCTCCAGAAGAGAATGCCTGTAATGTTGTGTTGATGGAAAGTCATCTTACAGAACATGCTGGCTGAGTGCAGTTTTTCACTGGCTCAGGTCAGTGTTATTACAGACTTGATGGGGGTACTTAGGGCTCTGGTAGGGATTTTTAGATCAGAAAAAAATAGGTGCAAGAGATTAGGGACCAGAATGTGTTAGTTTTATCTCACAATACAGTAAAGCAATAAAACAGTCTGGGAAAAGTCATAGACAGGAATGTCTAAACCTAACAGTTTTCTATTTCTCATGCAGGAACACTTGCCATTACTAATGAGACCAAAGTGTAAAATTGTGGTCTAGGGAAAATAAGTAAGTAATTGTGGAAAGTCCTAATTTCCCCTGGAGAAGAAAATGTGGAATTAATATGACTTTATAATGGGAAAAGAGTGCATTAGTCTCAAAGGTGGGTAAGGCTAGATGATAAATCATATTAGTAGAATAGAACTCTCCAACAAATAAGACGTCCAAAAAATTCTGATTATCTTCTATGCCTTTGATTGATGTGAAATACCCTGGGGAAACTATGTCATGTGGTAAAGAAGGAATCTGACCATCTTCAAATGCAGAATCATGCATTGTTTCACAGAGAAGCTCTAGAAAGACAGTTCTTTATTTTTGCCTTTGTCTCCATTAGAATATCTATGTTTTTCCCTTCACTTTAGAGAAACTTCAAGAACTGATCAGCCCCAGGACAGAGGGATTTAGTGAAAGCATGGCAGCTATACTTTGAGAGAAGAGCAGAAGTTTTCATATGAAGGTAAAAGCTTGGTTTTTTTCTCTATATTAATCTTTTTCTTTATGTTTTGAAATTCCAAAGAAATTGTGAAATGAAAATCTAGTTAGATTTTTCTACATCATTAAAAGTATTTCAAAATACTTGATTGTTTTATGAAATTTATGTATTATGAGATGTTTCATAAACCAGTTTTGTCTCTTAAAAGTATTGGTGTGATCCTTGTATGCACTTATACCTTTATGTGGATTTGAGATCCTAGAGATTTTTTTTTCTACAAGAAAAATGACTTTGACATTTCCATATTATTTATTTTACAAAGTTGTGTTGCCTAAAGATTAACAGCTGAGGCAGGTAGATGACTCAGTGAGTAGAGTGCTTGGCTTATAGTTGGGAAGACGTAAGTTCAAATCCAACCTCAGACACTCACTTGCTATGTGACCCTGGACAACTCAGTTAACCTCCATTTGCTTTCATCCACTGAGAAGGAAATGGAAAATCATTCCAATATTTTTGCCAAGAGACCCTAGAAAAGGTCACAAAGATTCAAACATGACTGAATGACTGACCAATAAAGATTGACTAGTACTTGTGCTCTAGGGACCAGTAACATCCTCATATGATGTCTAGAAGCTTCTCTTCCTCTCCTAGCATGTCACTATGGTTTCATCCCAAAGCCTAGAGTAACCCTCCAGTCTTTGAGACTCCTACCCTAATACCTGGAAATGATAGTACAGGAATACTATGCTAGTACAGGAAAACTCTCTTCGGCCTCATAAACTCTGCTAGGGTCCCAAAACTATATTAGATTCAGTCCACTTCTGAAAATTCAAAGGTGAGATATTTGTGCAATGTCATTCATTCATTCATTCACTCATCCAACAAGTATTCAATAAGTTCCTTTTATTTACCAAGAAGTATGCTATGTGCTGGGGACACAAAGACAAAAACAAAAATAGTTCCTGTGTTCAAGAAGTTTATCAGGCTCCTTGGGTATTTTGATCTTTCACAGAAAAAAGTCTGATTCTGTCTAGTCCAGGGGTTCAGTTAAATTCAGTAAATATTGATCAAGTGCCTATTATGTGCCAGTTGCCATGCTAAATGCTGGGAACAGAAATAAGACAAAGAAAGAAAGTCCCTGCCTTCAAAGACCTTACATTCTAATGCGAGAAGACAACACACAAAAGGAAGCTTATAAATGAGGAAAAGAAAAAAATGAGTGGGAATCAGATAGAAGATATCTTGTTCCACAACTTGAAATCAGGTAGAACAGCAACTGGAAGGAGGAGTAAGCCAATCATGACCCTCTATAAAGGAAGGCTTTGGAAAGAGTTAAATGCTCCACTCTCTAGCTCACCAATCAAAGCAAAGAGTATCTGAGTATGCAGGAGTTCTTAGCCTTTTTGTGTAATGGACCCCTTTGAACATCTGGCAAAACCTATGGACTTTTAAGAATAATGTTTTTAAAAGTATAAATCAAACACAAAAGTTTGCAAATGAAACCAATTGCATTGAAATACAATTACAAATGTAATTTAAAATTCCTGTTCATAGACCCCAGGTTCATAACCCAGACACTTCATTTTAAAGATAAGAAAACTGAAATTCAGAGAAGGGAAATGATTTCTTTAATATAACATAAATAGTAGCTGAGTCAGGATTAGAATTCAGGTCTCCTGACTTGTAGTTGGATGCTCTTTCCACAACACCATGCTGCTGCTTGAAGATTTCTGTGACTTGAGAGGTTTTTGTGGCATGTTAAGGCCTCTTGTTTATCCTTATATTGAATCTGAATTGTGATGTCTTTTAGTTTTCGTTTGCATTATTAGTCACTTTATATAATTTTTTTTCCTACTTATGCTTTCTTTACTCTGCATCAGTTGAAACTGCATCAGTCTACATAAGACTGTATCAGTTTTATGGCCTGTTGAGGCCATAAGAAACTCTTGAGTCACACAAATCTTCAAAAACTTTCCTGCTGTGAGCCTAAACTAGACACTAATTGAATCTCCTAGAATGGTTGCCAGACTGTGGAGCTCTGCAAACATCTTGGTCTAAATGCATATCCATTGGGACAGCTAGGTGGTGTAGCTAATAGAGTACTGGCCCTGGAATCAGGAGGACCTTAGTTCAAATATGGTCTCAGACACTAGACACTTATTAGCTGTGTCACCTTGGGCAAGTCACTTAACCCCAATTGCCTCGCCTTTCCCCTCCAAAAAAATAAAAGAAAAAAACATCTAAATGCATACTTTTGGTACAATGACAGGTAATCTAGGTCAATGTAGTCAAATTCAAATAGAAACAGGTGCCCTTAACCCACACATGACGATGTGTTCATGTCACATTGACTTAGAAAACTACAAGTGAACATTATCTATATTCTGTTGTATTTATATCTATTTTGTTAAATATCTCCCAATTATATTTTATACTGGTTTGGTTGCACTTGAGAAGATTGTCAGCCAGTACTGTTGGCGTGCATTTGACACATTTGTTCGGTCCTTTAGTAATAATCCTAGAAATTTTAGTCTCATAGCAAGCCACTCTTATTTTATTTTATAACTATCCTTACAGTAGATACAGTGCTGGCCTTAGAATCAGGAAGACTCATCTTCATGAGTTCAAATTTAGCCTCAGATACTTACTAGCCATGTGACCCTGGGAAGTCACTTAATCCTGTTTGCCTCAGTTTCTATTTCCTCATCTACAAGATAATCTGGAGAAGGAAATGGCAAACCATTTCAGTATCTTTGCCAAGAAAACCCCAAATGGGATCATGAAGAATTGGGCACGACTGAAACATCTGAACAACCACAGCATATCCTCTTATTCAGCATAATTAATAATCAAGAAAGATGGTTCCTACCCAGAAAACCAAAATCCTCTTTGATATTTACTCAGAGGCTATGTGATCTCTGTCCCCTAGGAATACTTTTTTGGTAATTCAGTTTTGAGGAACACAATTTTGCATGTGTGTGTGTGTGTGTGTGTGTGTGTGTGTGTGTGTGTGTATATGCAAATATATATGCACATGCTATTATTCATACAAGTGTGTGTACATATATATGCAAATGTATATGAACATGTTATTATTCATGCAAGTGTGTGTGGATACGATTACCACATAATCCTAAATTCGTTTTTGATAGTCAAAGTTTCCATCTTTTTCATATTCCAATAAAACAAAACTGCATGGTGAATTAAGAATGATTTTCTTTAAATGCTGCATACAGATACTGTAAATGCTAGTCTAGTAACGGGCCAAGTTTGAATCCTTGAAAGCTGTTTAATGCCAGAAATAAGACAGAATTGATATCTCTATTTCTGTATGTGCCATGGAATCAGGGAATAGGAAGGAAAGGGCAATGAACCTCTCTGAAAAGTTCCTGCCATGCTGTTCAATGTTTGAGACTAAACACAACTAAAAAATCTTCCAAGTCAAGAGAGGATGGACATTTCTGTGGTTCCTATTATGAGGGGCATTAAGAAGGAGAAAAGAAGAGGACAAGTCCTCATAAAGAATAGAAAAGTATAAACCTGGAATTTATTTTGAAATCATATATTCAAGAAATTAATTAAAATGATTAATTTTTAATGTTAATGATGTTGTTCAGTTATGTCCAACTCTTCATGATCCCATGGACCATATCACACCAATACTGTCTAGGGGTTTTCTTGACAATGATACTGCGGTAGTTTGTCATTTCCTTCTACAGAGGCAAATGGAGGTTAAGTGATTTGCCCAGGGTTGCACAGCTAGTAAGTGTCTGAACCTGGATTTAAACGCCAGGCCCAGCACTCTATCCACTGTGCCACCTAGCTGTCCGATATTAACATTAATAACAAAATAATAGCTAAAAATTTGTTGTTCTGACACTTAGTTTGTGATAAGTGATTTTCAATTCAATGGGAATTTGTAGAGAACTTTTCCTCTGTCCCTCGCACTTCAATCATTACTATAGAAGACGAAAGACACAAAAGCTACAGAGCAATTAGTAGGGCAGGGAAACTGGAGTATTGCACCAGAACACTATCAGTGAGCAAAGTAGTAGTGCTGGCCCTACTCCTTCAGCAGGTAGAACCAATTGATCTTAGCATACAATTAGCAATAATAAATATTCTAAATTTGTATTGTTGTTCAGTCATGTCTAGTTCTCTGTAACTCCATTCCAGATTTTCTTGGCAAAGATACTACAGTAGTTTGTCATTTCCTTTCTTTTTGATTTTATAGAAGAGGAAACTGAGGCAAACAGGGTTAAATGGCTTGCCCAGGGTCACACAGCTAGTCACTGTCAGATTTGAACTCAGGTCTTCTTGACTCCTTGCCCAGTGTTCTATCCACTATGCTCCTATCTGCTCATAATACATAGCTCCTGCCCAAAGTCAATGTGCTTAGAATCAGAATATTTGAATTCTAACCCTGGCTTAGCTAGGGTTTTACCTTTGATCATATGAAGAAATGGGGGTTTCTAAGGAAGGAAATGTTGAGATGAACTCAGTGTTTTAAGAGATATCTGATAGCAATATACAAGAGGAGAGACTAGATAAGGGAAAGCCTTAAAAGAACATTGAGTTACTAAAGACATGTGACAATATTGTTGTTGAATGGAGAATCAGTAAGTGAAAATAGATATAAAAATATTTTGAAGGTAGAATCAATTGGATGCTGCATATATAAAGAATGAATGAGGGGCGGCCAGGTAGCACAGCAAGTACGAGCACCAGCTCCAGTGTTGGGATAACCTGGGGATCGAATCCGGGCTCAGACACTTAGCACCCACCCAGAAACACCTGGCCATGTAACCTTCAACAAGTTACTTAACCCCAATTGCTTAGGGGTGGCCAGGTGGCTCAGCGAGTAAGATCACCAGCTCCAGTGTCAGAATGACCTGGGGATCAAATCTGGGCTCAGATACTTAGCACCGCACCCAGAAATAACTGGCTGTGTAACTTTGAGCAAGTTACTTAACCCCGATTGCTTAAAAAAAAAAAAAGAATGAATGAGAGGGATAAGTCAAACACATACTAGCTGAATGAGCTTGGTAAAGTCACTTAAAACCTATTCAGTTTAGATTCCTCATCTTTAAAATGCTGCTGAATAATGACACTTGTTCTATGTAGCTCATGGGATGGTTATGCAGAAGCCTTTTCCTAACCAATTTAGTTCTATATAAATGTGACATATCATTTAGCACTATATTATATATTATGATTGGACAGATATTGATGGCCGGAATCCAGAGGATGCGGAGATTAGTGTAAAAAAATTAGTTGGAGAGAACTTCACAAATGATGTTGTATTTTGTTCTGGGCTTCAAAGGATGAGCAGAATTTCAACAAACAAAAATTATATGGAAAGATATTACAAATATGAGTAAGAAAAAGAAAATTAAGAAGCATGGCATGAATATGTCTTGTTTTAATATTTTTATATTGTTATTTAAATATCATATTGTTTTTGGGGAAGCTAGGTGGCCTGGTAGATAGAGTGCCAGACCTGGAGTCAGGATGGCTCATCTGGCCTCAGATACTTATTAGCTGCATGACCCTGGACAAATTATTTAGCCCTGTTTGCCTCAGTTTCCTCATCTATAAAATGAGCTGGAGAAGGAAATGGCAAACCACTCTGGTATCTTTGCCTAGAAAAAACCCAAATGGAGTCACAAAAGGTCATACATGACTAATCAACTGAAAACAATTCTTATTTGACCTTCCCTGTAGTTATGTTCTCATTCCCTAGTGTAATATTAATGGGATGTAAAATCTTCCCCACCCATTAATAGGCCTCATGAGGAGCCCATTAAGGGAAGCTTGCTTAGGGAAGGCTTCCTTGAAGGAAGGCTTTCATATCTTTTGCTAATTTTAATTAGGTACTGAGTAACTGAGGTTGTGATATCTTCTGGCTCTGAGAAGTATATATATACTCTGAGTTGGTATTTTGCTTTGGGAGCTTGCTTTTGAGAAGGATCTTGTGATTTCCTGGTTGAGATTCTGAGTGGCCATATGTTCAGAGCTCCCTGACTGCTTGGATGTAAAGGCTCTCTCAATCCAGGATGTATGTAAAGTGTATAACTGATTCAGGCAGTCAGAGCCCTGTCTGTTTGTCTTTATTTCTCTGCTTATATTTTCTCTGAAGTTCAGGGTGCTGACTTTTCCCTTGAACTAGTGAATGTAATTTAAAAAGATTGTTGACTCTTTAAACAGCTATCTCTCCTAGTAAAGTATATCTAAGAACCTGTGTAAGCAGCCATCCTGGGGATGCCAGTGAGTCTGTCACTACACCTAGCTACAGCTTTGATGGCAGAGCCATATGCTATACTTTCTTTGTATCCTCAAGAAAATTTAGATGCTTAGACTACATGTGTCCAATCAATATTTACTAGAGAAATGAATGAATGAATGAATGAATGAATGAATGAATGAACAAACGAATCAAGGTAGCTAACTAAAGTTTGTTGTAGCGAGTAGTCGCAGAATTGAACTGGGTGTTCATTCAAACATCAGGAATAATTTGCCCTTGATCATATTAAGAATTGGAGGTTTCTAAGCAAGGGAATGACATGATAAACTCGGTGTTTTAAGAAATAGCTGGTAGCAATGTCTGAGAAGAGAGACTGGAAAGGGGCAGGCCTTTTAAAATACCATTGAACTACTAAATACATGAGATAATATGAGTTGTAGAAAGGAGAAGCAATAGGAAAAAATAGATATTTAAATATTTTGAAGGTACAATCAACAGAATATGCTGCATATAAAGAATGAATGAGAGGAATAAGCCCAGAAGAACATAGCATATGTAATACTAATGACAGAATAGGAAAGTTGATGGGAAGGGAGTCCATTTGGTGAGAAAATATGACAAATTTACTATTAAACCAATTTATTTGGAAGTGATAATGGAAGTTCCCAAGTGGAAATGTCTATATCCTATTATATATGCAGAACTGAGCTTTGAATTTGAAAATAATCAGCATGAAAGTAAGGGAAAGAATCATTATAGGGGTGGAGCCAAGATGGCAGAGTAGAAACAGGACTTCCATGTGGCTTTGGCTTCCACCTCCTCTAATACATGTAAAAAAATTACTCTAAACAAACTTTAGAGCTACAGAACCCACAAAGTTATAGAGAGAAACAAATCTCCTCCTGAAGAAAGCATGGCAGGCTGGCAGGAACGGTCCATCACAGCATGCTGGGAGCCAAGCACAGTCCTGACTGAGCTGTGGTTTTAGCCCCAGGGTGGCCCTGACCAGCAGCAGTGGCTGGAGCAGACTTCACAAGACTCAATCACCTGCAGCTGTAGGGTTTTCCAGACTTCTCAATCCACAAATGCCAAAGACAAAGTAAAAGGTCAGTGTGGAACTTTGCTGGAACTAGGGGAGCACGGTCTGGCTGGTATCCCCAGGGTGAGAAGCAGAAAAGGCACGGTGGCTGCAGCTGCTGCCATGTGGCTGCTTCCACAGTCCTAGCCTGCAGATTGCAGGGGGAACAAGTGACCATTCAGAGGGTAATCACTCTTGCTTTGACCTGCTTGGATCCAAATTGCAGTCTTGGGTGGTTGCCCTGGCATGTGTGACCAGTGAGTCAGATCATATGGGGGCTATAGAGAGGGCACCCATGTAATAGCTCCAGCAGCTACAAAAACCCCAGCGATTTGGAACATAGCTCTCTCCATTCTGGAACTAGAGTTCTACCATGGCAAAGAGCTCAAAATTCAAGTAATTGGCTGCCAATATGAGCAAGCAACAAGTGCGAACAGATGATAGAATCCTTTTTAGGGGACAAAAAAAAAGGATCAAAGCATGGAGCAGGAGGAAGACAGTGAAGTCAGAACTCCTGCATCAAAAGCCTCCAAGAAAAATATGAACTGTTTACAGGCCATGGTGGAGCTCAAGAAGAATTTTGAAAATCAAGTAACAGAAGTAGAGGAAAAATTGGAAAGAGAAATGAGAATTATGCAAGAAAATCATGAAAACCAAATCAACAGCCTACTAAAGGAGACCCAAAAATATGCTGAAAAAAATAGCACCTTAAAAAATAGACTAACTTAAATGGCAAAAGAAGCCCAAAAGGCCAATGAGGAAAAGAATGCTTAAAAAAGCCAAATTTGCCAGATGGAAAAGGAATTTCAAAAAGTCACTGAAGAGAATAACTCCTTCAGAATTAGATTGGAGCAAATGGAAGGTAATGACTTTATGAGAAATCAAGACACTATATAAAACAGATCTAAACAAATGAAAAAATAGAAGGCAATGTGAAATATCTCATTGGAAAAACCACTGACCTGGAAAACAGATCCAGGAGAGATAATTTTAAAATTATTGGTCTACCTGAGAACCATGATCAAAAAAAGAGTCTAGACAACATCTTTCAAGAAATTATCAAGCAAAATTGCCCTGATATTCTAGAGCCAGAGGGCAAAATAGAAATTGAAAGAATTCACTGATCACCTCTTGAAAAAGATCCCAAAAGAAAACTTCTAGGAATATTATTGTCAAATTCCAGAGTTCCCAGGTCAAGGAGAAAATACTGCAAACAGTCAGGAAGAAACAATTTGATTACTGTGGAAACACAATCAGGATAACACAAGACCTAGCAGCTTCTACGTTAAGGGATTGAAGGGCTTGGAATATGATATTCTGGAGGTCAAAGGAGTTAGGACTAAAACCAAGAATAACCTACCCAGCAAAATTGAGTATAATGCTACAGGGAAAAATATGGTCATACAATGAAATAGAGGACTTGCTAGCATTCTTGATGGAAAAAACCTGACCTGAACAGAAAATTTGACTTACAAGTACAAGAAGCAAGAGAAACATGAGACAGTAAACAGGAAAAAGAAATCATAAGGAACGTATTAAAGTTGAACTATTTACATTCATGCATGGAAAAAATGATAATTGTAACTGATAAGACTTTTATCAGTATGAGGATAGCTGAAGGGAATATATATATATGTAGATGTATAGAAGGATGTATGTGTATATAAATACATATGTGAGTGTGGGCATTTATATATTCATGTATACATAGAGGGCACAGGATGAATTGAATATGAAGGGATGATATCTAAAAAATAAAATTAAGAAGTGAGAGAGAAATTTATTGGGAGAAGAAGAAAGGGAGTGATAGATTAGGGTAAATTATTTCATATAAAAGAGGCAAGAGAAAACTATTACAATAGAAGAGAAGAGCAGGAAGGTGAAAGGGAATGAGACAACCTGATTCATCAAATTTGGCCTAAGGAGAGAATAACATACACACTCAATTAGGTGTCTTACCCTACAGGAAAATGTGGGGGAGGGTAGGGGATAAGCAAACATTTTTGAAAAGGGATAGGGTCAAAGGAGAAAATAGAATAAGTGGGGGGCAGGATAAGATGGAGGGAAATATAGTCTTTCACAATATAACTACTATGGAAATGATTTGGGTAACTACACATGTACAATCTATATTGAATTGTTTATCTTCCCAGTGGGGGTGGGTGAGGAGGGAAGGAGAAAAAATCTGGAACTCAAAGTTTTAAAAACAAATGTTTAAAAAAAATTTTTTTCTACATGAAACTGGGAAATAAGATATACAGGTACAGGGGTATAGAAACCCATCTTGCCATACTAAAAAGTTATGGGGGTAAAGAGGGAGGATATAAGAGAGAACAGGTTAGGGAATGGGGTATTCAGTAGGCTTGCTATTTTGGGGTGGGGGTAGGGGAAAGATGGGGAGAGAAAAATTGTAACTCAAAATCTTGTGGAAATGAAAGTTGAAAACTAAAAATAAATTAATTTTTTTAAATAAAAAAAGAACTATTATAGCAGATAAAATCAGGACTGTCACTATATTTTTATGAAACAGATGATACCTAAGAGGGAACCCCCTCATACCCATCCCTCTTTCCAAGTGTCTCTATCTGCCAGATATGTTAATACCTAACATTTGCTCTTTATTAAAATAAAAATATCACTGCACCTCTCAGGGATTAATTTTCCAAAGTCATATATACCTTAACATTAACCAGTTTATTAGCCTCTTTTCTGTAAACATTCTGAGAGAGAGAAATGAGATGGTAGTACAAGGACACTGGTCAGTCATACAGTGTGTGGGAGATGAAGAACAACCAAGAGGCAAAGACTCAATAAGGAGATGGATGAGTCACTACAGAGAAATTCCACTTACATTTTACCTGTGGTCAACTCTGGTTAAACTCTCCAAAGGAAAGGAGAAAAAGAAAAGTAGAGGGTCAAGACTGAGCCTGGGGAAATGTGTGTGGTTAGGAATCAGAAAGAGTAAGAGGAAAAAACGGGGCTGGTTGGAGAAATAAGAAAAGAATCATATAATGCCAAGAAATCCAAAAAGATGATTTCAGTGAGGAAAGGGCAATATTCAATGTGAAATGCAACAAAGAAATCAAGAAAAATAAGGAAAGAGGAGAAATTATTAAATTTGGACATTAAGACATCATTAGTTACTTGGGAGAGAACAGCGCCAGTAGGCAAATGGAGAGTGGAAACCATATTGGAGGGTAATAGATTTCAAGCACCAGATTACACATTTCTGATTAATGATATTTCTATATATGCTCTATGTAATATGAAATAGGAGTGCAGCTAAGTTGAAAGATAGCATTCTAGTTTATATACAAAGTTAGTGTTAAAATGCCCAACAAATATGTTCAAGTGAAGTTTCAAAATAGCTTTAACAAAATCTTGTGGAGGTTGGAGGTTAGTAAATTTAGCGTTCCCAGTATCCTGGTTGGAGACATGTATTTCATTCTTTTTTTCATGTATTATGATTGAAAACATTATTACATGCTTTTAGAAATACAATGTAAGGTATAGTTAGGCACATCTCTCTTTAATTATGCAACTGATCAACACAAATTTATTAATCATGTATCATATGTCAGACACAATGCTAGGTACGACAGATACAGAGCCAAAATTGAAACAGTCACTTGACCTCAATGAGTTATGTAGCCCATCAGGAATGGCAGCGTGTCTATATTGAATGTATATTTGTATATGAAAAATAGCTACAAGGTGACTGGGGGGAGGGAAGAGAAGCCTCTGATGGGATCAGGAGCAGCTCCATGTAGAAAGTGTTACATATGCTGAGTCTTGGCAGAAACTAGGGTTTCTAAGATACAAAAGTGAGGGGTGAGTGCATTTGAGGAATGTGATATGGACACTACAAAGGTATGAGGAATGGAGAATTTTGTCAGTAAGCAGTTCAGATATACACCTAATGGTCAAATCTAAAGGGATTTCCTCATTCCTCATTTATTTTGACCTCTTTATCTTATTTGATTTGGAAGCTCATACATTTGAAGGCCTTGAGAAGATGCATGGACCTTATGTACTTTCATGAAAAAGGTAGTACGATATTACTCACGTTACAGATTTCTGTAACCTGAGATGTGATTTTTTCAGTCACCCAGCAAATCTGGCATTTAATCAATGTAGCAAGCCTGCTTTGGGGATATCTGACAGGATTTTCTGGTTTTAGTAGAACAGTTAAGTTAACACAAATATATTGTTAAGGTAGAGTTAAGCTGGGGGACCTGTCAACTCCGATAATGTCCTTTGATATCGCCTTTATTGGACATTTTTTAAAGTGTCTAAGAATTAAAATTTAGTGGTAAGGACTACCTTAGCACACTTCTGTCAGCAAGTTAATAAAGGGCATCCAAAATTCAGGGATTTGTAAAATTAATAGAGTCAGTTTTGATTCTCAGGTACCCATCACTTAACATTTATTTTTTAAATGTGTTTCTGTATTATAGTAGTTCCTCAGAAGAGGCTATTTTTAAGGAAGTTGAATAACAGATTTTTCAAATGAACAAACTATATGGGGAAAGGGAAATATAAAGGAGGAGAGTATGTTAAGGGAGGGATGACACCTACGTTACAGTTAGTACAGTTCAAAAGTGCAATGGGCTGCATGGAAAGGATGTAGGTTCTCCCTCATGAGAAATCTTCAAGCAGAGATCAAATAACCATAGTGAGTATGTCATAGTGCAGATTTCTTTGGGGTATAATTGGACTAGGTGGCTGCTTGAGTCTCGAACTCCTAATCTGTGATCCTATAAAAACCTGAAGACATGAAAAGAAACATTTTGTGATGAGGAGTGAAATGAGAATGGGTGGGTAACTCAGGAGATCAACAGGGATGTACATTTATCCTTTACACATTTCTCACCCCTGCTCCCACCCCCATTCCCCTTTAGCATCCAATTCTGTCCTTTGCCCCTCCATCTAAGCCTTTCAAGGAAAAGATTAGCTTCCAGTTCTCATTATTCTAATTTTTAATGATATCATCACACATATAATATAAATTAAAGTTAATGCGCCTTATCTCCCAAGGGTAGCTACATTTTAGACATTATATCTCAGTATAAAATGAAAGGCTTGGGTAGTTCATTAAAGAAATTTCAAGTGTAGATGGCAGGGGGAGATTGTCATACATATAATTCAATTCATTATTCAATAAACATGCCTTATGCATTTACTTTGTACAGAGCAATTTATTAGGTGATGAGGGACATACAAAATCTAGGTAAAACATGCCTTCTGCCCTTAGGAAGCTTGTGGGGACATCATATATCCACAAATAAATAGGATATAGAATAATGTGATGTGTTAGATTTGTATGATATGTGTGTATGTGTATATGTGTGTGTTGTGTATGTGTATATGTGTGTGTTGCTCTCCCAGCACTTTCATTTTATTTTTCTACTCTTATTTCATATTAAAGGCAATCTGTGGTACTTAGAATTACACTATGATGAGATTCTTGCTACTTTTAATTAAATTGCCTTTTCCCCCTTAAACTCAACATTTAATTTAGCTGAATTTGTTAGCAAATGCAAAATTTTAATTAGAATACCACAATTCTTCTACTACTTAATATTTGATATAATTGATACTATGTTTCAAATGATAAAGTTTTAAAACAGAATTTACAGTTGAAGTTATTTGTGGGGGGAAATCATCATCTGAAAGAGCTGGCCTAGAATGATTAAAAAGAAAATCCTTGTTGGCTTCTATTTCTGGGAAGAGGAGAAAAGAGTAGATAACTATCTTGCTACTCTGAATGATGTTTGGTATTAACAGACTTAAAAGATAGAACTGTGATGAAGAATAATTGATGTATTTGAGTAAGGGAAAGAGATTTGAAATTGATATATCTAACAGAAGATATGGAAACACCAGAAATGGTACTTAGGAAGAAATTTCTAAGTTTTTGATACAGATTAGTCATCTTACAACATCAAGCACAAATATTTTTTTCCTTTAGAAACAGTAAAATGTATGGATTTTCTTTCTTCAATTTCACAAAATTGAAAGTAATTTGCTTTATAAAAAATAGAAGTTATAGAGGGAAAGTAGATAGGCAATACAAATGACACAGTGAAAAGAACTCTTGATTTGGACTCAGAGGCATCTCACATCTGCTACTTGCTAACCTGTGTGACTAGGTAAGTTTGCTAACCTTTCTGAGCTTCTGTTGACTTACTACAAAATGAGAGTTAACATCTAAGATTCCTTCAGTTGTAAAATGGTGATCTCAAAGATCTGTAGCAGGAAAGATACTGAAAACTTTTACATTTCCCCTCCTAGAAAAATTAAATTGGCAAGAAAAATTAAATAGAAGGAAAGAAGAAATGTTGTTCTGAAGGCTACTTGTTTTAAAGAAAATTGTATAAGTTAATTGAACTCCCTGGCCTCATTTGTACTTACAGGGAGAGAAAGTTTCCCAAATATTCATCTAAAACTCTTCTTCTCTTCTATCATTCATCGACAAACCTCTGTTAATAAAAATGTTTCTTAAATGTTTCCAGTACCATCTTTCCCATGTGTGCCATCAGCCTCAAAGTGGGCTGCCTGAACTCAGAGAAGAGAGGGATTTAGGGAACTTTCAAGTCTAGATCCTTATTCTTCCACTGAGTTGTGCAGCTATTTAGAAAAATCACTTATTCTTTGACAACTTGAATTTTCTGTGAAAAAAAAAACATTCACTCAATGTCACAATCACCTTGCAGGCACTATATAATGTTTGTACTAAAATAGTACTCGAAATGAGTGAAAATCAAAGGATGCAAGAAGCTAGTAAATTTTTCCTGCTTTTGTGGAGGAATAACCTCACAGTATGGCAGCCATGTGGTACAGTGACTAGAGCCTGAGCTTGGAGTCAGACAAATTCAAATCTGGCCTCAGATGTTTACTAGCTTTGTGACCCTGGGCAAATCACCTAATACTGTTTGCTTCAGTTTCCTTATCTGTAAAATGAGCCAGAGAAGGAAATGACAGACTACTCCAGTATCTCTTCCAAGAAAACCCCAAATGAGGCTTTGAATCTCAATTTTTCATTTAGAATTTTTCATTTCTCTGGGTCTCACTTTTGAGGGAAATGAGGGGGATGAGAGATAAATGTGCTGAAATGGATAGAAACTGAGATTTGGATTCAGAGTTGTTCAATGGGTGAGTCATATATGGCTCTTTGTGACCCCATTTGGGGTTTTCTTTGCAAAGATACTGGAGTGGTTTGCCATTTCCTTTTCCATCTCGTTTTATGGATGAGGAACTGAGGCATACAGGGTTAAGTGACTTGCCCAGGGTCACACAGCTAGGAAGTGTCTGAAGCTAGATTTGAACTCAGGTCTTCCTCATTCCAGGACCAGCACTTTATCCACCATGCCATCTAGCTGCTCTCTTGGATTCAGAACACTTGGTTCAAATACTGGCTCTATTACTTATTAAATGTCTGAGCTTTGGCAGATCACTTATACATCTGGTCTCAGTTTCCTCATTTTTTAAATGAAGGAATTAGACTAGATGACCTCTAAGGTTCTTTCTAGTTATACTCTTGAAAGTCTCTTCCAGTTCCAAATGCCATGATCTAAAGTACTGTCAATATCAGTTTCTTGAAGTGAGCCTTTTTTTCCAAGTTTCAAGTGTAGATAAGAAAGTACAATAGTAAAACCTCTATATTGTTATCCTTTACACCAAATAGTGAATAGTCCGGTGAAAGTCAACCTCATTTTAGTGATTTCAGTGTGCATATTCAATATGAATGCTTAATGGGAATAATTTTGTTTTAATGCATTAAATAATATATGATAACTTGATATCTACCCAAAATACCTCCGTGGAGTACTATTGAAATGAAAAATCTTCAAATAAGTAATGTAAACCATTTTTTCCTTTAAATATTCTTCTAATGAGTCGTTTGAACAAAAGTGGTACCCCACATCTCACTCTCTATACATGCCTTGCTCATCCAATTCAACCCCTGAAAAGACATCTTTTCTAAGACCTCATGTTGCTCATGATAAAACCAAGACCCAGAGATTTTCTTTAACCTCAAGTCCACCAGATAGCTAATGACAAAAACCACTGCTCATGATTCAAAGTCCAGTACTCTTTTCACCATATACTAATTTGTCTTAGTTAAATGCTTGGATTTTGCCTATTTCTACAGAATTCTGCCTGATTCATGGGTAACTTTCTATGACTTTCTCTTTCAACTACCTTTCTCTTCATTCAAGCAAGAAGAGAGATTCTAAATGTTTCTATTTGAGAGAGAAATTTAGTAATGGGGAAGTGAATACCAGGAAAAGGACTGGTGAATACCAAAAAAAGTTCTCTATAGCTGAGACTAAGTTAGATAGTCAAAGAAAAAGAATGCTAGACTCAGAGCCAGAAGATCTGGGCATGATCTCTGTCTCCACCATGTATTAGACATATGAATTTGGGAAATATAGTTTACCATTCTTATCCTAAATTTCCTTATATCTAAGATGGGGATAAATATAGTTACTCTATCTACATCATAGGTTTGTTGTGAACTAATATGAGACTTCAATAAGTTATTATGTAAAAAGAATTTTGGAAACTTTAAGGCACTTTTAAACATGAGCTACTTTTATTATTATACTTAATCTAAGCTGCAATTTCAAGAAATAATCTAAAAAATAGGAAAAGGGAAAAATTCAAATATTCCCTTCTTTCCATCTCCTCCAGTGGCCAACCAATAAATATAAACCGAGCTTTTAAAAAGATATGAATGCTGTGTGACCTTGGGAAAGTCACTTAACCCCAACTGCCTTGCCTTCCCCCTCCAAAAAAAAGGGGGGGCTAGGTGGCACAGTGAATAGAGCCTAAAGTCCTAGATTCAGGAGGACCTGAGTTCAAATCCAGCCTCAGACACTTAACACTTATTAGCCATGTGACCTTGGGCAAGTAACTTAACCTCAATTGCCCCTGAAAAAAAAAAGATATGAATGTCTCCACAGAATCTCAGAAATGGAACAAACCAACTGACACCTAACAAGATTCCCTTTTACAATTTCACCTACATGTGATCATCCAAACTCCCCTTAAAAATTTCCATTGACAGGGATCTCATTAACTCTGAGGCATCTTTTTCCAGTTATTAAGTACTCTTTTTGTTGTCAGTTACTCATCAAAATAACTATGTTTCTAATAAGGCTAACTTGGGTCATTGAGTTAAAATAAAGCGGGTTTTCTTTGGTCTTACCTTTTCATAAAAAAAAGTATTCCTTCTATGTTTGCTAAATTCCTGATACAGTGGCATGACCAGGGTGTCGAGTAAAATGACTAAATTCTAGGAGTCAATGAGAATTCCCAACAGAAACATAAGGTATAATTTAAAGAGTGAGACAGCAAAGAATTCATGTTTTGATTGTCCACTAAGTAACATTTTGCAGAAGTTTTGGGGAAGAATTAAATAGAAATAGATTGTACAAAGGTACAATGTGCAAATGTGCAGTGCTCCTTAAATTGTATATCAGCATTCCTAAGTATGATTTTTGTTAGGATTAGGGCAATTTCTTTTCAAAATACATATTTGAAATTCTTAATTAAGCGAATGAGGATATAATGTATGTATGTATGCATGTATGTGTATGTATATATATATACATGTTTGGTTTATAAAAATGTGTCATTGTCTATTGACATAACAAAATATTTTGCCAACCTTATAGTATTATAGTAGCTACCTATTATTATTATTATTACAACCATACAAGAATTCATGTATGCAGTCAACTCTTAAAGGTAATCTCATTATTGTGGAGTCATCAAAACAACAATAGTTGAAATAAATTAAGATTAGTAACATCCATTGTAATAAAGTGAGATCAATCCATAATCATAGATAATGTTATATTGTTATTGATAAAATGGAAAGTACTCCCTTGGCATTATGAAGTAGTTAATGGTATTTATCTTTTAAGTGAAATACAAATATAAAATAGCTTAATCTGTTCCAGATTTTGGGAAACTTTTTTCCCAGTTGACAATTCAAGAAATGTTCATTCATATGTCTGTAACAGGAAGGGAATATCAATTAGTCTAACAACACCACTGAGCTATTCTTGCAGCAATTAAATGCACTAAACTTTACCTGGCATTATCTGCTCATTTAAAAATTTTAAGCCTTTATGCATGTTTAGCTTAAAAGCAGAGTACACATGAGTAATATACTGTTTTAACAAAATTACTACTGATACTCTGTAGTCTAAAATATTGATTAAATTGTGACAAATAAATGTAAAGAGGTAAATTTCTATAGCCATACTAATATATCTACTACAACTATATTCCTCTTCTTCAAATATAGTCAAACCAACAAAGAAGAGGTTAAAAGTGATTAATGTGGCCTTTGGTGGCAATGGCTTCCTCTAGAATCCTTGAATAACCCCTGAAAAAGCACAAGTATTTCAATATTTATATATTCCAAATCACCTGAATTTAGGATTCAAGTGGGACCTTTTACCACCCAGAATTTTATCTCTTCTTCATTTTTATACCCATAGTCTTCCTCACTTTCCCTACTATGTTGGCCAAAAGATTCTAGAAAAGAAAGGAAAAATGAACAGATCTGGAGAGATGATAAAAGGTCATCCAAAATTTTGGCTAGAGTATTGATAGTATCTGGACTGTATTTTAAGTTTTGGTCATGTCATTCTTTCATTCAAAAAATTATTGTGTGTTCTTATTGCATTTAAAATTAAATTAAAATAGAACTACAATGTGACATTAATCTATACTTCCATTCATATCTCCCAAAATAACTTTACTTGAAACCCCAAATCCATCAAGATTTCTTGCAATCTCCTCAACATGCCTTATACTCTCTCTCATGCATTTATTTGTTTTTAGAGTTTTACCTATCTCAAATGCCCTTTCTCTTTTTTTCTGCCATCAATCAACCTCAAAATGAATTGCCACCATTTCCCCTGACCATTCTCAATCCAGAAATTATGTCTTCATTTTCTGAATTTCCACAAAGCACCTACTGACTGACATGATTCTAGTTGAAAACTCAGCTCTCTCACCTACCATGTAACCTTGAACAGCTCACAACTTATCTGGTCCATAGTTTTTATCTATAAAATGAGAAGGTTGGACTAAATGATGTCTAAGCTTCCTTCTATCTATTAATCTAATTAATGCTTTTGTTTTTAGGCCAGAGACTGGGGCGAGTCTCATCTTTGTATCCTCAATCCCTAGCTCAGTGATGTGCATATAGACTTTTATAAATCTTGGAAAAATTTAATTGAATTTTAACTAACCAGTGTGTGGGGGGTGGGGTGGATGAAGAGGGCAATATACAAAAGATTCAAGTTGAAAATGAATTCCTTGGTAATTTTATTTTTTTATCTTTTCCTAGACTTGTGATTTTATTATCACAGGCATCTTCCACTAAGGAAATTCTCTCTACCAATGCACATCAGTAATTGCTCTGTAAATTACTGATTGCCTAAGGACTTTCAGAAACCTGCCCTGATTCACACAGACAGTATATGTTGGAAGAGAGACTTTAATCTGGGTCTTTGTGGCTCTGAAGCTGCCTTCATCTACTACAATAGGCTAAAATTTACATGCTCTGGCATTTTAACTGGGAAGAATTCAATGAGAGTAGGACATCCACCAGTTTAGAAGCTGAGAGATAAAGGCAACCTTCACCTAGCATAGTAACTGGTACATAGTAGGCATTTAATACATGATTATTATTGAGATATAGAGGAAACAATTGATGGCTTGAGAGAGCCTGAGTGAAACATGAAACATGAAACACTTGACTATCAGTCACTGAACTTTGAGGTGGGATGCTTCCAGAGGGCAAAGTTGAGTCATGCCACCATCTTCTGTTTGGCATGTCATGATGGCTAGGTATACCAGGTGCCTGTAAGAGGCAAGGAGAAAGAAAGGGGGTGGGAAGCAAAGACTTTTAATTCCATTCCATTTGGCAAACATTTGAGTGATCCACCTTTTCTGGGCTCCATTTTAGGAGACTGGGGAGATGCAAAGACCCAATCTTTGCTCTTAAGGTAGAAGGAAAAGGAGCAAAGTTAACTGTGAAGGCAGATGGAAGAAAAATGTATTAATGGTGAGTTAGGATGTGGCACTTCTCAATTTGGAATCAGAGGAACTTGGATTAAACACTGCTTCTGTTATTTGCTATTTGTATGACGTTGAGCAATCAGTTCTCTGTGCTTTACTTTTCCCATCTTCAAAATGAGGGTATAGGACTGTGTAACTTTCAAGATCCCCTTCTACTCTAAACCTGTTTCTTGGTTTGGTGCCAAACCTTTGAGCAGAAAGTGTAGAAATATTTTAAAAGCATTATTTGTTGAGCATCAACACTTTGCTGAGAGTGTACAGAGCACAGAATTAGATTGAATTCAAGCCTAACCTAAAAAATAAATTCAAGGGGCAGAGCCAAGATGGCAGAGTAAAAGTAGGGACTTGTTTGAGCTCTCCCCCAAACCCCTCCAAATGCCTGTAAATATGACTCTAAACAAATTTTAAAGCTATAGAACTCACAAAATGATAGAGTGAAACAAATTTCCATCCCAAGACAACATGGAACACTGAAAGGAAAGAACTGTTGCACCAGTCTGAGAGAAGAGTACAGTCCAGCATGGGCTGCACCACCACAAATGAGGCCAGAGCAGGCCTCAGAGGACTGAATCAATGGCAGCTATGGTGGTTTCCAGACTTCTCAACACACAAATGCCAAAGACAACTTAGAAAGTTAGTAGGAGAGGTCTATTGGACCTGGGTGAGAGAGGAGCAAGATTGAGCCTGGACTCCAGCCCCAGGGCAGTGTTGGTGGCCGTAGCAGCAGTGGCTGCTTCCAGAGCTCTGGGTCCACGATGGTAGTAGGGGCATCAAGCAGATGATCAGAGGGGGCTTGGATGGTTATCTTTGCTGGTACTGAGGCAGGATTATCTTACTTTACCTGTATTTGGATCTGGCTCACAGTCCTGGGGTTCATAGGAGTGCTGACATGGGGGAACTTGTGGTAGTGGTGGAAAGGGAATCCTCCGCACAGTTCTAGGGCAGAAAAGAGTGTTTTGGGTCATTCACAAACTAGAGCACAGACCAGGAGAGGAATAAACATTTCTCCTTTTATCATACAACCTTGGAAGATTTGAAAATTTACAGGTCCATAGAAATATCTCTGAAAACAGCTGCACAAATCCCCTGAAGTTTGGGACAGTATACCCTCCACACTGGAAACAGAGACTTACCTTAACAAAGAGCTATAAAGTCAAGTAGTTGGCTGGGAAAATGAGCAAACAGCAGAAAAAATCAGAATATAAAAATCTTACTTTGGTGACAAGGAAGATCAAAACATACAACCAGAAGAAGACAACAAAGTCAAAGTTTCTACATCCAAAGCCTCCAAGAAAAATATTAATTGGTCTCAGGCTATGAAAGATCTCAAAAAGGATTTTGAAAATCAAGTAAGAGAAATGGAGGAAACATTTGGAAGAGAAATGAGAGTGATGCAAGAAAATCATGAAAAACAAGTCAATAACTTGCTAAAGGAGACCCACTAAAAATTCTGAAGAAAATAAAACCTTAAAAATAGACCAACCCAAATGATAAAAGAGATCCTAAAGCAGAATATAGAATTAGACTGAATTCAAGCCTAACCTAAAAAATAAATTCAAGGGGCAGAGCCAAGATGGTGGAGTAAAAGCAGGAACTTGTTTGACCTCTCTCCCAAACCCTTCAAAATGCCTGTAAATGAGTCTAAACAAAATCTAGAGCTACAGAACCCAAAAAATGATAGAATGAAATGTGGAGAATACCTTAAAAATCAGAATTGGCCAAATGGAAAATGAGGTCCAAAAGCTCACTGAAGAAAATAATTCCTTAAAAATTAGAATGGGGCAAATGGAAACTAATGACTTTATGAGAAATCAAGAAATTATACAACAAAACCAAAAGAATGAAAAAACAGAAGACAATATGAATTATCTCAGTGGAAAAGCAAGTGACCAAGGAAACAGATTCAGGAGAGATAATTTAATAATTATTTGACTACCTGAAAGTCATGATCAAAAAAATACCTTAGACATCATTTTTCAAGAAATTATCAAGGAAAACTGCCCTGATATTCTAGAACCAGAGAGAAAATACATATTGAAAGAATATACTGATCACCTCCTAAAAGAAATCCCAAAAGTAAAACTCCTAGGAATAATATAGCCAAATTCCAGAGTTCCTAGATCAAGGAGAAAATGTTGCAAGCAGCCAGAAAGAAACAATTCAAGTATTGTGAAAACACAGTCAGGATAACATAAGATTTAGCAGCTTCTACATTAAGGGATCAGAGGGCTTGGAATATGATATTCTAAAGGTCAAAGGAACTAGCATTAAAACACACCTACCCTGCAAAACTGAGTATAGTACTTCAGGGGGAAAAATACATATTCAATGAAATAGAGGATTTCAAGCATTCTTGATGAAAAGACCAGAGTAAACAGAAAATTTTTCTTTCAAATACACAACTCAAGAGAAGTATGAAAAGGTAAAGAGGAAAGAGAAATCATAGGTATTTCTTAAAGTGGAGCTGTTTACATTCCTACATGGAAAGATGATATTTGTAACTCATGAAACCTTTCTCAGTATTAGGGTAGTTGGAGGGAATATATATATGTATTCATATATATATATATATACACACACACACACACACATACATATGCATATATAAGGAAAGAGACAGACAGATAGCATAGAGTGAGTTGAATATGAAGGAATGTTATCTAAAAAATAAAATTAAGGTCTGAAAGAGGAATGTAATAGGAGAAGGAGAAAGGGAGAGGTAGAATAGAGTCATTATCTCACATAAAAAGTCAAGAAAAAGCTTTAACAATGGAGGGGAAGACAGGGGAGGTAAGAAGGAATGAATGAACTTTTCATTGGATTTGGCTTACAGAAGTAATAACATATATACTCAATTGGGCATGGAAATCTATCTTATAATACAGGAAAGTAGAGGGGAAAGGGATAAGAGGGGGGGATAATAGAAGGGAGGGCATAAGGCAGAAGGGGATATTCAGAAGCAAACACTTTTGAGAAGGGACAGAATCAAAGGAGAGTATAGAATAAATGGGGGGAGAAGGATGGAAGGAAATAACAGCATTTCACAACATGACTGTTATGGAAGTATTTTGCATGACCACACATGTATTACCTCTATCAAATTGCTTGCCTTCTCAATAAGGGTAGGTGGGGAGGGAGGAAGGGGGAGAAGGTGGAACTCAAAGTTAAAAACATGAATGTTAAAAATTTTTATGTGCAACTGGTAAATAAGATATATAGGCAATGTTGTATAGAAATCTATCTTACCCTACAGGAAAATAGAAGGGAAGGCGATAAGAGAAGGGTGCTGGGGTGATAGAAGGGAGGGCAGATTGGGAGAAGGGGTAATCAGAATGCATGCCTTCTTGGGGTGGGGGGAAGGGAGAGAGGGGGAGAAAATTGGAACTCAAAATCTCGTGCAAGAGAATGTTGAAAACTAAAAATAAATTGTTTAATTAATAAAAAAAATTCAAGACCAAATAATAACTATCCCGAGAACAGATATTGTATCCAATTATACTTTAGTCATGAAAATAAGCACTAATATGTTTGTCCATGTCCTCAACAAAATCATACTAAACCTGAGGTTTTGTTTTGTTTTTCCTTTGTTGATTGATTTTCATGAAACTCTGTGTTTGTGGAAAAATTCTTTGGGGTTTTTGGGTGTATTTATTGAGTATTGTTTGTTTTTAATTTCATTGTTACCAGGACTAGAAAAGTATGTGGAGGGTTAAAAAGAGGCTATCCATACTAAATGTGAATGAGTCCCATTTAGTTTTTCTGTACAAAGCAAGTCTGAATCAGGCCTAAAAGATTCTTTTTTTAATGCTTTTTTTTTTTGAAGGGGGGAAGGTAGGGCAATTGGGGTTAAGTAACTTGCCCAAGGTCACATGGCTAGTTTTTTGTATGTGTTATGTTAAGTATCTGAGGCACATTTGAACTCAGGTCCTCCTGACTCCAGGGTCAATGCTCTATTCACTGCACCACCTAGCTGCCCCAGGCCTAAAGAATTCTAAAAGCAATTTTCAAAGTATCATGCTATGCTTGGTGTTTTCACACACACACACACACACACACACACACACACACACATATGCTTCAGACAAGTCAGATATTAGTAGGTTTGTGGAATCTTATTACTGACGACAAGATAAAAAAAGCACACAGCTTTGAATTGTGACTCTCTAGTTGAGTAGGCCATAGCTAGAGCTGTTCTTAGTAACCCAGAACTCTGTTGTCACCCTGGAGCATGTATTTTAGATCTGACTGTGTCTTCCAAGACCATCATACCTCCAGACTGCTATTTCTCTTGATTCACTTGAGAGCAAATGATTTTAGCAGAAGACACATGGAACACATCACAAAAGACTTTTAACAGAACAGGTAGGAAAGGGAAGAATTCAGGGGCAACAGTGGTATTTCACATATTTCTTCCCCATTAAAAGCTGTGAATTTAGAAGAGCAAAGAATATGTAGAAAATTAATAATGATTGGTTATCTAGACTGGATCAAAGGACAGAATTTGCTTCCTATTCTTGAGCTTAAGATATGACTCCTGACAAGAGATAGAGAACACTTTTGAATGAAAGCTCCAGGTAAGGTGAATATAAGAGTGAGTCAGTTCTCCTGCCTGACCAGAAAGAATAATTGTAAACTATTTTGAATGGAAAAGCCAGTACAGTCACAATATACTAATGCAGTGTTTCTTGTTGAATTAATCAAATTCTAAGCCTTTTTGTGTGTTAGAGAAATTGTGGAGGGTCTCTGTTCCTAAGCAAACAATGAATATTTTAGATTTAAGTTTCTTGGGGCTCTATCACTTGACAAAAGGTATTATAATAGGTTTGACATGTGTTCAAGATATAGAGAAAGTTCAGAAACCATAAAAGAACTAGTCAGTAAGCTTTTATCAAATGCCTACTTTGTGCCAAGTGTTAACTGCTGGGAATACAAAAAAAGTCCTTGCCTTCAAGGAACTTATATTCTAATGGGGAAGAAAATATATAAGTAACTATAGACAGAAGATATATACAGTATAAATGGAAGGCAATTTCAGTGGAAAAGTGCTAATGGCAGGTGTTAATGCCATATATATGTTTGTGTATATTTGCATATTAGGAGATGCATAGACATGTATTATCTATAGATAATATACTAGAGACAGTGTGGCATAGTGGATGGAGTTGGCCTTATAGTCAGGAAGAACTAAGTTAAAGTCCTGCCTTTCTCTCATACTGGATGCATGACCCTAAACAAGTCCCATGATCTCTAAATGCCCCCTCGGCAACTGTTAAATTTAGAAATTTCAAAGAAGGGGTTCATTTACTCTGGTTGAAAAAAATGTATCATTGGGAATCCCCTATACTAATGAAATCATAGTTTGGAATATATCATTTTATTTATCAAAATATATCATTTTTTCAGAAATTTGTTGCATTGTATCATATCTAAAGATGCCAGGTTTTTATTTCCACCAAATTCCTTTTTTTTTTTAAGAGAATTAAGTTGAGGAAATAAGATTTACTATAAAAGAGATTTTATTGTTGTTTTAGTTGAGTCATTTCAGTCCTGTCTGACTCTGTAACCCTGTGGACCAATGGAGTTTTTGGACCAGTGGAGTCCATGGAGTTTTCTTGGCAAAGATAATGGAGTGGTTTGCCATTTTCTTCTCCAGTAGATTAAGGCAAACAGAAGTTAAATGACTTTTCCAGGGTCACACAGCTTAGTCTCTGAGATCAGATTTGAACTCAGGTCTTCCTGACTCCAGGTCCATCACTCTATCCACTGAGCCACTTAGCTACCAAAAAAGAGATTTACTTTAGTACAAATTTTACTGGAGCCCATCAATTCTTTTTTTTTTTTTTTGCTTTTTGGAGGGCAGTTGGGGTTGTGTGACTTGCCCAAGGTCACATGGCTAGTGTGTGTGTGTGTGTGTGTGTGTGTGTGTGTGTGTGTGTGTGTGTG